>NW_028142957.1:600000-915000 GCF_977018435.1 Lepisma saccharinum | reverse complement strand
ATCCAATGTATCCATGCAAAGTTTGGTGAAGATCTGAGTATGTCGTTTTTGACCTTATCTGGAACCTCCCATCTGAAAATTTGAAAATTCTTAAAAAATCCGTGCAAAATCTTGATGACCCCAATCTCTTGTTTTGTACGTTTTTTCCACGTTTCTTGACATCCAATGTATCCCTGCAAAGTTTGGTGAAGATCTGAGTATGTCGTTTTTGACCTTATCTGGAACCTCCCATCTGAAAATTTGAAAATTCTTAAAAAATCCGTGCAAAATCTTGATGACCCCAATCTCTTGTTTTGTACGTTTTTTCCACGTGTCTTACCATCCAATGTATCCATGCAAAGTTTGGTGAAGATCTGAGTATGTCGTTTTTGACCTTATCTGGATCCTCCCATCTGAAAATTTGAAAATTCTTAAAAAATTCGTCGAAAATCTTGATGTCTCCAATCTCTTGTTTTGTACGTTTTTTCCACGTGTCTTGACATGCAAAGTATCCCTGCAACGTTTGGTGAAGATCTGAGTATGTAGTTTTTGACCTTATCTGGAACCTCCTATCTGAAAATTTGAAAATTCTTAAAAAATTCGTCCAAAATCTTGATGTCTCCAATCTCTTGTTTTGTACGTTTTTTCCACGTGTCTTGACATCCAATGTATCCCTGCAATGTTTGGTGAAGATCTGAGTATGTAGTTTTTGACCTTATATGGAGCCTCCTATCTGAAAATTTGAAAATTCTTAAAAAATTCGTCCAAAATCTTGATGTCTCCAATCTCTTGTTTTGTACGTTCTTTCCACGTGTCTTGACATCCAATGTATCCCTGCAATGTTTGGTGAAGATCTGAGTATGTAGTTTTTGACCTTATATGGAACCTCCTATCTGAAAATTTGAAAATTCTTAAAAGAATTTAACAAAATCTTATTGTCCCCAATCCTATGTTTTGTATGTTTTTCCACGTGTCTTGACATACAATGTATCCCTGCAGAGTTTGGTGAAGATCTGAGTATGTAGTTTTTGACCTTATCTGGAACCTCCCATCTGAAAATTTGAAAATTCCTAAAAAATCCGTCCAAAATCTTGTTGACCCGAATCTCTTGTTTTGTACGTTTTTTCCACGTGTCTTGACATCCAATGTATCCCTGCAAAGTTTGGTGAAGATCTGAGTATGTAGTTTTTGACCTTATCTGGAACCGCATTTCTGAAAATTTGAAAATTTTTAAAAAAATCGTCCAAAATCTTGATGTCTCCAATCTCTTGTTTTGTACGTTTTTTCCACGTGTCTTGACATCCAATGTATCCCTGCAAAGTTTGGTGAAGATCTGAGTATGTAGTTTTTGACCTTATATGGAACCTCCTATCTGAAAATTTGAAAATTCTTAAAAAATTCGTCCAAAATCTTGATGTCTCCAATCTCTTGTTTTGTACGTTTTTTCCACGTGTCTCGACCTCCAATGGATCCCTGCAAAGTTTGGTGAAGATCTGAGTATGTCGTTTTTGACCTTATCTGGAACCTCCCATCTGAAAATTTGAAAATTCTTAAAAAATTCGTCGAAAATCTTGATGTCTCCGATCTCTTGTTTTGTACGTTTTTTCCACGTGTCTTGACATGCAAAGTATTCCTGCAAAGTTTGGTGAAGATCTGAGTATGTAGTTTTTGACCTCATCTGGAACCTCCTATCTGAAAATTTGAAAATTCTTAAAAAATTCGTCCAAAATCTTGATGTCTCCAATCTCTTGTTTTGTACGTTTTTTCCACGTGTCTTGACATCCAATGTATCCCTGCAAAGTTTGGTGAAGATCTGAGTATGTAGTTTTTGACCTTATCTGGAACCTCCTATCTGAAAATTTGAAAATTCTTAAAAAATTCGTCCAAAATCTTGATGTCTCCAATCTCTTGTTTTGTACGTTTTTTCCACGTGTCTTGATATCCAATGTATACCTGCAAAGTTTGGTGAAGATCTGAGTATGTCGTTTTTGACCTTATCTGGAACATCCTTTCTGAAAATTTGAAAATTGTTAAAAAATTCGCCCAAAATCTTGATGTCTCCAATCTCTTTTTTGTACGTTTTTTCCACGTGTCTTGACATCCAATGTATCCCTGCAAAGTTTGGTGAAGATCTGAGTATGTAGTTTTTGACCTTATCTGGAACCTCCCATCTGAAAATTTGAAAATTCTTAAAAAATTCGACCAAAATCTTGATGTCTCCAATCTTTTGTTTTGTACGTTTTTTCCACGTGTCTTGACACATAATGTATCCATGCAAAGTTTGGTGAAGATCTGAGTATGTAGTTTTTGACCTTATATGGAACCTCCTATCTGAAAATTTGAAAATTCTTAAAAAATTCGTCCAAAATCTTGATGTCTCCAATCTCTTGTTTTGTACGTTTTTTCCACGTGTCTTGACATCCAATGTATCCCTGCAAAGTTTGGTGAAGATCTGAGTATGTAGTTTTTGACCTTATCTGGAACCTCCCATCTGAAAATTTGAAAATTCCTAAAAAATCCGTGCAAAATCTTGATGACCCCAATCTCTTGTTTTGTACGTTTTTTCCACGTGTCTTGACATCCAATGTATTCCTGCAATGTTTGGTGAAGATCTGAGTATGTAGTTTTTGACCTTATATGGAACCTCCTATCTGAAAATTTGAAAATTCTTAAAAGAATTTAACAAAATCTTGATGTCCCCAATCCTATGTTTTGTATGTTTTTTCCACGTGTCTTGACATACAATGTATCCCTGCAGAGTTTGGTGAAGATCTGAGTATGTAGTTTTTGACCTTATCTGGAACCTCCCATCTGAAAATTTGAAAATTCCTAAGAAATCCGTCCAAAATCTTGTTGACCCGAATCTCTTGTTTTGTACGTTTTTTCCACGTGTCTTGACATCCAATGTATCCCTGGAAAGTTTGGTGAAGATCTGAGTATGTAGTTTTTGACCTTATCTGGAACCGCATTTCTGAAAATTTGAAAATTTTTAAAAAAATCGTCCAAAATCTTGATGTCTCCAATCTCTTGTTTTGTACGTTTTTTCCACGTGTCTTGACATCCAATGTATCCCTGCAAAGTTTGGTGAAGATCTGAGTATGTAGTTTTTGACCTTATATGGAACCTCCTATCTGAAAATTTCAAATTCTTAAAAAATTCGTCCAAAATCTTGATGTCTCCAATCTCTTGTTTTGTACGTTTTTTCCACGTGTCTCGACCTCCAATGGATCCCTGCAAAGTTTGGTGAAGATCTGAGTATGTCGTTTTTGACCTTATCTGGAACCTCCCATCTGAAAATTTGAAAATTCTTAAAAAATTCGTCGAAAATCTTGATGTCTCCGATCTCTTGTTTTGTACGTTTTTCCACGTGTCTTGACATGCAAAGTATTCCTGCAAAGTTTGGTGAAGATCTGAGTATGTCGTTTTTGACCTTATCTGGAACCTCCTATCTGAAAATTTGAAAATTCTTAAAAAATTCGTCGAAAATCTTGATGTCTCCAATCTTTTGTTTTGTACGTTTTTTCCACGTGTCTTGACATGCAAAGTATCCCTGCAACGTTTGGTGAAGATCTGAGTATGTAGTTTTTGACCTTATCTGGAACCTCCTATCTGAAAATTTGAAAATTCTTCAAAAATTCGTCGAAAATCTTGGTCTCCAATCTCTTGTTTTGTACGTTTTTTCCACGTGTCTTGACATCCAATGTATTCCTGCAATGTTTGGTGGAGATCTGAGTATGTAGTTTTAGACCTTATCTGGAACCTCCTATCTGAAAATTTGAAAATTCTTCAAAAATTCGTCCAAAATCTTGATGTCTCCAATCTCTTGTTTTGTACGTTTTTTCCACGTGTCTCGACCTCCAATGGATCCCTGCAAAGTTTGGTGAAGATCTGAGTATGTCGTTTTTGACCTTATCTGGAACATCCTTTCTGAAAATTTGAAAATTCTTAAAAAATTCGTCGAAAATCTTGATGTCTCCAATCTCTTGTTTTGTACGTTTTTTCCACGTGTCTTGACATCCAATGTATCCCTGCAAAGTTTGGTGAAGATCTGAGTATGTAGTTTTTGACCTTATATGGAACCTCCTATCTGAAAATTTGAAAATTCTTAAAAAATTCGTCCAAAATCTTGATGTCTCCAATCTCTTGTTTTGTACGTTTTTTCCACGTGTCTCGACCTCCAATGGATCCCTGCAAAGTTTGGTGAAGATCTGAGTATGTCGTTTTTGACCTTATCTGGAACCTCCCATCTGAAAATTTGAAAATTCTTAAAAAATTCGTCGAAAATCTTGATGTCTCCGATCTCTTGTTTTGTACGTTTTTTCCACGTGTCTTGACATGCAAAGTATTCCTGCAAAGTTTGGTGAAGATCTGAGTATGTAGTTTTTGACCTCATCTGGAACCTCCTATCTGAAAATTTGAAAATTCTTAAAAAATTCGTCCAAAATCTTGATGTCTCCAATCTCTTGTTTTGTACGTTTTTTCCACGTGTCTTGACATCCAATGTATCCCTGCAAAGTTTGGTGAAGATCTGAGTATGTCGTTTTTGACCTTATCTGGAACATCCTTTCTGAAAATTTGAAAATTGTTAAAAAATTCGTCGAAAATCTTGATGTCTCCTATCTCTTGTTTTGTACGTTTTTTCCACGTGTCTTGACATCCAATGTATCCCTGCAAAGTTTGGTGAAGATCTGAGTATGTAGTTTTTGACCTTATCTGGAACCTCCCATCTGAAAATTTGAAAATTCTTAAAAAATTCGACCAAAATCTTGATGTCTCCAATCTCTTGTTTTGTACGTTTTTTCCACGTGTCTTGACACATAATGTATCCATGCAAAGTTTGGTGAAGATCTGAGTATGTAGTTTTTGACCTTATATGGAACCTCCTATCTGAAAATTTGAAAATTCTTAAAAAATTCGTCCAAAATCTTGATGTCTCCAATCTCTTGTTTTGTACGTTTTTTCCACGTGTCTTGACATCCAATGTATCCCTGCAAAGTTTGGTGAAGATCTGAGTATGTAGTTTTTGACCTTATCTGGAACCTCCCATCTGAAAATTTGAAAATTCCTAAAAAATCCGTCCAAAATCTTGATGACCACAATCTCTTGTTTTGTACGTTTTTTCCACGTGTCTTGACATTCAATGTATCCCTGCAAAGTTTGGTGAAGATCTGAGTATGTAGTTTTTGACCTTATATGGAACCTCCTTTCTGAAAATTTGAAAATTCTTAAAAAATTCGTCCAAAATCTTGAAGACCCCAATCTCTTGTTTTGTACGTTTTTTCCACGTGTCTTGACATCCAATGTATCCCTGCAAAGTTTGGTGAAGATCTGAGTATGTAGTTTTTGACCTTATATGGAACCTCCTTTCTGAAAATTTGAGAATTCTTAAAAAATTCGTCCAAAATCTTGATGTCTCCAATCTCTTGTTTTGTACGTTTTTTCCACGTGTCTTGACATCCAATGTATCCATGCAAAGTTTGGTGAAGATCTGAGTATGTCGTTTTTGACCTTATCTGGAACCTCCCATCCGAAAATTTGAAAATTCTTAAAAAATTCGTCGAAAATCTTGATGTCTCCAATCTCTTGTTTTGTACGTTTTTTCCACGTGTCTTGACATGCAAAGTATCCCTGCAACGTTTGGTGAAGATCTGAGTATGTAGTTTTTGACCTTATCTGGAACCTCCTATCTGAAAATTTGAAAATTCTTCAAAAATTCGTCGAAAATCTTGATGTCTCCAATCTCTTGCTTTGTACGTTTTTTCCACGTGTCTTGACATCCAATGTATCCCTGCAATGTTTGGTGGAGATCTGAGTATGTAGTTTTTGACCTTATCTGGAACCTCCTATCTGAAAATTTGAAAATTCTTCAAAAATTCGTCCAAAATCTTGATGTCTCCAATCTCTTGTTTTGTACGTTTTTTCCACGTGTCTCGACCTCCAATGTATCCCTGCAAAGTTAGTGAAGATCTGAGTATGTCGTTTTTGACCTTATCTGGAACATCCTTTCTGAAAATTTGAAAATTCTTAAAAAATTCGTCGAAAATCTTGATGTCTCCAATCTCTTGTTTTGTACGTTTTTTCCACGTTTCTTGACATCCAATGTATCCCTGCAAAGTTTGGTGAAGATCTGAGTATGTAGTTTTTGACCTTATATGGAACCTCCTTTCTGAAAATTTGAAAATTCTCAAAAAATTCGTCCATAATCTTGATGTCTCCAATCTCTTGTTTTGTACGTTTTTTCCACGTGTCTTGAAATCCAATGTATCCCTGCAAAGTTTGGTGAAGATCTGAGCATGTAGTTTTTGACCTTATATGGAACCTCCTATCTGAAAATTTGAAAATTCTTAAAAAATTCGTCCAAAATCTTGATGTCACCAATCCTATGTTTTGTATGTTTTTTCCACGTGTCTTGACATCCAATGTATCCATGCAAAGTTTGGTGAAGATCTGAGTATGTCGTTTTTGACCTTATCTGGAACCTCCCATCTGAAAATTTGAAAATTCTTAAAAAATTCGTCGAAAATCTTGATGTCTCCGATCTCTTGTTTTGTACGTTTTTTCCAAGTGTCTTGACATGCAAAGTATTCCTGCAAAGTTTGGTGAAGATCTGAGTATGTAGTTTTTGACCTCATCTGGAACCTCCTATCTGAAAATTTGAAAATTCTTAAAAAATTCGTCCAAAATTTTGATGTCTCCAATCTCTTGTTTTGTACGTTTTTTCCACGTGTCTTGACATCCAATGTATCCCTGCAATGTTTGGTGAAGATCTGAGTATGTAGTTTTTGACCTTATCCGGAACCTCCCATCTGAAAATTTGAAAATTCCTAAAAAATCCGTCCAAAATCTTGATGACCCCAATCTCTTGTTTTGTACGTTTTTTCCACGTGTCTTGACATCCAATGTATCCCTGCAAAGTTTGGTGAAGATCTGAGTATGTAGTTTTTGACCTTATCTGGAACCTCCTATCTGAAAATTTGAAAATTCTTAAAAAATTCGCCCAAAATCTTGATGTCTCCAATCTCTTGTTTTGTACGTTTTTTCCACGTGTCTTGATATCCAATGTATCCCTGCAAAGTTTGGTGAAGATCTGAGTATGTCGTTTTTGACCTTATCTGGAACATCCTTTCTGAAAATTTGAAAATTGTTAAAAAATTCGTCCAAAATCTTGATGTCTCCAATCTCTTTTTTGTACGTTTTTTCCACGTGTCTTGACATCCAATGTATCCCTGCAAAGTTTGGTGAAGATCTGAGTATGTAGTTTTTGACCTTATCTGGAACCTCCCATCTGAAAATTTGAAAATTCTTAAAAAATTCGACCAAAATCTTGATGTCTCCAATCTTTTGTTTTGTACGTTTTTTCCACGTGTCTTGACACATAATGTATCCATGCAAAGTTTGGTGAAGATCTGAGTATGTAGTTTTTGACCTTATATGGAACCTCCTATCTGAAAATTTGAAAATTCTTAAAAAATTCGTCCAAAATCTTGATGTCTCCAATCTCTTGTTTTGTACGTTTTTTCCACGTGTCTTGACATCCAATGTATCCCTGCAAAGTTTGGTGAAGATCTGAGTATGTAGTTTTTGACCTTATCTGGAACCTCCCATCTGAAAATTTGAAAATTCCTAAAAAATCCGTGCAAAATCTTGATGACCCCAATCTCTTGTTTTGTACGTTTTTTCCACGTGTCTTGACATCCAATGTATCCATGCAAAGTTTGGTGAAGATCTGAGTATGTAGTTTTTGACCTTATATTGAACCTCCCATCTGAAAATTTGAAAATTCTTAAAAAATTCGTCCAAAATCTTGATGTCTCCAATCTCTTGTTTTGTACGTTTTTTCCACGTGTCTTGACATCCAATGTATCCATGCAAAGTTTGGTGAAGATCTGAGTATGTCGTTTTTGACCTTATCTGGAACCTCCCATCTGAAAATTTGAAAATTCTTAAAAAATTCGTCGAAAATCTTGATGTCTCCAATCTTTTGTTTTGTACGTTTTTTCCACGTGTCTTGACATGCAAAGTATCCCTGCAACGTTTGGTGAAGATCTGAGTATGTAGTTTTTGACCTTATCTGGAACCTCCTATCTGAAAATTTGAAAATTCTTCAAAAATTCGCCGAAAATCTTGATGTCTCCAATCTCTTGTTTTGTACGTTTTTTCCACGTGTCTTGACATCCAATGTATTCCTGCAATGTTTGGTGGAGATCTGAGTATGTAGTTTTAGACCTTATCTGGAACCTCCTATCTTAAAATTTGAAAATTCTTCAAAAATTCGTCCAAAATCTTGATGTCTCCAATCTCTTGTTTTGTACGTTTTTTCCACGTGTCTCGACCTCCAATGGATCCCTGCAAAGTTTGGTGAAGATCTGAGTATGTCGTTTTTGACCTTATCTGGAACATCCCATCTGAAAATTTGAAAATTCTTAAAAAATTCGTCGAAAATCTTGATGTCTCCAATCTCTTGTTTTGTACGTTTTTTCCACGTGTCTTGACATCCAATGTATCCCTGCAAAGTTTGGTGAAGATCTGAGTATGTAGTTTTTGACCTTATATGGAACCTCCTATCTGAAAATTTGAAAATTCTTAAAAAATTCGTCCAAAATCTTGATGTCTCCAATCTCTTGTTTTGTACGTTTTTTCCACGTGTCTCGACCTCCAATGGATCCCTGCAAAGTTTGGTGAAGATCTGAGTATGTCGTTTTTGACCTTATCTGGAACCTCCCATCTGAAAATTTGAAAATTCTTAAAAAATTCGTCGAAAATCTTGATGTCTCCGATCTCTTGTTTTGTACGTTTTTTCCACGTGTCTTGACATGCAAAGTATTCCTGCAAAGTTTGGTGAAGATCTGAGTATGTAGTTTTTGACCTCATCTGGAACCTCCTATCTGAAAATTTGAAAATTCTTAAAAAATTCGTCCAAAATCTTGATGTCTCCAATCTCTTGTTTTGTACGTTTTTTCCACGTGTCTTGACATCCAATGTATCCCTGCAATGTTTGGTGAAGATCTGAGTATGTAGTTTTTGACCTTATCTGGAACCACCCATCTGAAAATTTGAAAATTCCTAAAAAATCCGTCCAAAATCTTGATGACCCCAATCTCTTGTTTTGTACTTTTTTTCCACGTGTCTCGACCTCCAATGTATCCCTGCAAAGTTTGGTGAAGATCTGAGTATGTAGTTTTTGACCTTATATGGAACCTCCTATCTGAAAATTTGAAAATTCTTAAAAAATTCGTCCAAAATCTTGATGTCACCAATCCTATGTTTTGTATGTTTTTTCCACGTGTCTTGACATCCAATGTATCCATGCAAAGTTTGGTGAAGATCTGAGTATGTCGTTTTTGACCTTATCTGGAACCTCCCATCTGAAAATTTGAAAATTCTTAAAAAATTCGTCGAAAATCTTGATGTCTCCGATCTCTTGTTTTGTACGTTTTTTCCACGTGTCTTGACATGCAAAGTATTCCTGCAAAGTTTGGTGAAGATCTGAGTATGTAGTTTTTGACCTCATCTGGAACCTCCTATCTGAAAATTTGAAAATTCTTAAAAAATTCGTCCAAAATTTTGATGTCTCCAATCTCTTGTTTTGTACGTTTTTTCCACGTGTCTTGACATCCAATGTATCCCTGCAATGTTTGGTAAAGATCTGAGTATGTAGTTTTTGACCTTATCTGGAACCTCCCATCTGAAAATTTGAAAATTCCTAAAAAATCCGTCCAAAATCTTGATGACCCCAATCTCTTGTTTTGTACGTTTTTTCCACGTGTCTTGACATCCAATGTATCCCTGCAAAGTTTGGTGAAGATCTGAGTATGTAGTTTTTGACCTTATCTGGAACCTCCTATCTGAAAATTTGAAAATTCTTAAAAAATTCGTCCAAAATTTTGATGTCTCCAATCTCTTGTTTTGTACGTTTTTTCCACGTGTCTTGACATCCAATGTATCCCTGCAATGTTTGGTGAAGATCTGAGTATGTAGTTTTTGACCTTATCTGGAACCTCCCATCTGAAAATTTGAAAATTCCTAAAAAATCCGTCCAAAATCTTGATGACCCCAATCTCTTGTTTTGTACGTTTTTTCCACGTGTCTTGACATCCAATGTATCCCTGCAAAGTTTGGTGAAGATCTGAGTATGTAGTTTTTGACCTTATCTGGAACCTCCTATCTGAAAATTTGAAAATTCTTAAAAAATTCGTCCAAAATCTTGATGTCTCCAATCTCTTGTTTTGTACGTTTTTTCCACGTGTCTTGATATCCAATGTATCCCTGCAAAGTTTGGTGAAGATCTGAGTATGTCGTTTTTGACCTTATCTGGAACATCCTTTCTGAAAATTTGAAAATTGTTAAAAAATTCGTCCAAAATCTTGATGTCTCCAATCTCTTTTTTGTACGTTTTTTCCACGTGTCTTGACATCCAATGTATCCCTGCAAAGTTTGGTGAAGATCTGAGTATGTAGTTTTTGACCTTATCTGGAACCTCCCATCTGAAAATTTGAAAATTCTTAAAAAATTCGACCAAAATCTTGATGTCTCCAATCTTTTGTTTTGTACGTTTTTTCCACGTGTCTTGACACATAATGTATCCATGCAAAGTTTGGTGAAGATCTGAGTATGTAGTTTTTGACCTTATATGGAACCTCCTATCTGAAAATTTGAAAATTCTTAAAAAATTCGTCCAAAATCTTGATGTCTCCAATCTCTTGTTTTGTACGTTTTTTCCACGTGTCTTGACATCCAATGTATCCCTGCAAAGTTTGGTGAAGATCTGAGTATGTAGTTTTTGACCTTATCTGGAACCTCCCATCTGAAAATTTGAAAATTCCTAAAAAATCCGTGCAAAATCTTGATGACCCCAATCTCTTGTTTTGTACGTTTTTTCCACGTGTCTTGACATCCAATGTATCCATGCAAAGTTTGGTGAAGATCTGAGTATGTAGTTTTTGACCTTATATTGAACCTCCCATCTGAAAATTTGAAAATTCTTAAAAAATTCGTCCAAAATCTTGATGTCTCCAATCTCTTGTTTTGTACGTTTTTTCCACGTGTCTTGACATCCAATGTATCCATGCAAAGTTTGGTGAAGATCTGAGTATGTCGTTTTTGACCTTATCTGGAACCTCCCATCTGAAAATTTGAAAATTCTTAAAAAATTCGTCGAAAATCTTGATGTCTCCAATCTTTTGTTTTGTACGTTTTTTCCACGTGTCTTGACATGCAAAGTATCCCTGCAACGTTTGGTGAAGATCTGAGTATGTAGTTTTTGACCTTATCTGGAACCTCCTATCTGAAAATTTGAAAATTCTTCAAAAATTCGCCGAAAATCTTGATGTCTCCAATCTCTTGTTTTGTACGTTTTTTCCACGTGTCTTGACATCCAATGTATTCCTGCAATGTTTGGTGGAGATCTGAGTATGTAGTTTTAGACCTTATCTGGAACCTAATATCTTAAAATTTGAAAATTCTTCAAAAATTCGTCCAAAAACTTGATGTCTCCAATCTCTTGTTTTGTACGTTTTTTCCACGTGTCTCGACCTCCAATGGATCCCTGCAAAGTTTGGTGAAGATCTGAGTATGTCGTTTTTGACCTTATCTGGAACATCCCATCTGAAAATTTGAAAATTCTTAAAAAATTCGTCGAAAATCTTGATGTCTCCAATCTCTTGTTTTGTACGTTTTTTCCACGTGTCTTGACATCCAATGTATCCCTGCAAAGTTTGGTGAAGATCTGAGTATGTAGTTTTTGACCTTATATGGAACCTCCTATCTGAAAATTTGAAAATTCTTAAAAAATTCGTCCAAAATCTTGATGTCTCCAATCTCTTGTTTTGTACGTTTTTTCCACGTGTCTCGACCTCCAATGGATCCATGCAAAGTTTGGTGAAGATCTGAGTATGTCGTTTTTGACCTTATCTGGAACCTCCCATCTGAAAATTTGAAAATTCTTAAAAAATTCGTCGAAAATCTTGATGTCTCCGATCTCTTGTTTTGTACGTTTTTTCCACGTGTCTTGACATGCAAAGTATTCCTGCAAAGTTTGGTGAAGATCTGAGTATGTAGTTTTTGACCTCATCTGGAACCTCCTATCTGAAAATTTGAAAATTCTTAAAAAATTCGTCCAAAATCTTGATGTCTCCAATCTCTTGTTTTGTACGTTTTTTCCACGTGTCTTGACATCCAATGTATCCCTGCAATGTTTGGTGAAGATCTGAGTATGTAGTTTTTGACCTTATCTGGAACCACCCATCTGAAAATTTGAAAATTCCTAAAAAATCCGTCCAAAATCTTGATGACCCCAATCTCTTGTTTTGTACTTTTTTTCCACGTGTCTCGACCTCCAATGTATCCCTGCAAAGTTTGGTGAAGATCTGAGTATGTAGTTTTTGACCTTATATGGAACCTCCTATCTGAAAATTTGAAAATTCTTAAAAAATTCGTCCAAAATCTTGATGTCACCAATCCTATGTTTTGTATGTTTTTTCCACGTGTCTTGACATCCAATGTATCCATGCAAAGTTTGGTGAAGATCTGAGTATGTCGTTTTTGACCTTATCTGGAACCTCCCATCTGAAAATTTGAAAATTCTTAAAAAATTCGTCGAAAATCTTGATGTCTCCGATCTCTTGTTTTGTACGTTTTTTCCACGTGTCTTGACATGCAAAGTATTCCTGCAAAGTTTGGTGAAGATCTGAGTATGTAGTTTTTGACCTCATCTGGAACCTCCTATCTGAAAATTTGAAAATTCTTAAAAAATTCGTCCAAAATTTTGATGTCTCCAATCTCTTGTTTTGTACGTTTTTTCCACGTGTCTTGACATCCAATGTATCCCTGCAATGTTTGGTAAAGATCTGAGTATGTAGTTTTTGACCTTATCTGGAACCTCCCATCTGAAAATTTGAAAATTCCTAAAAAATCCGTCCAAAATCTTGATGACCCCAATCTCTTGTTTTGTACGTTTTTTCCACGTGTCTTGACATCCAATGTATCCCTGCAAAGTTTGGTGAAGATCTGAGTATGTAGTTTTTGACCTTATCTGGAACCTCCTATCTGAAAATTTGAAAATTCTTAAAAAATTCGTCCAAAATCTTGATGTCTCCAATCTCTTGTTTTGTACGTTTTTTCCACGTGTCTTGATATCCAATGTATAACTGCAAAGTTTGGTGAAGATCTGAGTATGTAGTTTTTGACCTTATATGGAACCTCCTATCTGAAAATTTGAAAATTCTTAAAAAATTCGTCCAAAATCTTGATGTCTCCAATCTCTTGTTTTGTACGTTTTTTCCACATGTCTCGACCTCCAATGGATCCCTGCAAAGTTTGGTGAAGATCTGAGTATGTAGTTTTTGACCTTATCTGGAACCTCCCATCTGAAAATTTGAAAATTCTTAAAAAATTCTACCAAAATCTTGATGTCTCCAATCTTTTGTTTTGTACGTTTTTTCCACGTGTCTTGACACATAATGTATCCCTGCATAGTTTGGTGAAGATCTGAGTATGTAGTTTTTGACCTTATCTGGAACCTCGTATCTGAAAATTTGAAAATTCTTAAAAAATTCGTCGAAAATCTTGATGTCTCCAATCTCTTGTTTTGTACGTTTTTTCCACGTGTCTTGACATCCAATGTATCCCTGCAATGTTTGGTAAAGATCTGAGTATGTAGTTTTTGACCTTATCTGGAACCTCCCATCTGAAAATTTGAAAATTCCTAAAAAATCCGTCCAAAATCTTGATGACCCCAATCTCTTGTTTTGTACGTTTTTTCCACGTGTCTTGACATCCAATGTATCCCTGCAAAGTTTGGTGAAGATCTGAGTATGTAGTTTTTGACCTTATCTGGAACCTCCTATCTGAAAATTTGAAAATTCTTAAAAAATTCGTCCAAAATCTTGATGTCTCCAATCTCTTGTTTTGTACGTTTTTTCCACGTGTCTTGACATGCAAAGTATTCCTGCAAAGTTTGGTGAAGATCTGAGTATGTAGTTTTTGACCTCATCTGGAACCTCCTATCTGAAAATTTGAAAATTCTTAAAAAATTCGTCGAAAATCTTGATGTCTCCAATCTCTTGTTTTGTACGTTTTTTCCACGTGTCTTGACATCCAATGTATCCCTGCAATGTTTGGTGAAGATCTGAGTATGTAGTTTTTGACCTTATCTGGAACCTCCCATCTGAAAATTTGAAAATTCCTAAAAAATCCGTCCAAAATCTTGATGACCCCAATCTCTTGTTTTGTACTTTTTTTCCACGTGTCTCGACCTCCAATGTATCCCTGCAAAGTTTGGTGAAGATCTGAGTATGTAGTTTTTGACCTTATATGGAACCTCCTATCTGAAAATTTGAAAATTCTTAAAAAATTCGTCCAAAATCTTGATGTCACCAATCCTATGTTTTGTATGTTTTTTCCACGTGTCTTGACATCCAATGTATCCATGCAAAGTTTGGTGAAGATCTGAGTATGTCGTTTTTGACCTTATCTGGAACCTCCCATCTGAAAATTTGAAAATTCTTAAAAAATTCGTCGAAAATCTTGATGTCTCCGATCTCTTGTTTTGTACGTTTTTTCCACGTGTCTTGACATGCAAAGTATTCCTGCAAAGTTTGGTGAAGATCTGAGTATGTAGTTTTTGACCTCATCTGGAACCTCCTATCTGAAAATTTGAAAATTCTTAAAAAATTCGTCCAAAATTTTGATGTCTCCAATCTCTTGTTTTGTACGTTTTTTCCACGTGTCTTGACATCCAATGTATCCCTGCAATGTTTGGTAAAGATCTGAGTATGTAGTTTTTGACCTTATCTGGAACCTCCCATCTGAAAATTTGAAAATTCCTAAAAAATCCGTCCAAAATCTTGATGACCCCAATCTCTTGTTTTGTACGTTTTTTCCACGTGTCTTGACATCCAATGTATCCCTGCAAAGTTTGGTGAAGATCTGAGTATGTAGTTTTTGACCTTATCTGGAACCTCCTATCTGAAAATTTGAAAATTCTTAAAAAATTCGTCCAAAATCTTGATGTCTCCAATCTCTTGTTTTGTACGTTTTTTCCACGTGTCTTGATATCCAATGTATCCCTGCAAAGTTTGGTGAAGATCTGAGTATGTAGTTTTTGACCTTATATGGAACCTCCTATCTGAAAATTTGAAAATTCTTAAAAAATTCGTCCAAAATCTTGATGTCTCCAATCTCTTGTTTTGTACGTTTTTTCCACGTGTCTCGACCTCCAATGGATCCCTGCAAAGTTTGGTGAAGATCTGAGTATGTAGTTTTTGACCTTATCTGGAACCTCCCATCTGAAAATTTGAAAATTCTTAAAAAATTCTACCAAAATCTTGATGTCTCCAATCTTTTGTTTTGTACGTTTTTTCCACGTGTCTTGACACATAATGTATTCCTGCAAAGTTTGGTGAAGATCTGAGTATGTAGTTTTTGACCTTATCTGGAACCTCGTATCTGAAAATTTGAAAATTCTTAAAAAATTCGTCGAAAATCTTGATGTCTCCAATCTCTTGTTTTGTACGTTTTTTCCACGTGTCTTGACATCCAATGTATCCCTGCAAAGTTTGGTGAAGATCTGAGTATGTAGTTTTTGACCTTATATGGAACCTCCTATCTGAAAATTTGAAAATTCTTAAAAAATTCGTCCAAAATCTTGATGTCTCCAATCTCTTGTTTTGTACGTTTTTTCCACGTGTCTCGACCTCCAATGATTCCCTGCAAAGTTTGGTGAAGATCTGAGTATGTCGTTTTTGACCTTATCTGGAACCTCCCATCTGAAAATTTGAAAATTCTTAAAAAATTCGTCGAAAATCTTGATGTCTCCGATCTCTTGTTTTGTACGTTTTTTCCACGTGTCTTGACATGCAAAGTATTCCTGCAAAGTTTGGTGAAGATCTGAGTATGTAGTTTTTGACCTCATCTGGAACCTCCTATCTGAAAATTTGAAAATTCTTAAAAAATTCGTCGAAAATCTTGATGTCTCCAATCTCTTGTTTTGTACGTTTTTTCCACGTGTCTTGACATCCAATGTATCCCTGCAATGTTTGGTGAAGATCTGAGTATGTAGTTTTTGACCTTATCTGGAACCTCCCATCTGAAAATTTGAAAATTCCTAAAAAATCCGTCCAAAATCTTGATGACCCCAATCTCTTGTTTTGTACTTTTTTTCCACGTGTCTCGACCTCCAATGTATCCCTGCAAAGTTTGGTGAAGATCTGAGTATGTAGTTTTTGACCTTATATGGAACCTCCTATCTGAAAATTTGAAAATTCTTAAAAAATTCGTCCAAAATCTTGATGTCACCAATCCTATGTTTTGTATGTTTTTTCCACGTGTCTTGACATCCAATGTATCCATGCAAAGTTTGGTGAAGATCTGAGTATGTCGTTTTTGACCTTATCTGGAACCTCCCATCTGAAAATTTGAAAATTCTTAAAAAATTCGTCGAAAATCTTGATGTCTCCGATCTCTTGTTTTGTACGTTTTTTCCACGTGTCTTGACATGCAAAGTATTCCTGCAAAGTTTGGTGAAGATCTGAGTATGTAGTTTTTGACCTCATCTGGAACCTCCTATCTGAAAATTTGAAAATTCTTAAAAAATTCGTCCAAAATTTTGATGTCTCCAATCTCTTGTTTTGTACGTTTTTTCCACGTGTCTTGACATCCAATGTATCCCTGCAATGTTTGGTGGAGATCTGAGTATGTAGTTTTAGACCTTATCTGGAACCTCCTATCTGAAAATTTGAAAATTCTTCAAAAATTCGTCCAAAATCTTGATGTCTCCAATCTCTTGTTTTGTACGTTTTTTCCACGTGTCTCGACCTCCAATGGATCCCTGCAAAGTTTGGTGAAGATCTGAGTATGTCGTTTTTGACCTTATCTGGAACATCCTTTCTGAAAATTTGAAAATTCTTAAAAAATTCGTCCAAAATCTTGATGTCTCCAATCTCATGTTTTGTACGTTTTTTCCACGTGTCTTGATATCCAATGTATCCCTGCAAAGTTTGGTGAAGATCTGAGTATGTCGTTTTTGACCTTATCTGGAACATCCTTTCTGAAAATTTGAAAATTGTTAAAAAATTCGTCCAAAATCTTGATGTCTCCAATCTCTTTTTTGTACGTTTTTTCCACGTGTCTTGACATCCAATGTATCCCTGCAAAGTTTGGTGAAGATCTGAGTATGTAGTTTTTGACCTTATCTGGAACCTCCTATCTGAAAATTTGAAAATTCTTAAAAAATTCGACCAAAATCTTGATGTCTCCAATCTTTTGTTTTGTACGTTTTTTCCACGTGTCTTGACACATAATGTATCCATGCAAAGTTTGGTGAAGATCTGAGTATGTAGTTTTTGACCTTATATGGAACCTCCTATCTGAAAATTTGAAAATTCTTAAAAAATTCGTCCAAAATCTTGATGTCTCCAATCTCTTGTTTTGTACGTTTTTTCCACGTGTCTCGACCTCCAATGGATCCCTGCAAAGTTTGGTGAAGATCTGAGTATGTCGTTTTTGACCTTATCTGGAACCTCCCATCTGAAAATTTGAAAATTCTTAAAAAATTCGTCGAAAATCTTGATGTCTCCGATCTCTTGTTTTGTACGTTTTTTCCACGTGTCTTGACATCCAATGTATTCCTGCAATGTTTGGTGAAGATCTGAGTATGTAGTTTTTGACCTTATATGGAACCTCCTATCTGAAAATTTGAAAATTCTTAAAAAATTCGACCAAAATCTTGATGTTCCGAATCCTATGTTTTGTATGTTTTTTCCACGTGTCTTGACACATAATGTATCCATGCAAAGTTTGGTGAAGATCTGAGTATGTCGTTTTTGACCTTATCTGGAACCTCCCATCTGAAAATTTGAAAATTCTTAAAAAATTCGTCGAAAATCTTGATGTCTCCGATCTCTTGTTTTGTACGTTTTTTCCACGTGTCTTGACATGCAAAGTATTCCTGCAAAGTTTGGTGAAGATCTGAGTATGTAGTTTTTGACCTCATCTGGAACCTCCTATCTGAAAATTTGAAAATTCTTAAAAAATTCGTCCAAAATTTTGATGTCTCCAATCTCTTGTTTTGTACGTTTTTTCCACGTGTCTTGACATCCAATGTATCCCTGCAATGTTTGGTGAAGATCTGAGTATGTAGTTTTTGACCTTATCTGGAACCTCCCATCTGAAAATTTGAAAATTCCTAAAAAATCCGTCCAAAATCTTGATGACCCCAATCTCTTGTTTTGTACGTTTTTTCCACGTGTCTTGACATCCAATGTATCCCTGCAAAGTTTGGTGAAGATCTGAGTATGTAGTTTTTGACCTTATCTGGAACCTCCTATCTGAAAATTTGAAAATTCTTAAAAAATTCGTCCAAAATCTTGATGTCTCCAATCTCTTGTTTTGTACGTTTTTTCCACGTGTCTTGATATCCAATGTATCCCTGCAAAGTTTGGTGAAGATCTGAGTATGTCGTTTTTGACCTTATCTGGACCATCCTTTCTGAAAATTTGAAAATTGTTAAAAAATTCGTCCAAAATCTTGATGTCTCCAATCTCTTTTTTGTACGTTTTTTCCACGTGTCTTGACATCCAATGTATCCCTGCAAAGTTTGGTGAAGATCTGAGTATGTAGTTTTTGACCTTATCTGGAACCTCCCATCTGAAAATTTGAAAATTCTTAAAAAATTCGACCAAAATCTTGATGTCTCCAATCTTTTGTTTTGTACGTTTTTTCCACGTGTCTTGACACATAATGTATCCATGCAAAGTTTGGTGAAGATCTGAGTATGTAGTTTTTGACCTTATATGGAACCTCCTATCTGAAAATTTGAAAATTCTTAAAAAATTCGTCCAAAATCTTGATGTCTCCAATCTCTTGTTTTGTACGTTTTTTCCACGTGTCTTGACATCCAATGTATCCCTGCAAAGTTTGGTGAAGATCTGAGTATGTCGTTTTTGACCTTATCTGGAACCTCCCATCTGAAAATTTGAAAATTCCTAAAAAATCCGTGCAAAATCTTGATGACCCCAATCTCTTGTTTTGTACGTTTTTTCCACGTGTCTTGACATCCAATGTATCCATGCAAAGTTTGGTGAAGATCTGAGTATGTCGTTTTTGACCTTATCTGGAACCTCCCATCTGAAAATTTGAAAATTCTTAAAAAATTCGTCGAAAATCTTGATGTCTCCAATCTCTTGTTTTGTACGTTTTTTCCACGTGTCTTGACATGCAAAGTATTCCTGCAAAGTTTGGTGAAGATCTGAGTATGTAGTTTTTGACCTTATCTGGAACCTCCTATCTGAAAATTTGAAAATTCTTCAAAAATTCGTCGAAAATCTTGATGTCTCCAATCTCTTGTTTTGTACGTTTTTTCCACGTGTCTTGACATCCAATGTATCCCTGCAATGTTTGGTGGAGATCTGAGTATGTAGTTTTTGACCTTATCTGGGACCTCCTATCAGAAAATTTGAAAATTCTTCAAAAATTCGTCCAAAATCTTGATGTCTCCAATCTCTTGTTTTGTACGTTTTTTCCACGTGTCTTGATATCCAATGTATCCCTGCAAAGTTTGGTGAAGATCTGAGTATGTCGTTTTTGACCTTATCTGGAACATCCTTTCTGAAAATTTGAAAATTTTTAAAAAATTCGTCCAAAATCTTGATGACCCCAATCTCTTGTTTTGTACGTTTTTTCCACGTGTCTTGACATCCAATGTATCCCTGCAAAGTTTGGTGAAGATCTGAGTATGTAGTTTTTGACCTTATCTGGAACCTCCCATCTGAAAATTTGAAAATTCTTAAAAAATTCGTCCAAAATCTTGATGACCCCAATCTCTTGTTTTGTACGTTTTTTCCACGTGTCTTGATATCCAATGTATCCCTGCAAAGTTTGGTGAAGATCTGAGTATGTCGTTTTTGACCTTATCTGGAACATCCTTTCTGAAAATTTGAAAATTGTTAAAAAATTCGTCCAAAATCTTGATGACCCCAATCTCTTGTTTTGTACGTTTTTTCCACGTGTCTTGACATCCAATGTATCCCTGCAAAGTTTGGTGAAGATCTGAGTATGTAGTTTTTGACCTTATCTGGAACCTCCCATCTGAAAATTTGAAAATTCTTAAAAAATTCGACCAAAATCTTGATGTCTCCAATCTTTTGTTTTGTACGTTTTTTCCACGTGTCTTGACACATAATGTATCCATGCAAAGTTTGGTGAAGATCTGAGTATGTAGTTTTTGACCTTATATGGAACCTCCTATCTGAAAATTTGAAAATTCTTAAAAAATTCGTCCAAAATCTTGATGTCTCCAATCTCTTGTTTTGTACGTTTTTTCCACGTGTCTTGACATCCAATGTATCCCTGCAAAGTTTGGTGAAGATCTGAGTATGTAGTTTTTGACCTTATCTGGAACCTCCCATCTGAAAATTTGAAAATTCCTAAAAAATCCGTGCAAAATCTTGATGACCCCAATCTCTTGTTTTGTACGTTTTTTCCACGTGTCTTGACATCCAATGTATTCCTGCAATGTTTGGTGAAGATCTGAGTATGTAGTTTTTGACTTTATATGGAACCTCCTATCTGAAAATTTGAAAATTCTTAAAAAATTCGACCAAAATCTTGATGTTCCGAATCCTATGTTTTGTATGTTTTTTCCACGTGTCTTGACATCCAATGTATCCATGCAAAGTTTGGTGAAGATCTGAGTATGTAGTTTTTGACCTTATATTGAACCTCCCATCTGAAAATTTGAAAATTCTTAAAAAATTCGTCCAAAATCTTGATGACCCCAATCTCTTGTTTTGTACGTTTTTTCCACGTGTCTTGACATCCAAAGTATCCCTGCAAAGTTTGGTGAAGATCTGAGTATGTAGTTTTTGACCTTATATTGAACCTCCCATCTGAAAATTTGAAAATTCTTAAAAAATTCGTCCAAAATCTTGATGTCTCCAATCTCTTGTTTTGTACGTTTTTTCCACGTGTCTTGACATCCAATGTATCCATGCAAAGTTTGGTGAAGATCTGAGTATGTCGTTTTTGACCTTATCTGGAACCTCCCATCTGAAATTTGAAAATTCTTAAAAAATTCGTCGAAAATCTTGATGTCTCCAATCTTTTGTTTTGTACGTTTTTTCCACGTGTCTTGACATGCAAAGTATCCCTGCAACGTTTGGTGAAGATCTGAGTATGTAGTTTTTGACCTTATCTGGAACCTCCTATCTGAAAATTTGAAAATTCTTCAAAAATTCGTCGAAAATCTTGATGTCTCCAATCTCTTGTTTTGTACGTTTTTTTAACGTGTCTTGACATCCAATGTATTCCTGCAATGTTTGGTGGAGATCTGAGTATGTAGTTTTAGACCTTATCTGGAACCTCCTATCTGAAAATTTGAAAATTCTTCAAAAATTCGTCCAAAATCTTGATGTCTCCAATCTCTTGTTTTGTACGTTTTTTCCACGTGTCTCGACCTCCAATGGATCCCTGCAAAGTTTGGTGAAGATCTGAGTATGTCGTTTTTGACCTTATCTGGAACATCCTTTCTGAAAATTTGAAAATTCTTAAAAAATTCGTCGAAAATCTTGATGTCTCCAATCTCTTGTTTTGTACGTTTTTTCCACGTGTCTTGACATCCAATGTATCCCTGCAAAGTTTGGTGAAGATCTGAGTATGTAGTTTTTGACCTTATATGGAACCTCCTATCTGAAAATTTGAAAATTCTTAAAAAATTCGTCGAAAATCTTGATGTCTCCAATCTTTTGTTTTGTACGTTTTTTCCACGTGTCTTGACATCCAATGTATCCCTGCAAAGTTTGGTGAAGATCTGAGTATGTAGTTTTTGACCTCATCTGGAACCTCCTATCTGAAAATTTGAAAATTCTTAAAAAATTCGTCCAAAATCTTGATGTCTCCAATCTCTTGTTTTGTACGTTTTTTCCACGTGTCTTGACATCCAATGTATCCCTGCAATGTTTGGTGAAGATCTGAGTATGTAGTTTTTGACCTTATCTGGAACCTCCCATCTGAAAATTTGAAAATTCCTAAAAAATCCGTCCAAAATCTTGATGACCCCAATCTCTTGTTTTGTACTTTTTTTCCACGTGTCTCGACCTCCAATGTATCCCTGCAAAGTTTGGTGAAGATCTGAGTATGTAGTTTTTGACCTTATATGGAACCTCCTATCTGAAAATTTGAAAATTCTTAAAAAATTCGTCCAAAATCTTGATGTCACCAATCCTATGTTTTGTATGTTTTTTCCACGTGTCTTGACATCCAATGTATCCATGCAAAGTTTGGTGAAGATCTGAGTATGTCGTTTTTGACCTTATCTGGAACCTCCCATCTGAAAATTTGAAAATTCTTAAAAAATTCGTCGAAAATCTTGATGTCTCCGATCTCTTGTTTTGTACGTTTTTTCCACGTGTCTTGACATGCAAAGTATTCCTGCAAAGTTTGGTGAAGATCTGAGTATGTAGTTTTTGACCTCATCTTGAACCTCCTATCTGAAAATTTGAAAATTCTTAAAAAATTCGTCCAAAATTTTGATGTCTCCAATCTCTTGTTTTGTACGTTTTTTCCACGTGTCTTGACATCCAATGTATTCCTGCAATGTTTGGTGGAGATCTGAGTATGTAGTTTTAGACCATATCTGGAATCTCCTATCTGAACATTTGAAAATTCTTCAAAAATTCGTCCAAAATCTTGATGTCTTCAATCTCTTGTTTTGTACGTTTTTTCCACGTGTCTCGACCTCCAATGGATCCCTGCAAAGTTTGGTGAAGATCTGAGTATGTCGTTTTTGACCTTATCTGGAACATCCTTTCTGAAAATTTGAAAATTCTTAAAAAATTCGTCCAAAATCTTGATGTCTCCAATCTCTTGTTTTGTACGTTTTTTCCACGTGTCTTGATATCCAATGTATCCCTGCAAAGTTTGGTGAAGATCTGAGTATGTCGTTTTTGACCTTATCTGGAACATCCTTTCTGAAAATTTGAAAATTGTTAAAAAATTCGTCCAAAATCTTGATGTCTCCAATCTCTTTTTTGTACGTTTTTTCCACGTGTCTTGACATCCAATGTATCCCTGCAAAGTTTGGTGAAGATCTGAGTATGTAGTTTTTGACCTTATCTGGAACCTCCCATCTGAAAATTTGAAAATTCTTAAAAAATTCGACCAAAATCTTGATGTCGCCAATCTTTTGTTTTGTACGTTTTTTCCACGTGTCTTGACACATAATGTATCCATGCAAAGTTTGGTGAAGATCTGAGTATGTAGTTTTTGACCTTATATGGAACCTCCTATCTGAAAATTTGAAAATTCTTAAAAAATTCGTCCAAAATCTTGATGTCTCCAATCTCTTGTTTTGTACGTTTTTTCCACGTGTCTTGACATCCAATGTATCCCCTGCAAAGTTTGGTGAAGATCTGAGTATGTAGTTTTTGACCTTATCTGGAACCTCCCATTGAAAATTTGAAAATTCTTAAAAAATTCGACCAAAATCTTGATGTCTCCAATCTTTTGTTTTGTACGTTTTTTCCACGTGTCTTGACACATAATGTATCCATGCAAAGTTTGGTGAAGATCTGAGTATGTAGTTTTTGACCTTATATGGAACCTCCTATCTGAAAATTTGAAAATTCTTAAAAAATTCGTCCAAAATCTTGATGTCTCCAATCTCTTTTTTGTACGTTTTTTCCACGTGTCTTGACATCCAATGTATCCCTGCAAAGTTTGGTGAAGATCTGAGTATGTAGTTTTTGACCTTATCTGGAACCTCCCATCTGAAAATTTGAAAATTCTTAAAAAATTCGACCAAAATCTTGATGTCTCCAATCTTTTGTTTTGTACGTTTTTTCCACGTGTCTTGACACATAATGTATCCATGCAAAGTTTGGTGAAGATCTGAGTATGTAGTTTTTGACCTTATATGGAACCTCCTATCTGAAAATTTGAAAATTCTTAAAAAATTCGTCCAAAATCTTGATGTCTCCAATCGCTTGTTTTGTACGTTTTTTCCACGTGTCTTGACATCCAATGTATCCCTGCAAAGTTTGGTGAAGATCTGAGTATGTAGTTTTTGACCTTATCTGGAACCTCCCATCTGAAAATTTGAAAATTCCTAAAAAATCCGTGCAAAATCTTGATGACCCCAATCTCTTGTTTTGTACGTTTTATCCACGTGTCTTGACATCCAATGTATTCCTGCAATGTTTGGTGAAGATCTGAGTATGTAGTTTTTGACCTTATATGGAACCTCCTATCTGAAAATTTGAAAATTCTTAAAAAATTCGACCAAAATCTTGATGTTCCGAATCCTATGTTTTGTATGTTTTTTCCACGTGTCTTGACATCCAATGTATCCATGCAAAGTTTGGTGAAGATCTGAGTATGTAGTTTTTGACCTTATATTGAACCTCCCATCTGAAAATTTGAAAATTCTTAAAAAATTCGTCCAAAATCTTGATGACCCCAATCTCTTGTTTTGTACGTTTTTTCCACGTGTCTTGACATCCAAAGTATCCCTGCAAAGTTTGGTGAAGATCTGAGTATGTAGTTTTTGACCTTATATTGAACCTCCCATCTGAAAATTTGAAAATTCTTAAAAAATTCGTCCAAAATCTTGATGTCTCCAATCTCTTGTTTTGTACGTTTTTTCCACGTGTCTTGACATCCAATGTATCCATGCAAAGTTTGGTGAAGATCTGAGTATGTCGTTTTTGACCTTATCTGGAACCTCCCATCTGAAAATTTGAAAATTCTTAAAAAATTCTTCGAAAATCTTGATGTCTCCAATCTTTTGTTTTGTACGTTTTTTCCACGTGTCTTGACATGCAAAGTATCCCTGCAACGTTTGGTGAAGATCTGAGTATGTAGTTTTTGACCTTATCTGGAACCTCCTATCTGAAAATTTGAAAATTCTTCAAAAATTCGTCGAAAATCTTGATGTCTCCAATCTCTTGTTTTGTACGTTTTTTCCACGTGTCTTGACATCCAATGTATTCCTGCAATGTTTGGTGGAGATCTGAGTATGTAGTTTTAGACCTTATCTGGAACCTCCTATCTGAAAATTTGAAAATTCTTCAAAAATTCGTCCAAAATCTTGATGTCTCCAATCTCTTGTTTTGTACGTTTTTTCCACGTGTCTCGACCTCCAATGGATCCCTGCAAAGTTTGGTGAAGATCTGAGTATGTCGTTTTTGACCTTATCTGGAACATCCTTTCTGAAAATTTGAAAATTCTTAAAAAATTCGTCGAAAATCTTGATGTCTCCAATCTCTTGTTTTGTACGTTTTTTCCACGTGTCTTGACATCCAATGTATCCCTGCAAAGTTTGGTGAAGATCTGAGTATGTAGTTTTTGACCTTATATGGAACCTCCTATCTGAAAATTTGAAAATTCTTAAAAAATTCGTCCAAAATCTTGATGTCTCCAATCTCTTGTTTTGTACGTTTTTTCCACGTGTCTCGACCTCCAATGGATCCCTGCAAAGTTTGGTGAAGATCTGAGTATGTCGTTTTTGACCTTATCTGGAACCTCCCATCTGAAAATTTGAAAATTCTTAAAAAATTCGTCGAAAATCTTGATGTCTCCGATCTCTTGTTTTGTACGTTTTTTCCACGTGTCTTGACATGCAAAGTATTCCTGCAAAGTTTGGTGAAGATCTGAGTATGTAGTTTTTGACCTCATCTGGAACCTCCTATCTGAAAATTTGAAAATTCTTAAAAAATTCGTCCAAAATCTTGATGTCTCCAATCTCTTGTTTTGTACGTTTTTTCCACGTGTCTTGACATCCAATGTATCCCTGCAATGTTTGGTGAAGATCTGAGTATGTAGTTTTTGACCTTATCTGGAACCTCCCATCTGAAAATTTGAAAATTCCTAAAAAATCCGTCCAAAATCTTGATGACCCCAATCTCTTGTTTTGTACTTTTTTTCCACGTGTCTCGACCTCCAATGTATCCCTGCAAAGTTTGGTGAAGATCTGAGTATGTAGTTTTTGACCTTATATGGAACCTCCTATCTGAAAATTTGAAAATTCTTAAAAAATTCGTCCAAAATCTTGATGTCACCAATCCTATGTTTTGTATGTTTTTTCCACGTGTCTTGACATCCAATGTATCCATGCAAAGTTTGGTGAAGATCTGAGTATGTCGTTTTTGACCTTATCTGGAACCTCCCATCTGAAAATTTGAAAATTCTTAAAAAATTCGTCGAAAATCTTGATGTCTCCGATCTCTTGTTTTGTACGTTTTTTCCACGTGTCTTGACATGCAAAGTATTCCTGCAAAGTTTGGTGAAGATCTGAGTATGTAGTTTTTGACCTCATCTGGAACCTCCTATCTGAAAATTTGAAAATTCTTAAAAAATTCGTCCAAAATTTTGATGTCTCCAATCTCTTGTTTTGTACGTTTTTTCCACGTGTCTTGACATCCAATGTATCCCTGCAATGTTTGGTGAAGATCTGAGTATGTAGTTTTTGACCTTATCTGGAACCTCCCATCTGAAAATTTGAAAATTCCTAAAAAATCCGTCCAAAATCTTGATGACCCCAATCTCTTGTTTTGTACGTTTTTTCCACGTGTCTTGACATCCAATGTATCCCTGCAAAGTTTGGTGAAGATCTGAGTATGTAGTTTTTGACCTTATCTGGAACCTCCTATCTGAAAATTTGAAAATTCTTAAAAAATTCGTCCAAAATCTTGATGTCTCCAATCTCTTGTTTTGTACGTTTTTTCCACGTGTCTTGATATCCAATGTATCCCTGCAAAGTTTGGTGAAGATCTGAGTATGTAGTTTTTGACCTTATATGGAACCTCCTATCTGAAAATTTGAAAATTCTTAAAAAATTCGTCCAAAATCTTGATGTCTCCAATCTCTTGTTTTGTACGTTTTTTCCACGTGTCTCGACCTCCAATGGATCCCTGCAAAGTTTGGTGAAGATCTGAGTATGTAGTTTTTGACCTTATCTGGAACCTCCCATCTGAAAATTTGAAAATTCCTAAAAAATCCGTCCAAAATCTTGATGACCCCAATCTCTTGTTTTGTACGTTTTTTCCACGTGTCTTGACATCCAATGTATCCCTGCAAAGTTTGGTGAAGATCTGAGTATGTAGTTTTTGACCTTATCTGGAACCTCCTATCTGAAAATTTGAAAATTCTTAAAAAATTCGTCGAAAATCTTGATGTCTCCAATCTTTTGTTTTGTACGTTTTTTCCACGTGTCTTGACATCCAATGTATCCCTGCAAAGTTTGGTGAAGATCTGAGTATGTAGTTTTTGACCTTATATGGAACCTCCTATCTGAAAATTTGAAAATTCTTAAAAAATTCGTCCAAAATCTTGATGTCTCCAATCTCTTGTTTTGTACGTTTTTTCCACGTGTCTCGACCTCCAATGGATCCCTGCAAAGTTTGGTGAAGATCTGAGTATGTCGTTTTTGACTTTATCTGGAACCTCCCATCTGAAAATTTGAAAATTCTTAAAAAATTCGTCGAAAATCTTGATGTCTCCGATCTCTTGTTTTGTACGTTTTTTCCACGTGTCTTGACATGCAAAGTATTCCTGCAAAGTTTGGTGAAGATCTGAGTATGTAGTTTTTGACCTCATCTGGAACCTCCTATCTGAAAATTTGAAAATTCTTAAAAAATTCGTCCAAAATCTTGATGTCTCCAATCTCTTGTTTTGTACGTTTTTTCCACGTGTCTTGACATCCAATGTATCCCTGCAATGTTTGGTGAAGATCTGAGTATGTAGTTTTTGACCTTATCTGGAACCTCCCATCTGAAAATTTGAAAATTCCTAAAAAATCCGTCCAAAATCTTGATGACCCCAATCTCTTGTTTTGTACTTTTTTTCCAAGTGTCTCGACCTCCAATGTATCCCTGCAAAGTTTGGTGAAGATCTGAGTATGTAGTTTTTGACCTTATATGGAACCTCCTATCTGAAAATTTGAAAATTCTTAAAAAATTCGTCCAAAATCTTGATGTCACCAATCCTATGTTTTGTATGTGTTTTCCACGTGTCTTGACATCCAATGTATCCATGCAAAGTTTGGTGAAGATCTGAGTATGTCGTTTTTGACCTTATCTGGAACCTCCCATCTGAAAATTTGAAAATTCTTAAAAAATTCGTCGAAAATCTTGATGTCTCCGATCTCTTGTTTTGTACGTTTTTTCCACGTGTCTTGACATGCAAAGTATTCCTGCAAAGTTTGGTGAAGATCTGAGTATGTAGTTTTTGACCTCATCTGGAACCTCCTATCTGAAAATTTGAAAATTCTTAAAAAATTCGTCCAAAATTTTGATGTCTCCAATCTCTTGTTTTGTACGTTTTTTCCACGTGTCTTGACATCCAATGTATCCCTGCAATGTTTGGTGGAGATCTGAGTATGTAGTTTTAGACCTTATCTGGAACCTCCTATCTGAAAATTTGAAAATTCTTCAAAAATTCGTCCAAAATCTTGATGTCTCCAATCTCTTGTTTTGTACGTTTTTTCCACGTGTCTCGACCTCCAATGGATCCCTGCAAAGTTTGGTGAAGATCTGAGTATGTCGTTTTTGACCTTATCTGGAACATCCTTTCTGAAAATTTCAAAATTCTTAAAAAATTCGTCCAAAATCTTGATGTCTCCAATCTCTTGTTTTGTACGTTTTTTCCACGTGTCTTGATATCCAATGTATCCCTGCAAAGTTTGGTGAAGATCTGAGTATGTCGTTTTTGACCTTATCTGGAACATCCTTTCTGAAAATTTGAAAATTGTTAAAAAATTCGTCCAAAATCTTGATGTCTCCAATCTCTTTTTTTGTACGTTTTTTCCACGTGTCTTGACATCCAATGTATCCATGCAAAGTTTGGTGAAGATCTGAGTATGTAGTTTTTGACCTTATCTGGAACCTCCCATCTGAAAATTTGAAAATTCTTAAAAAATTCGACCAAAATCTTGATGTCTCCAATCTTTTGTTTTGTACGTTTTTTCCACGTGTCTTGACACATAATGTATCCATGCAAAGTTTGGTGAAGATCTGAGTATGTAGTTTTTGACCTTATATGGAACCTCCTATCTGAAAATTTGAAAATTCTTAAAAAATTCGTCCAAAATCTTGATGTCTCCAATCTCTTGTTTTGTACGTTTTTTCCACGTGTCTTGACATCCAATGTATCCCTGCAAAGTTTGGTGAAGCTCTGAGTATGTAGTTTTTGACCTTATCTGGAACCTCCCATCTGAAAATTTGAAAATTCTTAAAAAATTCGACCAAAATCTTGATGTCTCCAATCTTTTGTTTTGTACGTTTTTTCCACGTGTCTTGACACATAATGTATCCATGCAAAGTTTGGTGAAGATCTGAGTATGTAGTTTTTGACCTTATATGGAACCTCCTATCTGAAAATTTGAAAATTCTTAAAAAATTCGTCCAAAATCTTGATGTCTCCAATCTCTTGTTTTGTACGTTTTTTCCACGTGTCTTGACATCCAATGTATCCCTGCAAAGTTTGGTGAAGATCTGAGTATGTCGTTTTTGACCTTATCTGGAACATCCTTTCTGAAAATTTGAAAATTCTTAAAAAATTCGTCGAAAATCTTGATGTCTCCAATCTCTTGTTTTGTACGTTTTTTCCACGTGTCTTGACATCCAATGTATCCCTGCAAAGTTTGGTGAAGATCTGAGTATGTAGTTTTTGACCTTATATGGAACCTCCTATCTGAAAATTTGAAAATTCTTAAAAAATTCGTCGAAAATCTTGATGTCTCCAATCTTTTGTTTTGTACGTTTTTTCCACGTGTCTTGACATCCAATGTATCCCTGCAAAGTTTGGTGAAGATCTGAGTATGTAGTTTTTGACCTCATCTGGAACCTCCTATCTGAAAATTTGAAAATTCTTAAAAAATTCGTCCAAAACCTTGATGTCTCCAATCTCTTGTTTTGTACGTTTTTTCCACGTGTCTTGACATCCAATGTATCCCTGCAATGTTTGGTGAAGATCTGAGTATGTAGTTTTTGACCTTATCTGGAACCTCCCATCTGAAAATTTGAAAATTCCTAAAAAATCCGTCCAAAATCTTGATGACCCCAATCTCTTGTTTTGTACTTTTTTTCCACGTGTCTCGACCTCCAATGTATCCCTGCAAAGTTTGGTGAAGATCTGAGTATGTAGTTTTTGACCTTATATGGAACCTCCTATCTGAAAATTTGAAAATTCTTAAAAAATTCGTCCAAAATCTTGATGTCACCAATCCTATGTTTTGTATGTTTTTTCCACGTGTCTTGACATCCAATGTATCCATGCAAAGTTTGGTGAAGATCTGAGTATGTCGTTTTTGACCTTATCTGGAACCTCCCATCTGAAAATTTGAAAATTCTTAAAAAATTCGTCGAAAATCTTGATGTCTCCGATCTCTTGTTTTGTACGTTTTTTCCACGTGTCTTGACATGCAAAGTATTCCTGCAAAGTTTGGTGAAGATCTGAGTATGTAGTTTTTGACCTCATCTTGAACCTCCTATCTGAAAATTTGAAAATTCTTAAAAAATTCGTCCAAAATTTTGATGTCTCCAATCTCTTGTTTTGTACGTTTTTTCCACGTGTCTTGACATCCAATGTATTCCTGCAATGTTTGGTGGAGATCTGAGTATGTAGTTTTAGACCTTATCTGGAACCTCCTATCTGAAAATTTGAAAATTCTTCAAAAATTCGTCCAAAATCTTGATGTCTCCAATCTCTTGTTTTGTACGTTTTTTCCACGTGTCTCGACCTCCAATGGATCCCTGCAAAGTTTGGTGAAGATCTGAGTATGTCGTTTTTGACCTTATCTGGAACATCCTTTCTGAAAATTTGAAAATTCTTAAAAAATTCGTCCAAAATCTTGATGTCTCCAATCTCTTGTTTTGTACGTTTTTTCCACGTGTCTTGATATCCAATGTATCCCTGCAAAGTTTGGTGAAGATCTGAGTATGTCGTTTTTGACCTTATCTGGAATATCCTTTCTGAAAATTTGAAAATTGTTAAAAAATTCGTCCAAAATCTTGATGTCTCCAATCTCTTTTTTGTACGTTTTTTCCACGTGTCTTGACATCCAATGTATCCCTGCAAAGTTTGGTGAAGATCTGAGTATGTAGTTTTTGACCTTATCTGGAACCTCCCATCTGAAAATTTGAAAATTCTTAAAAAATTCGACCAAAATCTTGATGTCTCCAATCTATTGTTTTGTACGTTTTTTCCACGTGTCTTGACACATAATGTATCCATGCAAAGTTTGGTGAAGATCTGAGTATGTAGTTTTTGACCTTATATGGAACCTCCTATCTGAAAATTTGAAAATTCTTAAAAAATTCGTCCAAAATCTTGATGTCTCCAATCTCTTGTTTTGTACGTTTTTTCCACGTGTCTTGACATCCAATGTATCCCTGCAAAGTTTGGTGAAGATCTGAGTATGTAGTTTTTGACCTTATCTGGAACCTCCCATCTGAAAATTTGAAAATTCTTAAAAAATTCGACCAAAATCTTGATGTCTCCAATCTTTTGTTTTGTACGTTTTTTCCACGTGTCTTGACACATAATGTATCCATGCAAAGTTTGGTGAAGATCTGAGTATGTAGTTTTTGACCTTATATGGAACCTCCTATCTGAAAATTTGAAAATTCTTAAAAAATTCGTCCAAAATCTTGATGTCTCCAATCTCTTTTTTGTACGTTTTTTCCACGTGTCTTGACATCCAATGTATCCCTGCAAAGTTTGGTGAAGATCTGAGTATGTAGTTTTTGACCTTATCTGGAACCTCCCATCTGAAAATTTGAAAATTCTTAAAAAATTCGACCAAAATCTTGATGTCTCCAATCTTTTGTTTTGTACGTTTTTTCCACGTGTCTTGACACATAATGTATCCATGCAAAGTTTGGTGAAGATCTGAGTATGTAGTTTTTGACCTTATATGGAACCTCCTATCTGAAAATTTGAAAATTCTTAAAAAATTCGTCCAAAATCTTGATGTCTCCAATCGCTTGTTTTGTACGTTTTTTCCACGTGTCTTGACATCCAATGTATCCCTGCAAAGTTTGGTGAAGATCTGAGTATGTAGTTTTTGACCTTATCTGGAACCTCCCATCTGAAAATTTGAAAATTCCTAAAAAATCCGTGCAAAATCTTGATGACCCCAATCTCTTGTTTTGTACGTTTTATCCACGTGTCTTGACATCCAATGTATTCCTGCAATGTTTGGTGAAGATCTGAGTATGTAGTTTTTGACCTTATATGGAACCTCCTATCTGAAAATTTGAAAATTCTTAAAAAATTCGACCAAAATCTTGATGTTCCGAATCCTATGTTTTGTATGTTTTTTCCACGTGTCTTGACATCCAATGTATCCATGCAAAGTTTGGTGAAGATCTGAGTATGTAGTTTTTGACCTTATATTGAACCTCCCATCTGAAAATTTGAAAATTCTTAAAAAATTCGTCCAAAATCTTGATGACCCCAATCTCTTGTTTTGTACGTTTTTTCCACGTGTCTTGACATCCAAAGTATCCCTGCAAAGTTTGGTGAAGATCTGAGTATGTAGTTTTTGACCTTATATTGAACCTCCCATCTGAAAATTTGAAAATTCTTAAAAAATTCGTCCAAAATCTTGATGTCTCCAATCTCTTGTTTTGTACGTTTTTTCCACGTGTCTTGACATCCAATGTATCCATGCAAAGTTTGGTGAAGATCTGAGTATGTCGTTTTTGACCTTATCTGGAACCTCCTTTCTGAAAATTTGAAAATTCTTAAAAAATTCGTCGAAAATCTTGATGTCTCCAATCTTTTGTTTTGTACGTTTTTTCCACGTGTCTTGACATGCAAAGTATCCCTGCAACGTTTGGTGAAGATCTGAGTATGTAGTTTTTGACCTTATCTGGAACCTCCTATCTGAAAATTTGAAAATTCTTCAAAAATTCGTCGAAAATCTTGATGTCTCCAATCTCTTGTTTTGTACGTTTTTTCCACGTGTCTTGACATCCAATGTATCCCTGCAAAGTTTGGTGAAGATCTGAGTATGTAGTTTTTGACCTTATATGGAACCTCCTATCTGAAAATTTGAAAATTCTTAAAAAATTCGTCCAAAATCTTGATGTCTCCAATCTCTTGTTTTGTACGTTTTTTCCACGTGTCTCGACCTCCAATGGATCCCTGCAAAGTTTGGTGAAGATCTGAGTATGTCGTTTTTGACCTTATCTGGAACCTCCCATCTGAAAATTTGAAAATTCTTAAAAAATTCGTCGAAAATCTTGATGTCTCCGATCTCTTGTTTTGTACGTTTTTTCCACGTGTCTTGACATGCAAAGTATTCCTGCAAAGTTTGGTGAAGATCTGAGTATGTAGTTTTTGACCTCATCTGGAACCTCCTATCTGAAAATTTGAAAATTCTTAAAAAATTCGTCCAAAATCTTGATGTCTCCAATCTCTTGTTTTGTACGTTTTTTCCACGTGTCTTGACATCCAATGTATCCCTGCAATGTTTGGTGAAGATCTGAGTATGTAGTTTTTGACCTTATCTGGAACCTCCCATCTGAAAATTATAAAATTCCTAAAAAATCCGTCCAAAATCTTGATGACCCCAATCTCTTGTTTTGTACTTTTTTTCCACGTGTCTCGACCTCCAATGTATCCCTGCAAAGTTTGGTGAAGATCTGAGTATGTAGTTTTTGACCTTATATGGAACCTCCTATCTGAAAATTTGAAAATTCTTAAAAAATTCGTCCAAAATCTTGATGTCACCAATCCTATGTTTTGTATGTTTTTTCCACGTGTCTTGACATCCAATGTATCCATGCAAAGTTTGGTGAAGATCTGAGTATGTCGTTTTTGACCTTATCTGGAACCTCCCATCTGAAAATTTGAAAATTCTTAAAAAATTCGTCGAAAATCTTGATGTCTCCGATCTCTTGTTTTGTACGTTTTTTCCACGTGTCTTGACATGCAAAGTATTCCTGCAAAGTTTGGTGAAGATCTGAGTATGTAGTTTTTGACCTCATCTGGAACCTCCTATCTGAAAATTTGAAAATTCTTAAAAAATTCGTCCAAAATTTTGATGTCTCCAATCTCTTGTTTTGTACGTTTTTTCCACGTGTCTTGACATCCAATGTATCCCTGCAATGTTTGGTGAAGATCTGAGTATGTAGTTTTTGACCTTATCTGGAACCTCCCATCTGAAAATTTGAAAATTCCTAAAAAATCCGTCCAAAATCTTGATGACCCCAATCTCTTGTTTTGTACGTTTTTTCCACGTGTCTTGACATCCAATGTATCCCTGCAAAGTTTGGTGAAGATCTGAGTATGTAGTTTTTGACCTTATCTGGAACCTCCTATCTGAAAATTTGAAAATTCTTAAAAAATTCGTCCAAAATCTTGATGTCTCCAATCTCTTGTTTTGTACGTTTTTTCCACGTGTCTTGACATCCAATGTATCCCTGCAAAGTTTGGTGAAGATCTGAGTATGTAGTTTTTGACCTTATATGGAACCTCCTATCTGAAAATTTGAAAATTCTTAAAAAATTCGTCCAAAATCTTGATGTCTCCAATCTCTTGTTTTGTACGTTTTTTCCACGTGTCTCGACCTCCAATGGATCCCTGCAAAGTTTGGTGAAGATCTGAGTATGTAGTTTTTGACCTTATCTGGAACCTCCCATCTGAAAATTTGAAAATTCCTAAAAAATCCGTCCAAAATCTTGATGACCCCAATCTCTTGTTTTGTACGTTTTTTCCACGTGTCTTGACATCCAATGTATCCCTGCAAAGTTTGGTGAAGATCTGAGTATGTAGTTTTTGACCTTATCTGGAACCTCCTATCTGAAAATTTGAAAATTCTTAAAAAATTCGTCCAAAATCTTGATGTCTCCAATCTCTTGTTTTGTACGTTTTTTCCACGTGTCTTGATATCCAATGTATCCCTGCAAAGTTTGGTGAAGATCTGAGTATGTAGTTTTTGACCTTATATGGAACCTCCTATCTGAAAATTTGAAAATTCTTAAAAAATTCGTCCAAAATCTTGATGTCTCCAATCTCTTGTTTTGTACGTTTTTTCCACGTGTCTCGACCTCCAATGGATCCCTGCAAAGTTTGGTGAAGATCTGAGTATGTAGTTTTTGACCTTATCTGGAACCTCCCATCTGAAAATTTGAAAATTCCTAAAAAATCCGTCCAAAATCTTGATGACCCCAATCTCTTGTTTTGTACGTTTTTTCCACGTGTCTTGACATCCAATGTATCCCTGCAAAGTTTGGTGAAGATCTGAGTATGTAGTTTTTGACCTTATCTGGAACCTCCTATCTGAAAATTTGAAAATTCTTAAAAAATTCGTCGAAAATCTTGATGTCTCCAATCTTTTGTTTTGTACGTTTTTTCCACGTGTCTTGACATCCAATGTATCCCTGCAAAGTTTGGTGAAGATCTGAGTATGTAGTTTTTGACCTTATATGGAACCTCCTATCTGAAAATTTGAAAATTCTTAAAAAATTCGTCCAAAATCTTGATGTCTCCAATCTCTTGTTTTGTACGTTTTTTCCACGTGTCTCGACCTCCAATGGATCCCTGCAAAGTTTGGTGAAGATCTGAGTATGTCGTTTTTGACCTTATCTGGAACCTCCCATCTGAAAATTTGAAAATTCTTAAAAAATTCGTCGAAAATCTTGATGTCTCCGATCTCTTGTTTTGTACGTTTTTTCCACGTGTCTTGACATGCAAAGTATTCCTGCAAAGTTTGGTGAAGATCTGAGTATGTAGTTTTTGACCTCATCTGGAACCTCCTATCTGAAAATTTGAAAATTCTTAAAAAATTCGTCCAAAATCTTGATGTCTCCAATCTCTTGTTTTGTACGTTTTTTCCACGTGTCTTGACATCCAATGTATCCCTGCAATGTTTGGTGAAGATCTGAGTATGTAGTTTTTGACCTTATCTGGAACCTCCCATCTGAAAATTTGAAAATTCCTAAAAAATCCGTCCAAAATCTTGATGACCCCAATCTCTTGTTTTGTACTTTTTTTCCAAGTGTCTCGACCTCCAATGTATCCCTGCAAAGTTTGGTGAAGATCTGAGTATGTAGTTTTTGACCTTATATGGAACCTCCTATCTGAAAATTTGAAAATTCTTAAAAAATTCGTCCAAAATCTTGATGTCACCAATCCTATGTTTTGTATGTGTTTTCCACGTGTCTTGACATCCAATGTATCCATGCAAAGTTTGGTGAAGATCTGAGTATGTCGTTTTTGACCTTATCTGGAACCTCCCATCTGAAAATTTGAAAATTCTTAAAAAATTCGTCGAAAATCTTGATGTCTCCGATCTCTTGTTTTGTACGTTTTTTCCACGTGTCTTGACATGCAAAGTATTCCTGCAAAGTTTGGTGAAGATCTGAGTATGTAGTTTTTGACCTCATCTGGAACCTCCTATCTGAAAATTTGAAAATTCTTAAAAAATTCGTCCAAAATTTTGATGTCTCCAATCTCTTGTTTTGTACGTTTTTTCCACGTGTCTTGACATCCAATGTATTCCTGCAATGTTTGGTGGAGATCTGAGTATGTAGTTTTAGACCTTATCTGGAACCTCCTATCTGAAAATTTGAAAATTCTTCAAAAATTCGTCCAAAATCTTGATGTCTCCAATCTCTTGTTTTGTACGTTTTTTCCACGTGTCTCGACCTCCAATGGATCCCTGCAAAGTTTGGTGAAGATCTGAGTATGTCGTTTTTGACCTTATCTGGAACATCCTTTCTGAAAATTTCAAAATTCTTAAAAAATTCGTCCAAAATCTTGATGTCTCCAATCTTTTGTTTTGTACGTTTTTTCCACGTGTCTTGATATCCAATGTATCCCTGCAAAGTTTGGTGAAGATCTGAGTATGTCGTTTTTGACCTTATCTGGAACATCCTTTCTGAAAATTTGAAAATTGTTAAAAAATTCGTCCAAAATCTTGATGTCTCCAATCTCTTTTTTTGTACGTTTTTTCCACGTGTCTTGACATCCAATGTATCCCTGCAAAGTTTGGTGAAGATCTGAGTATGTAGTTTTTGACCTTATCTGGAACCTCCTATCTGAAAATTTGAAAATTCTTAAAAAATTCGTCGAAAATCTTGATGTCTCCAATCTTTTGTTTTGTACGTTTTTTCCACGTGTCTTGACATCCAATGTATCCCTGCAAAGTTTGGTGAAGATCTGAGTATGTAGTTTTTGACCTTATATGGAACCTCCTATCTGAAAATTTGAAAATTCTTAAAAAATTCGTCCAAAATCTTGATGTCTCCAATCTCTTGTTTTGTACGTTTTTTCCACGTGTCTCGACCTCCAATGGATCCCTGCAAAGTTTGGTGAAGATCTGAGTATGTCGTTTTTGACCTTATCTGGAACCTCCCATCTGAAAATTTGAAAATTCTTAAAAAATTCGTCGAAAATCTTGATGTCTCCGATCTCTTGTTTTGTACGTTTTTTCCACGTGTCTTGACATGCAAAGTATTCCTGCAAAGTTTGGTGAAGATCTGAGTATGTAGTTTTTGACCTCATCTGGAACCTCCTATCTGAAAATTTGAAAATTCTTAAAAAATTCGTCCAAAATCTTGATGTCTCCAATCTCTTGTTTTGTACGTTTTTTCCACGTGTCTTGACATCCAATGTATCCCTGCAATGTTTGGTGAAGATCTGAGTATGTAGTTTTTGACCTTATCTGGAACCTCCCATCTGAAAATTTGAAAATTCCTAAAAAATCCGTCCAAAATCTTGATGACCCCAATCTCTTGTTTTGTACTTTTTTTCCAAGTGTCTCGACCTCCAATGTATCCCTGCAAAGTTTGGTGAAGATCTGAGTATGTAGTTTTTGACCTTATATGGAACCTCCTATCTGAAAATTTGAAAATTCTTAAAAAATTCGTCCAAAATCTTGATGTCACCAATCCTATGTTTTGTATGTGTTTTCCACGTGTCTTGACATCCAATGTATCCATGCAAAGTTTGGTGAAGATCTGAGTATGTCGTTTTTGACCTTATCTGGAACCTCCCATCTGAAAATTTGAAAATTCTTAAAAAATTCGTCGAAAATCTTGATGTCTCCGATCTCTTGTTTTGTACGTTTTTTCCACGTGTCTTGACATGCAAAGTATTCCTGCAAAGTTTGGTGAAGATCTGAGTATGTAGTTTTTGACCTCATCTGGAACCTCCTATCTGAAAATTTGAAAATTCTTAAAAAATTCGTCCAAAATTTTGATGTCTCCAATCTCTTGTTTTGTACGTTTTTTCCACGTGTCTTGACATCCAATGTATTCCTGCAATGTTTGGTGGAGATCTGAGTATGTAGTTTTAGACCTTATCTGGAACCTCCTATCTGAAAATTTGAAAATTCTTCAAAAATTCGTCCAAAATCTTGATGTCTCCAATCTCTTGTTTTGTACGTTTTTTCCACGTGTCTCGACCTCCAATGGATCCCTGCAAAGTTTGGTGAAGATCTGAGTATGTCGTTTTTGACCTTATCTGGAACATCCTTTCTGAAAATTTCAAAATTCTTAAAAAATTCGTCCAAAATCTTGATGTCTCCAATCTCTTGTTTTGTACGTTTTTTCCACGTGTCTTGATATCCAATGTATCCCTGCAAAGTTTGGTGAAGATCTGAGTATGTCGTTTTTGACCTTATCTGGAACATCCTTTCTGAAAATTTGAAAATTGTTAAAAAATTCGTCCAAAATCTTGATGTCTCCAATCTCTTTTTTTGTACGTTTTTTCCACGTGTCTTGACATCCAATGTATCCATGCAAAGTTTGGTGAAGATCTGAGTATGTAGTTTTTGACCTTATCTGGAACCTCCCATCTGAAAATTTGAAAATTCTTAAAAAATTCGACCAAAATCTTGATGTCTCCAATCTTTTGTTTTGTACGTTTTTTCCACGTGTCTTGACACATAATGTATCCATGCAAAGTTTGGTGAAGATCTGAGTATGTAGTTTTTGACCTTATATGGAACCTCCTATCTGAAAATTTGAAAATTCTTAAAAAATTCGTCCAAAATCTTGATGTCTCCAATCTCTTGTTTTGTACGTTTTTTCCACGTGTCTTGACATCCAATGTATCCCTGCAAAGTTTGGTGAAGCTCTGAGTATGTAGTTTTTGACCTTATCTGGAACCTCCCATCTGAAAATTTGAAAATTCTTAAAAAATTCGACCAAAATCTTGATGTCTCCAATCTTTTGTTTTGTACGTTTTTTCCACGTGTCTTGACACATAATGTATCCATGCAAAGTTTGGTGAAGATCTGAGTATGTAGTTTTTGACCTTATATGGAACCTCCTATCTGAAAATTTGAAAATTCTTAAAAAATTCGTCCAAAATCTTGATGTCTCCAATCTCTTGTTTTGTACGTTTTTTCCACGTGTCTTGACATCCAATGTATCCCTGCAAAGTTTGGTGAAGATCTGAGTATGTAGTTTTTGACCTTATCTGGAACCTCCCATCTGAAAATTTGAAAATTAATTAAAAAATCCGTGCAAAATCTTGATGACCCCAATCTCTTGTTTTGTACGTTTTTTCCACGTGTCTTGACATCCAATGTATTCCTGCAATGTTTGGTGAAGATCTGAGTATGTAGTTTTTGACCTTATATGGAACCTCCTATCTGAAAATTTGAAAATTCTTAAAAAATTCGACCAAAATCTTGATGTTCCGAATCCTATGTTTTGTATGTTTTTTCCACGTGTCTTGACATCCAATGTATCCATGCAAAGTTTGGTGAAGATCTGAGTATGTAGTTTTTGACCTTATATTGAACCTCCCATCTGAAAATTTGAAAATTCTTAAAAAATTCGTCCAAAATCTTGATGACCCCAATCTCTTGTTTTGTACGTTTTTTCCACGTGTCTTGACATCCAAAGTATCCCTGCAAAGTTTGGTGAAGATCTGAGTATGTAGTTTTTGACCTTATATGGAACCTCCTTTCTGAAAATTTGAGAATTCTTAAAAAATTCGTCCAAAATCTTGATGTCTCCAATCTCTTGTTTTGTACGTTTTTTCCACGTGTCTTGACATCCAATGTATCCATGCAAAGTTTGGTGAAGATCTGAGTATGTCGTTTTTGACCTTATCTGGAACCTCCCATCTGAAAATTTGAAAATTCTTAAAAAATTCGTCGAAAATCTTGATGTCTCCAATCTTTTGTTTTGTACGTTTTTTCCACGTGTCTTGACATGCAAAGTATCCCTGCAACGTTTGGTGAAGATCTGAGTATGTAGTTTTTGACCTTATCTGGAACATCCTTTCTGAAAATTTGAAAATTCTTAAAAAATTCGTCCAAAATCTTGATGTCTTCAATCTCTTGTTTTGTACGTTTTTTCCACGTGTCTTGATATCCAATGTATCCCTGCAAAGTTTGGTGAAGATCTGAGTATGTCGTTTTTGACCTTATCTGGAACATCCTTTCTGAAAATTTGAAAATTGTTAAAAAATTCGTCCAAAATCTTGATGTCTCCAATCTCTTTTTTGTACGTTTTTTCCACGTGTCTTGACATCCAATGTATCCCTGCAAAGTTTGGTGAAGATCTGAGTATGTAGTTTTTGACCTTATCTGGAACCTCCCATCTGAAAATTTGAAAATTCTTAAAAAATTCGACCAAAATCTTGATGTCTCCAATCTTTTGTTTTGTACGTTTTTTCCACGTGTCTTGACACATAATGTATCCATGCAAAGTTTGGTGAAGATCTGAGTATGTAGTTTTTGACCTTATATGGAACCTCCTATCTGAAAATTTGAAAATTCTTAAAAAATTCGTCCAAAATCTTGATGTCTCCAATCTCTTGTTTTGTACGTTTTTTCCACGTGTCTTGACATCCAATGTATCCCTGCAAAGTTTGGTGAAGATCTGAGTATGTAGTTTTTGACCTTATCTGGAACCTCCCATCTGAAAATTTGAAAATTCCTAAAAAATCCGTGCAAAATCTTGATGACCCCAATCTCTTGTTTTGTACGTTTTTTCCACGTGTCTTGACATCCAATGTATCCATGCAAAGTTTGGTGAAGATCTGAGTATGTCGTTTTTGACCTTATCTGGAACCTCCCATCTGAAAATTTGAAAATTCTTAAAAAATTCGTCGAAAATCTTGATGTCTCCAATCTCTTGTTTTGTACGTTTTTTCCACGTGTCTTGACATGCAAAGTATCCCTGCAACGTTTGGTGAAGATCTGAGTATGTTGTTTTTGACCTTATCTGGAACCTCCTATCTGAAAATTTGAAAATTCTTCAAAAATTCGTCGAAAATCTTGATGTCTCCAATCTCTTGTTTTGTACGTTTTTTCCACGTGTCTTGACATCCAATGTATCCCTGCAATGTTTGGTGGAGATCTGAGTATGTAGTTTTTGACTTTATCTGGGACCTCCTATCAGAAAATTTGAAAATTCTTCAAAAATTCGTCCAAAATCTTGATGTCTCCAATCTCTTGTTTTGTACGTTTTTTCCACGTGTCTCGACCTCCAATGTATCCCTGCAAAGTTTGGTGAAGATCTGAGTATGTCGTTTTTGACCTTATCTGGAACATCCTTTCTGAAAATTTGAAAATTCTTCAAAAATTCGTCCAAAATCTTGATGTCTCCAATCTCTTGTTTTGTACGTTTTTTCCACGTGTCTCGACCTCCAATGTATCCCTGCAAAGTTAGTGAAGATCTGAGTATGTCGTTTTTGACCTTATCTGGAACATCCTTTCTGAAAATTTGAAAATTCTTAAAAAATTCGTCGAAAATCTTGATGTCTCCAATCTCTTGTTTTGTACGTTTTTTCCACGTTTCTTGACATCCAATGTATCCCTGCAAAGTTTGGTGAAGATCTGAGTATGTAGTTTTTGACCTTATATGGAACCTCCTATCTGAAAATTTGAAAATTCTTAAAAAATTCGTCCAAAATCTTGATGTCTCCAATCTCTTGTTTTGTACGTTTTTTCCACGTGTCTCGACCTCCAATGGATCCCTGCAAAGTTTGGTGAAGATCTGAGTATGTCGTTTTTGACCTTATCTGGAACCTCCCATCTGAAAATTTGAAAATTCTTAAAAAATTCGTCGAAAATCTTGATGTCTCCGATCTCTTGTTTTGTACGTTTTTTCCACGTGTCTTGACATGCAAAGTATTCCTGCAAAGTTTGGTGAAGATCTGAGTATGTCGTTTTTGACCTTATCTGGAACCTCCTTTCTGAAAATTTGAAAATTGTTAAAAAATTCGTCCAAAATCTTGATGTCTCCAATCTCTTGTTTTGTACGTTTTTTCCACGTGTCTTGACATCCAATGTATCCCTGCAATGTTTGGTGAAGATCTGAGTATGTAGTTTTTGACCTTATCTGGAACCTCCCATCTGAAAATTTGAAAATTCCTAAAAAATCCGTCCAAAATCTTGATGTCTCCAATCTTTTGTTTTGTACGTTTTTTCCACGTGTCTCGACCTCCAATGTATCCCTGCAAAGTTTGGTGAAGATCTGAGTATGTAGTTTTTGACCTTATATGGAACCTCCTATCTGAAAATTTGAAAATTCTTAAAAAATTCGTCCAAAATCTTGATGTCTCCAATCTCTTGTTTTGTACGTTTTTTCCACGTGTCTTGACATCCAATGTATCCATGCAAAGTTTGGTGAAGATCTGAGTATGTCGTTTTTGACCTTATCTGGAACCTCCCATCTGAAAATTTGAAAATTCCTAAAAAATTCGTCGAAAATCTTGATGACCCCGATCTCTTGTTTTGTACGTTTTTTCCACGTGTCTTGACATGCAAAGTATCCATGCAAAGTTTGGTGAAGATCTGAGTATGTCGTTTTTGACCTTATCTGGAACCTCCCATCTGAAAATTTGAAAATTCTTAAAAAATTCGTCCAAAATTTTGATGTCTCCAATCTCTTGTTTTGTACGTTTTTTCCACGTGTCTTGACATCCAATGTATCCCTGCAACGTTTGGTGAAGATCTGAGTATGTAGTTTTTGACCTTATCTGGAACCTCCTATCTGAAAATTTGAAAATTCTTCAAAAATTCGTCGAAAATCTTGATGTCTCCAATCTCTTGTTTTGTACGTTTTTTCCACGTGTCTTGACATCCAATGTATCCCTGCAAAGTTTGGTGAAGATCTGAGTATGTAGTTTTTGACCTTATATGGAACCTCCTATCTGAAAATTTGAAAATTCTTAAAAAATTCGTCCAAAATCTTGATGTCTCCAATCTCTTGTTTTGTACGTTTTTTCCACGTGTCTCGACCTCCAATGGATCCCTGCAAAGTTTGGTGAAGATCTGAGTATGTCGTTTTTGACCTTATCTGGAACCTCCCATCTGAAAATTTGAAAATTCTTAAAAAATTCGTCGAAAATCTTGATGTCTCCGATCTCTTGTTTTGTACGTTTTTTCCACGTGTCTTGACATGCAAAGTATTCCTGCAAAGTTTGGTGAAGATCTGAGTATGTCGTTTTTGACCTTATCTGGAACCTCCTTTCTGAAAATTTGAAAATTGTTAAAAAATTCGTCCAAAATCTTGATGTCTCCAATCTCTTGTTTTGTACGTTTTTTCCACGTGTCTTGACATCCAATGTATCCCTGCAATGTTTGGTGAAGATCTGAGTATGTAGTTTTTGACCTTATCTGGAACCTCCCATCTGAAAATTTGAAAATTCCTAAAAAATCCGTCCAAAATCTTGATGTCTCCAATCTTTTGTTTTGTACGTTTTTTCCACGTGTCTCGACCTCCAATGTATCCCTGCAAAGTTTGGTGAAGATCTGAGTATGTAGTTTTTGACCTTATATGGAACCTCCTATCTGAAAATTTGAAAATTCTTAAAAAATTCGTCCAAAATCTTGATGTCTCCAATCTCTTGTTTTGTACGTTTTTTCCACGTGTCTTGACATCCAATGTATCCATGCAAAGTTTGGTGAAGATCTGAGTATGTCGTTTTTGACCTTATCTGGAACCTCCCATCTGAAAATTTGAAAATTCCTAAAAAATTCGTCGAAAATCTTGATGACCCCGATCTCTTGTTTTGTACGTTTTTTCCACGTGTCTTGACATGCAAAGTATCCATGCAAAGTTTGGTGAAGATCTGAGTATGTCGTTTTTGACCTTATCTGGAACCTCCCATCTGAAAATTTGAAAATTCTTAAAAAATTCGTCCAAAATTTTGATGTCTCCAATCTCTTGTTTTGTACGTTTTTTCCACGTGTCTTGACATCCAATGTATCCCTGCAACGTTTGGTGAAGATCTGAGTATGTAGTTTTTGACCTTATCTGGAACCTCCTATCTGAAAATTTGAAAATTCTTCAAAAATTCGTCGAAAATCTTGATGTCTCCAATCTCTTGTTTTGTACGTTTTTTCCACGTGTCTTGACATCCAATGTATCCCTGCAATGTTTGGTGGAGATCTGAGTATGTAGTTTTTGACCTTATCTGGGACCTCCTATCAGAAAATTTGAAAATTCTTCAAAAATTCGTCCAAAATCTTGATGTCTCCAATCTCTTGTTTTGTACGTTTTTTCCACGTGTCTCGACCTCCAATGTATCCCTGCAAAGTTTGGTGAAGATCTGAGTATGTCGTTTTTGACCTTATCTGGAACATCCTTTCTGAAAATTTGAAAATTCTTAAAAAATTCGTCTAAAATCTTGATGTCTCCAATCTCTTGTTTTGTACGTTTTTTCCACGTGTCTTGACATCCAATGTATCCCTGCAAAGTTTGGTGAAGATCTGAGTATGTAGTTTTTGACCTTATATGGAACCTCCTTTCTGAAAATTTGAAAATTCTCAAAAAATTCGTCCATAATCTTGATGTCTCCAATCTCTTGTTTTGTACGTTTTTTCCACGTGTCTTGACATCCAATGTATCCCTGCAAAGTTTGGTGAAGATCTGAGTATGTAGTTTTTGACCTTATATGGAACCTCCTATCTGAAAATTTGAAAATTCTTAAAAAATTCGTCCAAAATCTTGATGTCACCAATCCTATGTTTTGTATGTTTTTTCCACGTGTCTTGACATCCAATGTATCCATGCAAAGTTTGGTGAAGATCTGAGTATGTCGTTTTTGACCTTATCTGGAACCTCCCATCTGAAAATTTGAAAATTCTTAAAAAATTCGTCGAAAATCTTGATGTCTCCGATCTCTTGTTTTGTACGTTTTTTCCACGTGTCTTGACATGCAAAGTATTCCTGCAAAGTTTGGTGAAGATCTGAGTATGTAGTTTTTGACCTTATATGGAACCTCCTATCTGAAAATTTGAAAATTCTTAAAAAATTCGTCCAAAATCTTGATGTCTCCAATCTCTTGTTTTGTACGTTTTTTCCACGTGTCTTGACATCCAATGTATCCCTGCAAAGTTTGGTGAAGATCTGAGTATGTAGTTTTTGACCTTATCTGGAACCTCCCATCTGAAAATTTGAAAATTCCTAAAAAATCCGTGCAAAATCTTGATGACCCCAATCTCTTGTTTTGTACGTTTTTTCCACGTGTCTTGACATCCAATGTATCCATGCAAAGTTTGGTGAAGATCTGAGTATGTCGTTTTTGACCTTATCTGGAACCTCCCATCTGAAAATTTGAAAATTCTTAAAAAATTCGTCGAAAATCTTGATGTCTCCAATCTCTTGTTTTGTACTTTTTTTCCACGTGTCTTGACATGCAAAGTATCCCTGCAACGTTTGGTGAAGATCTGAGTATGTAGTTTTTGACCTTATCTGGAACCTCCTATGTGAAAATTTGAAAATTCTTCAAAAATTCGTCGAAAATCTTGATGTCTCCAATCTCTTGTTTTGTACGTTTTTTCCACGTGTCTTGACATCCAATGTATCCCTGCAATGTTTGGTGGAGATCTGAGTATGTAGTTTTTGACCTTATCTGGGACCTCCTATCAGAAAATTTGAAAATTCTTCAAAAATTCGTCCAAAATCTTGATGTCTCCAATCTCTTGTTTTGTACGTTTTTTCCACTTGTCTCGACCTCCAATGTATCCCTGCAAAGTTTGGTGAAGATCTGAGTATGTCGTTTTTGACCTTATCTGGAACATCCTTTCTGAAAATTTGAAAATTCTTAAAAAATTCGTCGAAAATCTTGATGTCTCCAATCTCTTGTTTTGTACGTTTTTTCCACGTGTCTTGACATCCAATGTATCCCTGCAAAGTTTGGTGAAGATCTGAGTATGTAGTTTTTGACCTTATATGGAACCTCCTTTCTGAAAATTTGAAAATTCTCAAAAAATTCGTCCATAATCTTGATGTCCCCAATCTCTTGTTTTGTACGTTTTTTCCACGTGTCTTGACACATAATGTATCCATGCAAAGTTTGGTGAAGATCTGAGTATGTAGTTTTTGACCTTATATGGAACCTCCTATCTGAAAATTTGAAAATTCTTAAAAAATTCGTCCAAAATCTTGATGTCTCCAATCTCTTGTTTTGTACGTTTTTTCCACGTGTCTTGACATCCAATGTATCCCTGCAAAGTTTGGTGAAGATCTGAGTATGTAGTTTTTGACCTTATCTGGAACCTCCCATCTGAAAATTTGAAAGTTCCTAAAAAATCCGTGCAAAATCTTGATGACCCCAATCTCTTGTTTTGTACGTTTTTTCCACGTGTCTTGACATCCAATGTATTCCTGCAATGTTTGGTGAAGATCTGAGTATGTAGTTTTTGACCTTATATGGAACCTCCTATCTGAAAATTTGAAAATTCTTAAAAAATTCGTCGAAAATCTTGATGTCTCCAATCTCTTGTTTTGTACGTTTTTTCCACGTGTCTTGACATCCAATGTATTCCTGCAATGTTTGGTGAAGATCTGAGTATGTAGTTTTTGACCTTATATGGAACCTCCTATCTGAAAATTTGAAAATTCTTAAAAAATTCGTCGAAAATCTTGATGTCTCCAATCTCTTGTTTTGTACGTTTTTTCCACGTGTCTTGACATGCAAAGTATCCCTGCAACGTTTGGTGAAGATCTGAGTATGTAGTTTTTGACCTTATCTGGAACCTCCTATCTGAAAATTTGAAAATTCTTAAAAAATTCGTCCAAAATCTTGAAGACCCCAATCTCTTGTTTTGTACGTTTTTTCCACGTGTCTTGACATCCAATGTATCCCTGCAAAGTTTGGTGAAGATCTGAGTATGTAGTTTTTGACCTTATATGGAACCTCCTTTCTGAAAATTTGAGAATTCTTAAAAAATTCGTCCAAAATCTTGATGTCTCCAATCTCTTGTTTTGTACGTTTTTTCCACGTGTCTTAACATCCAATGTATCCATGCAAAGTTTGGTGAAGATCTGAGTATGTCGTTTTTGACCTTATCTGGAACCTCCCATCCGAAAATTTGAAAATTCTTAAAAAATTCGTCGAAAATCTTGATGTCTCCAATCTCTTGTTTTGTACGTTTTTTCCACGTGTCTTGACATGCAAAGTATCCCTGCAACGTTTGGTGAAGATCTGAGTATGTAGTTTTTGACCTTATCTGGAACCTCCTATCTGAAAATTTGAAAATTCTTCAAAAATTCGTCGAAAATCTTGATGTCTCCAATCTCTTGCTTTGTACGTTTTTTCCACGTGTCTTGACATCCAATGTATCCCTGCAATGTTTGGTGGAGATCTGAGTATGTAGTTTTTGACCTTATCTGGAACCTCCTATCTGAAAATTTGAAAATTCTTCAAAAATTCGTCCAAAATCTTGATGTCTCCAATCTCTTGTTTTGTACGTTTTTTCCACGTGTCTCGACCTCCAATGTATCCCTGCAAAGTTAGTGAAGATCTGAGTATGTCGTTTTTGACCTTATCTGGAACATCCTTTCTGAAAATTTGAAAATTCTTAAAAAATTCGTCGAAAATCTTGATGTCTCCAATCTCTTGTTTTGTACGTTTTTTCCACGTTTCTTGACATCCAATGTATCCCTGCAAAGTTTGGTGAAGATCTGAGTATGTAGTTTTTGACCTTATATGGAACCTCCTTTCTGAAAATTTGAAAATTCTCAAAAAATTCGTCCATAATCTTGATGTCTCCAATCTCTTGTTTTGTACGTTTTTTCCACGTGTCTTGACATCCAATGTATCCCTGCAAAGTTTGGTGAAGATCTGAGTATGTAGTTTTTGACCTTATATGGAACCTCCTATCTGAAAATTTGAAAATTGTTAAAAAATTCGTCCAAAATCTTGATGTCTCCAATCTCTTGTTTTGTACGTTATTTTCCACGTGTCTTGATATCCAATGTATCCCTGCAAAGTTTGGTGAAGATCTGAGTATGTCGTTTTTGACCTTATCTGGAACATCCTTTCTGAAAATTTGAAAATTGTTAAAAAATTCGTCCAAAATCTTGATGTCTCCAATCTCTTTTTTGTACGTTTTTTCCACGTGTCTTGACATCCAATGTATCCCTGCAAAGTTTGGTGAAGATCTGAGTATGTAGTTTTTGACCTTATCTGGAACCTCCCATCTGAAAATTTGAAAATTCTTAAAAAATTCGACCAAAATCTTGATGTCTCCAATCTTTTGTTTTGTACGTTTTTTTTCACGTGTCTTGACACATAATGTATCCATGCAAAGTTTGGTGAAGATCTGAGTATGTAGTTTTTGACCTTATATGGAACCTCCTATCTGAAAATTTGAAAATTCTTAAAAAATTCGTCCAAAATCTTGATGTCTCCAATCTCTTGTTTTGTACGTTTTTTCCACGTGTCTTGACATCCAATGTATCCCTGCAAAGTTTGGTGAAGATCTGAGTATGTCGTTTTTGACCTTATCTGGAACCTCCCATCCGAAAATTTGAAAATTCTTAAAAAATTCGTCGAAAATCTTGATGTCTCCAATCTCTTGTTTTGTACGTTTTTTCCACGTGTCTTGACATGCAAAGTATCCCTGCAACGTTTGGTGAAGATCTGAGTATGTAGTTTTTGACCTTATCTGGAACCTCCTATCTGAAAATTTGAAAATTCTTCAAAAATTCGTCGAAAATCTTGATGTCTCCAATCTCTTGCTTTGTACGTTTTTTCCACGTGTCTTGACATCCAATGTATCCCTGCAATGTTTGGTGGAGATCTGAGTATGTAGTTTTTGACCTTATCTGGAACCTCCTATCTGAAAATTTGAAAATTCTTCAAAAATTCGTCCAAAATCTTGATGTCTCCAATCTCTTGTTTTGTACGTTTTTTCCACGTGTCTCGACCTCCAATGTATCCCTGCAAAGTTAGTGAAGATCTGAGTATGTCGTTTTTGACCTTATCTGGAACATCCTTTCTGAAAATTTGAAAATTCTTAAAAAATTCGTCGAAAATCTTGATGTCTCCAATCTCTTGTTTTGTACGTTTTTTCCACGTTTCTTGACATCCAATGTATCCCTGCAAAGTTTGGTGAAGATCTGAGTATGTAGTTTTTGACCTTATATGGAACCTCCTTTCTGAAAATTTGAAAATTCTCAAAAAATTCGTCCATAATCTTGATGTCTCCAATCTCTTGTTTTGTACGTTTTTTCCACGTGTCTTGACATCCAATGTATCCCTGCAAAGTTTGGTGAAGATCTGAGTATGTAGTTTTTGACCTTATATGGAACCTCCTATCTGAAAATTTGAAAATTGTTAAAAAATTCGTCCAAAATCTTGATGTCTCCAATCTCTTGTTTTGTACGTTATTTTCCACGTGTCTTGATATCCAATGTATCCCTGCAAAGTTTGGTGAAGATCTGAGTATGTCGTTTTTGACCTTATCTGGAACATCCTTTCTGAAAATTTGAAAATTGTTAAAAAATTCGTCCAAAATCTTGATGTCTCCAATCTCTTTTTTGTACGTTTTTTCCACGTGTCTTGACATCCAATGTATCCCTGCAAAGTTTGGTGAAGATCTGAGTATGTAGTTTTTGACCTTGTCTGGAACCTCCCATCTGAAAATTTGAAAATTCTTAAAAAATTCAACCAAAATCTTGATGTCTCCAATCTTTTGTTTTGTACGTTTTTTTTCACGTGTCTTGACACATAATGTATCCATGCAAAGTTTGGTGAAGATCTGAGTATGTAGTTTTTGACCTTATATGGAACCTCCTATCTGAAAATTTGAAAATTCTTAAAAAATTCGTCCAAAATCTTGATGTCTCCAATCTCTTGTTTTGTACGTTTTTTCCACGTGTCTTGACATCCAATGTATCCCTGCAAAGTTTGGTGAAGATCTGAGTATGTAGTTTTTGACCTTATCTGGAACCTCCCATCTGAAAATTTGAAAATTCCTAAAAAATCCGTGCAAAATCTTGATGACCCCAATCTCTTGTTTTGTACGTTTTTTCCACGTGTCTTGACATCCAATGTATTCCTGCAATGTTTGGTGAAGATCTGAGTATGTAGTTTTTGACCTTATATGGAACCTCCTATCTGAAAATTTGAAAATTCTTAAAAAATTCGACCAAAATCTTGATGTTCCGAATCCTATGTTTTGTATGTTTTTTCCACGTGTCTTGACATCCAATGTATCCATGCAAAGTTTGGTGAAGATCTGAGTATGTAGTTTTTGACCTTATATTGAACCTCCCATCTGAAAATTTGAAAATTCTTAAAAAATTCGTCCAAAATCTTGATGACCCCAATCTCTTGTTTTGTACGTTTTTTCCACGTGTCTTGACATCCAATGTATCCATGCAAAGTTTGGTGAAGATCTGAGTATGTCGTTTTTGACCTTATCTGGAACCTCCCATCTGAAAATTTGAAAATTCTTAAAAAATTCGTCGAAAATCTTGATGTCTCCAATCTTTTGTTTTGTACGTTTTTTCCACGTGTCTTGACATGCAAAGTATCCCTGCAACGTTTGGTGAAGATCTGAGTATGTAGTTTTTGACCTTATCTGGAACCTCCTATCTGAAAATTTGAAAATTCTTCAAAAATTCGTCGAAAATCTTGATGTCTCCAATCTCTTGTTTTGTACGTTTTTTCCACGTGTCTTGACATCCAATGTATTCCTGCAATGTTTGGTGGAGATCTGAGTATGTAGTTTTAGACCTTATCTGGAACCTCCTATCTGAAAATTTGAAAATTCTTCAAAAATTCGTCCAAAATCTTGATGTCTCCAATCTCTTGTTTTGTACGTTTTTTCCACGTGTCTCGACCTCCAATGGATCCCTGCAAAGTTTGGTGAAGATCTGAGTATGTCGTTTTTGACCTTATCTGGAACATCCTTTCTGAAAATTTAAAATTTCTTAAAAAATTCGTCGAAAATCTTGATGTCTCCAATCTCTTGTTTTGTACGTTTTTTCCACGTGTCTTGACATCCAATGTATCCCTGCAAAGTTTGGTGAAGATCTGAGTATGTAGTTTTTGACCTTATATGGAACCTCCTATCTGAAAATTTGAAAATTCTTAAAAAATTCGTCCAAAATCTTGATGTCTCCAATCTCTTGTTTTGTACGTTTTTTCCACGTGTCTCGACCTCCAATGGATCCCTGCAAAGTTTGGTGAAGATCTGAGTATGTCGTTTTTGACCTTATCTGGAACCTCCCATCTGAAAATTTGAAAATTCTTAAAAAATTCGTCGAAAATCTTGATGTCTCCGATCTCTTGTTTTGTACGTTTTTTCCACGTGTCTTGACATGCAAAGTATTCCTGCAAAGTTTGGTGAAGATCTGAGTATGTCGTTTTTGACCTCATCTGGAACCTCCCATCTGAAAATTTGAAAATTCTTAAAAAATTCGTCGAAAATCTTGATGTCTCCAATCTTTTGTTTTGTACGTTTTTTCCACGTGTCTTGACATGCAAAGTATCCCTGCAACGTTTGGTGAAGATCTGAGTATGTAGTTTTTGACCTTATCTGGAACCTCCTATCTGAAAATTTGAAAATTCTTCAAAAATTCGTCGAAAATCTTGATGTCTCCAATCTCTTGTTTTGTACGTTTTTTCCACGTGTCTTGACATCCAATGTATTCCTGCAATGTTTGGTGGAGATCTGAGTATGTAGTTTTAGACCTTATCTGGAACCTCATATCTGAAAATTTGAAAATTCTTCAAACATTCGTCCAAAATCTTGATGTCTCCAATCTCTTGTTTTGTACGTTTTTTCCACGTGTCTCGACCTCCAATGGATCCCTGCAAAGTTTGGTGAAGATCTGAGTATGTCGTTTTTGACCTTATCTGGAACATCCTTTCTGAAAATTTGAAAATTCTTAAAAAATTCGTCGAAAATCTTGATGTCTCCAATCTCTTGTTTTGTACGTTTTTTCCACGTGTCTTGACATCCAATGTATCCCTGCAAAGTTTGGTGAAGATCTGAGTATGTAGTTTTTGACCTTATATGGAACCTCCTATCTGAAAATTTGAAAATTCTTAAAAAATTCGTCCAAAATCTTGATGTCTCCAATCTCTTGTTTTGTACGTTTTTTCCACGTGTCTCGACCTCCAATGGATCCCTGCAAAGTTTGGTGAAGATCTGAGTATGTCGTTTTTGACATTATCTGGAACCTCCCATCTGAAAATTTGAAAATTCTTAAAAAATTCGTCGAAAATCTTGATGTCTCCGATCTCTTGTTTTGTACGTTTTTTCCACGTGTCTTGACATGCAAAGTATTCCTGCAAAGTTTGGTGAAGATCTGAGTATGTAGTTTTTGACCTCATCTGGAACCTCCTATCTGAAAATTTGAAAATTCTTAAAAAATTCGTCCAAAATCTTGATGTCTCCAATCTCTTGTTTTGTACGTTTTTTCCACGTGTCTTGACATCCAATGTATCCCTGCAATGTTTGGTGAAGATCTGAGTATGTCGTTTTTGACCTTATCTGGAACCTCCCATCTGAAAATTTGAAAATTCCTAAAAAATCCGTCCAAAATCTTGATGACCCCAATCTCTTGTTTTGTACGTTTTTTCCACGTGTCTCGACCTCCAATGTATCCCTGCAAAGTTTGGTGAAGATCTGAGTATGTAGTTTTTGACCTTATATGGAACCTCCTATCTGAAAATTTGAAAATTCTTAAAAAATTCGTCCAAAATCTTGATGTCACCAATCCTATGTTTTGTATGTTTTTTTCACGTGTCTTGACATCCAATGTATCCATGCAAAGTTTGGTGAAGATCTGAGTATGTCGTTTTTGACCTTATCTGGAACCTCCCATCTGAAAATTTGAAAATTCTTAAAAAATTCGTCGAAAATCTTGATGTCTCCGATCTCTTGTTTTGTACGTTTTTTCCACGTGTCTTGACATGCAAAGTATTCCTGCAAAGTTTGGTGAAGATCTGAGTATGTAGTTTTTGACCTCATCTGGAACCTCCTATCTGAAAATTTGAAAATTCTTAAAAAATTCGTCCAAAATTTTGATGTCTCCAATCTCTTGTTTTGTACGATTTTCCACGTGTCTTGACATCCAATGTATCCCTGCAATATTTGGTGAAGATCTGAGTATGTAGTTTTTGACCTTATCTGGAACCTCCCATCTGAAAATTTGAAAATTCCTAAAAAATCCGTCCAAAATCTTGATGACCCCAATCTCTTGTTTTGTACGTTTTTTCCACGTGTCTTGACATCCAATGTATCCCTGCAAAGTTTGGTGAAGATCTGAGTATGTAGTTTTTGACCTTATCTGGAACCTCCTATCTGAAAATTTGAAAATTCTTAAAAAATTCGTCCAAAATCTTGATGTCTCCAATCTCTTGTTTTGTACGTTTTTTCCACGTGTCTTGATATCCAATGTATCCCTGCAAAGTTTGGTGAAGATCTGAGTATGTAGTTTTTGACCTTATCTGGAACCTCCTATCTGAAAATTTGAAAATTCTTCAAAAATTCGTCGAAAATCTTGATGTCTCCAATCTCTTGTTTTGTACGTTTTTTCCACGTGTCTTGACATCCAATGTATTCCTGCAATGTTTGGTGGAGATCTGAGTATGTAGTTTTAGACCTTATCTGGAACCTCCTATCTGAAAATTTGAAAATTCTTAAAAAATTCGTCCAAAATCTTGATGTCTCCAATCTCTTGTTTTGTACGTTTTTTCCACGTGTCTCGACCTCCAATGGATCCCTGCAAAGTTTGGTGAAGATCTGAGTATGTCGTTTTTGACCTTATCTGGAACATCCTTTCTGAAAATTTGAAAATTCTTAAAAAATTCGTCGAAAATCTTGATGTCTCCAATCTCTTGTTTTGTACGTTTTTTGCACGTGTCTTGACATCCAATGTATCCCTGCAAAGTTTGGTGAAGATCTGAGTATGTAGTTTTTGACCTTATATGGAACCTCCTATCTGAAAATTTGAAAATTCTTAAAAAATTCGTCCAAAATCTTGATGTCTCCAATCTCTTGTTTTGTACGTTTTTTCCACGTGTCTCGACCTCCAATGGATCCCTGCAAAGTTTGGTGAAGATCTGAGTATGTCGTTTTTGACCTTATCTGGAACCTCCCATCTGAAAATTTGAAAATTCTTAAAAAATTCGTCGAAAATCTTGATGTCTCCTATCTCTTGTTTTGTACGTTTTTTCCACGTGTCTTGACATGCAAAGTATTCCTGCAAAGTTTGGTGAAGATCTGAGTATGTAGTTTTTGACCTCATCTGGAACCTCCTATCTGAAAATTTGAAAATTCTTAAAAAATTCGTCCAAAATCTTGATGTCTCCAATCTCTTGTTTTGTACGTTTTTTCCACGTGTCTTGACATCCAATGTATCCCTGCAATGTTTGGTGAAGATCTGAGTATGTAGTTTTTGACCTTATCTGGAACCTCCCATCTGAAAATTTGAAAATTCCTAAAAAATCCGTCCAAAATCTTGATGACCCCAATGTCTTGTTTTGTACTTTTTTTCCACGTGTCTCGACCTCCAATGTATCCCTGCAAAGTTTGGTGAAGATCTGAGTATGTAGTTTTTGACCTTATATGGAACCTCCCATCTGAAAATTTGAAAATTCTTAAAAAATTCGACCAAAATCTTGATGTCTCCAATCTTTTGTTTTGTACGTTTTTTCCACGTGTCTTGACACATAATGTATCCATGCAAAGTTTGGTGAAGATCTGAGTATGTAGTTTTTGACCTTATATGGAACCTCCTATCTGAAAATTTGAAAATTCTTAAAAAATTCGTCCAAAATCTTGATGTCTCCAATCTCTTGTTTTGTACGTTTTTTCCACGTGTCTTCACATCCAATGTATCCCTGCAAAGTTTGGTGAAGATCTGAGTATGTAGTTTTTGACCTTATCTGGAACCTCCCATCTGAAAATTTGAAAATTCCTAAAAAATCCGTGCAAAATCTTGATGACCCCAATCTCTTGTTTTGTACGTTTTTTCCACGTGTCTTGACATCCAATGTATCCATGCAAAGTTTGGTGAAGATCTGAGTATGTCGTTTTTGACCTTATCTGGAACCTCCCATCTGAAAATTTGAAAATTCTTAAAAAATTCGTCGAAAATCTTGATGTCTCCAATCTCTTGTTTTGTACGTTTTTTCCACGTGTCTTGACATGCAAAGTATCCCTGCAACGTTTGGTGAAGATCTGAGTATGTAGTTTTTGACCTTATCTGGAACCTCCTATCTGAAAATTTGAAAATTCTTCAAAAATTCGTCGAAAATTTTGATGTCTCCAATCTCTTGTTTTGTACGTTTTTTCCACGTGTCTTGACATCCAATGTATCCCTGCAATGTTTGGTGGAGATCTGAGTATGTAGTTTTTGACCTTATCTGGGACCTCCTATCAGAAAATTTGAAAATTCTTCAAAAATTCGTCCAAAATCTTGATGTCTCCAATCTCTTGTTTTGTACGTTTTTTCCACGTGTCTCGACCTCCAATGTATCCCTGCAAAGTTTGGTGAAGATCTGAGTATGTCGTTTTTGACCTTATCTGGAACATCCTTTCTGAAAATTTGAAAATTCTTAAAAAATTCGTCGAAAATCTTGATGTCTCCAATCTCTTGTTTTGTACGTTTTTTCCACGTGTCTTGACATCCAATGTATCCCTGCAAAGTTTGGTGAAGATCTGAGTATGTAGTTTTTGACCTTATATGGAACCTCCTATCTGAAAATTTGAAAATTCTTAAAAAATTCGTCCAAAATCTTGATGTCTCCAATCTCTTGTTTTGTACGTTTTTTCCACGTGTCTTGACATCCAATGTATCCCTGCAAAGTTTGGTGAAGATCTGAGTATGTAGTTTTTGACCTTATCTGGAACCTCCCATCTGAAAATTTGAAAATTCCTAAAAAATCCGTGCAAAATCTTGATGACCCCAATCTCTTGTTTTGTACGTTTTTTCCACGTGTCTTGACATCCAATGTATCCATGCAAAGTTTGGTGAAGATCTGAGTATGTCGTTTTTGACCTTATCTGGAACCTCCCATCTGAAAATTTGAAAATTCTTAAAAAATTCGTCGAAAATCTTGATGTCTCCAATCTCTTGTTTTGTACGTTTTTTCCACGTGTCTTGACATGCAAAGTATCCCTGCAACGTTTGGTGAAGATCTGAGTATGTAGTTTTTGACCTTATCTGGAACCTCCTATCTGAAAATTTGAAAATTCTTCAAAAATTCGTCGAAAATCTTGATGTCTCCAATCTCTTGTTTTGTACGTTTTTTCCACGTGTCTTGACATCCAATGTATCCCTGCAATGTTTGGTGGAGATCTGAGTATGTAGTTTTTGACCTTATCTGGGACCTCCTATCAGAAAATTTGAAAATTCTTCAAAAATTCGTCCAAAATCTTGATGTCTCCAATCTCTTGTTTTGTACGTTTTTTCCACGTGTCTCGACCTCCAATGTATCCCTGCAAAGTTTGGTGAAGATCTGAGTATGTCGTTTTTGACCTTATCTGGAACATCCTTTCTGAAAATTTGAAAATTCTTAAAAAATTCGTCGAAAATCTTGATGTCTCCAATCTCTTGTTTTGTACGTTTTTTCCACGTGTCTTGACATCCAATGTATCCCTGCAAAGTTTGGTGAAGATCTGAGTATGTAGTTTTTGACCTTATATTGAACCTCCTTTCTGAAAATTTGAAAATTCTTAAAAAATTCGACCAAAATCTTGATGTCTCCAATCTTTTGTTTTGTACGTTTTTTCCACGTGTCTTGACACATAATGTATCCATGCAAAGTTTGGTGAAGATCTGAGTATGTAGTTTTTGACCTTATATGGAACCTCCTATCTGAAAATTTGAAAATTCTTAAAAAATTCGTCCAAAATCTTGATGTCTCCAATCTCTTGTTTTGTACGTTTTTTCCACGTGTCTTGACATCCAATGTATCCCTGCAAAGTTTGGTGAAGATCTGAGTATGTAGTTTTTGACCTTATCTGGAACCTCCCATCTGAAAATTTGAAAATTCCTAAAAAATCCTTGCAAAATCTTGATGACCCCAATCTCTTGTTTTGTACGTTTTTTCCACGTGTCTTGACATCCAATGTATCCATGCAAAGTTTGGTGAAGATCTGAGTATGTCGTTTTTGACCTTATCTGGAACCTCCCATCTGAAAATTTGAAAATTCTTAAAAAATTCGTCGAAAATCTTGATGTCTCCAATCTCTTGTTTTGTACGTTTTTTCCACGTGTCTTGACATGCAAAGTATCCCTGCAACGTTTGGTGAAGATCTGAGTATGTAGTTTTTGACCTTATCTGGAACCTCCTATCTGAAAATTTGAAAATTCTTCAAAAATTCGTCGAAAATTTTGATGTCTCCAATCTCTTGTTTTGTACGTTTTTTCCACGTGTCTTGACATCCAATGTATCCCTGCAATGTTTGGTGGAGATCTGAGTATGTAGTTTTTGACCTTATCTGGGACCTCCTAACAGAAAATTTGAAAATTCTTCAAAAATTCGTCCAAAATCTTGATGTCTCCAATCTCTTGTTTTGTACGTTTTTTCCACGTGTCTCGACCTCCAATGTATCCCTGCAAAGTTTGGTGAACATCTGAGTATGTCGTTTTTGACCTTATCTGGAACATCCTTTCTGAAAATTTGAAAATTCTTAAAAAATTCGTCGAAAATCTTGATGTCTCCAATCTCTTGTTTTGTACGTTTTTTCCACGTGTCTTGACATCCAATGTATCCCTGCAAAGTTTGGTGAAGATCTGAGTATGTAGTTTTTGACCTTATATGGAACCTCCTATCTGAAAATTTGAAAATTCTTAAAAAATTCGTCCAAAATCTTGATGTCTCCAATCTCTTGTTTTGTACGTTTTTTCCACGTGTCTTGACATCCAATGTATCCCTGCAAAGTTTGGTGAAGATCTGAGTATGTAGTTTTTGACCTTATCTGGAACCTCCCATCTGAAAATTTGAAAATTCCTAAAAAATCCGTGCAAAATCTTGATGACCCCAATCTCTTGTTTTGTACGTTTTTTCCACGTGTCTTGACATCCAATGTATCCATGCAAAGTTTGGTGAAGATCTGAGTATGTCGTTTTTGACCTTATCTGGAACCTCCCATCTGAAAATTTGAAAATTCTTAAAAAATTCGTCGAAAATCTTGATGTCTCCAATCTCTTGTTTTGTACGTTTTTTCCACGTGTCTTGACATGCAAAGTATCCCTGCAACGTTTGGTGAAGATCTGAGTATGTAGTTTTTGACCTTATCTGGAACCTCCTATCTGAAAATTTGAAAATTCTTCAAAAATTCGTCGAAAATCTTGATGTCTCCAATCTCTTGTTTTGTACGTTTTTTCCACGTGTCTTGACATCCAATGTATCCCTGCAATGTTTGGTGGAGATCTGAGTATGTAGTTTTTGACCTTATCTGGGACCTCCTATCAGAAAATTTGAAAATTCTTCAAAAATTCGTCCAAAATCTTGATGTCTCCAATCTCTTGTTTTGTACGTTTTTTCCACGTGTCTCGACCTCCAATGTATCCCTGCAAAGTTTGGTGAAGATCTGAGTATGTCGTTTTTGACCTTATCTGGAACATCCTTTCTGAAAATTTGAAAATTCTTAAAAAATTCGTCGAAAATCTTGATGTCTCCAATCTCTTGTTTTGTACGTTTTTTCCACGTGTCTTGACATCCAATGTATCCCTGCAAAGTTTGGTGAAGATCTGAGTATGTAGTTTTTGACCTTATATGGAACCTCCTTTCTGAAAATTTGAAAATTCTCAAAAAATTCGTCCATAATCTTGATGTCTCCAATCTCTTGTTTTGTACGTTTTTTCCACGTGTCTTGACATCCAATGTATCCCTGCAAAGTTTGGTGAAGATCTGAGTATGTAGTTTTTGACCTTATCTGGAACCTCCCATCTGAAAATTTGAAAATTCTTAAAAAATTCGACCAAAATCTTGATGTCTCCAATCTTTTGTTTTGTACGTTTTTTCCACGTGTCTTGACACATAATGTATCCATGCAAAGTTTGGTGAAGATCTGAGTATGTAGTTTTTGACCTTATATGGAACCTCCTATCTGAAAATTTGAAAATTCTTAAAAAATTCGTCCAAAATCTTGATGTCTCCAATCTCTTGTTTTGTACGTTTTTTCCACGTGTCTTGACATCCAATGTATCCCTGCAAAGTTTGGTGAAGATCTGAGTATGTAGTTTTTGACCTTATCTGGAACCTCCCATCTGAAAATTTGAAAATTCCTAAAAAATCCTTGCAAAATCTTGATGACCCCAATCTCTTGTTTTGTACGTTTTTTCCACGTGTCTTGACATCCAATGTATTCCTGCAATGTTTGGTGAAGATCTGAGTATGTAGTTTTTGACCTTATATGGAACCTCCTATCTGAAAATTTGAAAATTCTTAAAAAATTCGTCGAAAATCTTGATGTCTCCAATCTCTTGTTTTGTACGTTTTTTCCACGTGTCTTGACATGCAAAGTATCCCTGCAACGTTTGGTGAAGATCTGAGTATGTAGTTTTTGACCTTATCTGGAACCTCCTATCTGAAAATTTGAAAATTCTTCAAAAATTCGTCGAAAATCTTGATGTCTCCAATCTCTTGTTTTGTACGTTTTTTCCACGTGTCTTGACATCCAATGTATTCCTGCAATGTTTGGTGAAGATCTGAGTATGTAGTTTTTGACCTTATATGGAACCTCCTATCTGAAAATTTGAAAATTCTTAAAAAATTCGTCGAAAATCTTGATGTCTCCAATCTCTTGTTTTGTACGTTTTTTCCACGTGTCTTGACATGCAAAGTATCCCTGCAACGTTTGGTGAAGATCTGAGTATGTAGTTTTTGACCTTATCTGGAACCTCCTATCTGAAAATTTGAAAATTCTTAAAAAATTCGTCCAAAATCTTGAAGACCCCAATCTCTTGTTTTGTACGTTTTTTCCACGTGTCTTGACATCCAATGTATCCCTGCAAAGTTTGGTGAAGATCTGAGTATGTAGTTTTTGACCTTATATGGAACCTCCTTTCTGAAAATTTGAGAATTCTTAAAAAATTCGTCCAAAATCTTGATGTCTCCAATCTCTTGTTTTGTACGTTTTTTCCACGTGTCTTGACATCCAATGTATCCATGCAAAGTTTGGTGAAGATCTGAGTATATCGTTTTTGACCTTATCTGGAACCTCCCATCCGAAAATTTGAAAATTCTTAAAAAATTCGTCGAAAATCTTGATGTCTCCAATCTCTTGTTTTGTACGTTTTTTCCACGTGTCTTGACATGCAAAGTATCCCTGCAACGTTTGGTGAAGATCTGAGTATGTAGTTTTTGACCTTATCTGGAACCTCCTATCTGAAAATTTGAAAATTCTTCAAAAATTCGTCGAAAATCTTGATGTCTCCAATCTCTTGCTTTGTACGTTTTTTCCACGTGTCTTGACATCCAATGTATCCCTGCAATGTTTGGTGGAGATCTGAGTATGTAGTTTTTGACCTTATCTGGAACCTCCTATCTGAAAATTTGAAAATTCTTCAAAAATTCGTCCAAAATCTTGATGTCTCCAATCTCTTGTTTTGTACGTTTTTTCCACGTGTCTCGACCTCCAATGTATCCCTGCAAAGTTAGTGAAGATCTGAGTATGTCGTTTTTGACCTTATCTGGAACATCCTTTCTGAAAATTTGAAAATTCTTAAAAAATTTCTTCGAAAATCTTGATGTCTCCAATCTCTTGTTTTGTACGTTTTTTCCACGTTTCTTGACATCCAATGTATCCCTGCAAAGTTTGGTGAAGATCTGAGTATGTAGTTTTTGACCTTATATGGAACCTCCTTTCTGAAAATTTGAAAATTCTCAAAAAATTCGTCCATAATCTTGATGTCTCCAATCTCTTGTTTTGTACGTTTTTTCCACGTGTCTTGACATCCAATGTATCCCTGCAAAGTTTGGTGAAGATCTGAGTATGTAGTTTTTGACCTTATATGGAACCTCCTATCTGAAAATTTGAAAATTCTTAAAAAATTCGTCCAAAATCTTGATGTCACCAATCCTATGTTTTGTATGTTTTTTCCACGTGTCTTGACATCCAATGTATCCATGCAAAGTTTGGTGAAGATCTGAGTATGTCGTTTTTGACCTTATCTGGAACCTCCCATCTGAAAATTTGAAAATTCTTAAAAAATTCGTCGAAAATCTTGATGTCTCCGATCTCTTGTTTTGTACGTTTTTTCCACGTGTCTTGACATGCAAAGTATCCCTGCAACGTTTGGTGAAGATCTGAGTATGTAGTTTTTGACCTCATCTGGAACCTCCTATCTGAAAATTTGAAAATTCTTAAAAAATTCGTCCAAAATTTTGATGTCTCCAATCTCTTGTTTTGTACGTTTTTTCCACGTGTCTTGACATCCAATGTATCCCTGCAATGTTTGGTGAAGATCTGAGTATGTAGTTTTTGACCTTATCTGGAACCTCCCATCTGAAAATTTGAAAATTCCTAAAAAATCCGTCCAAAATCTTGATGACCCCAATCTCTTGTTTTGTACGTTTTTTCCACGTGTCTTGACATCCAATGTATCCCTGCAAAGTTTGGTGAAGATCTGAGTATGTAGTTTTTGACCTTATCTGGAACCTCCTATCTGAAAATTTGAAAATTCTTAAAAAATTCGTCCAAAATCTTGATGTCTCCAATCTCTTGTTTTGTACGTTTTTTCCACGTGTCTTGATATCCAATGTATCCCTGCAAAGTTTGGTGAAGATCTGAGTATGTCGTTTTTGACCTTATCTGGAACATCCTTTCTGAAAATTTGAAAATTCTTAAAAAATTCGTCCAAAATCTTGATGTCTCCAATCTCTTTTTTGTACGTTTTTTCCACGTGTCTTGGCATCCAATGTATCCCTGCAAAGTTTGGTGAAGATCTGAGTATGTAGTTTTTGACCTTATCTGGAACCTCCCATCTGAAAATTTGAAAATTCTTAAAAAATTCGACCAAAATCTTGATGTCTCCAATCTTTTGTTTTGTACGTTTTTTCCACGTGTCTTGACACATAATGTATCCATGCAAAGTTTGGTGAAGATCTGAGTATGTAGTTTTTGACCTTATATGGAACCTCCTATCTGAAAATTTGAAAATTCTTAAAAAATTCGTCCAAAATCTTGATGTCTCCAATCTCTTGTTTTGTACGTTTTTTCCACGTGTCTTGACATCCAATGTATCCCTGCAAAGTTTGGTGAAGATCTGAGTATGTAGTTTTTGACCTTATCTGGAACCTCCCATCTGAAAATTTGAAAATTCCTAAAAAATCCGTGCAAAATCTTGATGACCCCAATCTCTTGTTTTGTACGTTTTTTCCACGTGTCTTGACATCCAATGTATTCCTGCAATGTTTGGTGAAGATCTGAGTATGTAGTTTTTGACCTTATATGGAACCTCCTATCTGAAAATTTGAAAATTCTTAAAAAATTCGACCAAAATCTTGATGTTCCGAATCCTATGTTTTGTATGTTTTTTCCACGTGTCTTGACATCCAATGTATCCCTGCAAAGTTTGGTGAAGATCTGAGTATGTAGTTTTTGACCTTATCTGGAACCTCCCATCTGAAAATTTGAAAATTCCTAAAAAATCCGTGCAAAATCTTGATGACCCCAATCTCTTGTTTTGTACGTTTTTTCCACGTGTCTTGACATCCAATGTATCCATGCAAAGTTTGGTGAAGATCTGAGTATGTCGTTTTTGACCTTATCTGGAACCTCCCATCTGAAAATTTGAAAATTCTTAAAAAATTCGTCGAAAATCTTGATGTCTCCAATCTTTTGTTTTGTACGTTTTTTCCACGTGTCTTGACATGCAAAGTATCCCTGCAACGTTTGGTGAAGATCTGAGTATGTAGTTTTTGACCTTATCTGGAACCTCCTTTCTGAAAATTTGAAAATTCTTCAAAAATTCGTCGAAAATCTTGATGTCTCCAATCTCTTGTTTTGTACGTTTTTTCCACGTGTCTTGACATCTAATGTATTCCTGCAATGTTTGGTGGAGATCTGAGTATGTAGTTTTAGACCTTATCTGGAACCTCCTATCTGAAAATTTGAAAATTCTTCAAAAATTCGTCCAAAATCTTGATGTCTCCAATCTCTTGTTTTGTACGTTTTTTCCACGTGTCTCGACCTCCAATGGATCCCTGCAAAGTTGGTGAAGATCTGAGTATGTCGTTTTTGACCTTATCTGGAACATCCTTTCTGAAAATTTGAAAATTCTTAAAAAATTCGTCGAAAATCTTGATGTCTCCAATCTCTTGTTTTGTACGTTTTTTCCACGTGTCTTGACATCCAATGTATCCCTGCAAAGTTTGGTGAAGATCTGAGTATGTAGTTTTTGACCTTATATGGAACCTCCTATCTGAAAATTTGAAAATTCTTAAAAAATTCGTCCAAAATCTTGATGTCTTGAATCTCTTGTTTTGTACGTTTTTTCCACGTGTCTCGACCTCCAATGGATCCCTGCAAAGTTTGGTGAAGATCTGAGTATGTCGTTTTTGACCTTATCTGGAACCTCCCATCTGAAAATTTGAAAATTCTTAAAAAATTCGTCGAAAATCTTGATGTCTCCGATCTCTTGTTTTGTACGTTTTTTCCACGTGTCTTGACATGCAAAGTATTCCTGCAAAGTTTGGTGAAGATCTGAGTATGTCGTTTTTGACCTCATCTGGAACCTCCCATCTGAAAATTTGAAAATTCTTAAAAAATTCGTCGAAAATCTTGATGTCTCCAATCTTTTGTTTTGTACGTTTTTTCCACGTGTCTTGACATGCAAAGTATCCCTGCAACGTTTGGTGAAGATCTGAGTATGTAGTTTTTGACCTTATCTGGAACCTCCTATCTGAAAATTTGAAAATTCTTCAAAAATTCGTCGAAAATCTTGATGTCTCCAATCTCTTGTTTTGTACGTTTTTTCCACGTGTCTTGACATCCAATGTATTCCTGCAATGTTTGGTGGAGATCTGAGTATGTAGTTTTAGACCTTATCTGGAACCTCCTATCTGAAAATTTGAAAATTCTTCAAAAATTCGTCCAAAATCTTGATGTCTCCAATCTCTTGTTTTGTACGTTTTTTCCACGTGTCTCGACCTCCAATGGATCCCTGCAAAGTTTGGTGAAGATCTGAGTATGTCGTTTTTGACCTTATCTGGAACATCCTTTCTGAAAATTTGAAAATTCTTAAAAAATTCGTCGAAAATCTTGATGTCTCCAATCTCTTGTTTTGTACGTTTTTTCCACGTGTCTTGACATCCAATGTATCCCTGCAAAGTTTGGTGAAGATCTGAGTATGTAGTTTTTGACCTTATATGGAACCTCCTATCTGAAAATTTGAAAATTCTTAAAAAATTCGTCCAAAATCTTGATGTCTCCAATCTCTTGTTTTGTACGTTTTTTCCACGTGTCTCGACCTCCAATGGATCCCTGCAAAGTTTGGTGAAGATCTGAGTATGTCGTTTTTGACCTTATCTGGAACCTCCAATCTGAAAATTTGAAAATTCTTAAAAAATTCGTCGAAAATCTTGATGTCTCCGATCTCTTGTTTTGTACGTTTTTTCCACGTGTCTTGACATGCAAAGTATTCCTGCAAAGTTTGGTGAAGATCTGAGTATGTAGTTTTTGACCTCATCTGGAACCTCCTATCTGAAAATTTGAAAATTCTTAAAAAATTCGTCCAAAATCTTGATGTCTCCAATCTCTTGTTTTGTACGTTTTTTCCACGTGTCTTGACATCCAATGTATCCCTGCAATGTTTGGTGAAGATCTGAGTATGTAGTTTTTGACCTTATCTGGAACCTCCCATCTGAAAATTTGAAAATTCCTAAAAAATCCGTCCAAAATCTTGATGACCCCAATCTCTTGTTTTGTACTTTTTTTCCACGTGTCTCGACCTCCAATGTATCCCTGCAAAGTTTGGTGAAGATCTGAGTATGTAGTTTTTGACCTTATATGGAACCTCCTATCTGAAAATTTGAAAATTCTTAAAAAATTCGTCCAAAATCTTGATGTCACCAATCCTATGTTTTGTATGTTTTTTCCACGTGTCTTGACATCCAATGTATCCATGCAAAGTTTGGTGAAGATCTGAGTATGTCGTTTTTGACCTTATCTGGAACCTCCCATCTGAAAATTTGAAAATTCTTAAAAAATTCGTCGAAAATCTTGATGTCTCTGATCTCTTGTTTTGTACGTTTTTTCCACGTGTCTTGACATGCAAAGTATTCCTGCAAAGTTTGGTGAAGATCTGAGTATGTAGTTTTTGACCTCATCTGGAACCTCCTATCTGAAAATTTGAAAATTCTTAAAAAATTCGTCCAAAATTTTGATGTCTCCAATCTCTTGTTTTGTACGTTTTTTCCACGTGTCTTGACATCCAATGTATCCCTGCAATGTTTGGTGAAGATCTGAGTATGTAGTTTTTGACCTTATCTGGAACCTCCCATCTGAAAATTTGAAAATTCCTAAAAAATCCGTCCAAAATCTTGATGACCCCAATCTCTTGTTTTGTACGTTTTTTCCACGTGTCTTGACATCCAATGTATCCCTGCAAAGTTTGGTGAAGATCTGAGTATGTAGTTTTTGACCTTATCTGGAACCTCCTATCTGAAAATTTGAAAATTCTTAAAAAATTCGTCCAAAATCTTGATGTCTCCAATCTCTTGTTTTGTACGTTTTTTCCACGTGTCTTGATATCCAATGTATCCCTGCAAAGTTTGGTGAAGATCTGAGTATGTCGTTTTTGACCTTATCTGGAACATCCTTTCTGAAAATTTGAAAATTGTTAAAAAATTCGTCCAAAATCTTGATGTCTCCAATCTCTTTTTTGTACGTTTTTTCCACGTGTCTTGACATCCAATGTATCCCTGCAAAGTTTGGTGAAGATCTGAGTATGTAGTTTTTGACCTTATCTGGAACCTCCCATCTGAAAATTTGAAAATTCTTAAAAAATTCTACCAAAATCTTGATGTCTCCAATCTTTTGTTTTGTACGTTTTTTCCACGTGTCTTGACACATAATGTATCCATGCAAAGTTTGGTGAAGATCTGAGTATGTAGTTTTTGACCTTATATGGAACCTCCTATCTGAAAATTTGAAAATTCTTAAAAAATTCGTCCAAAATCTTGATGTCTCCAATCTCTTGTTTTGTACGTTTTTTCCACGTGTCTTGACATCCAATGTATCCCTGCAAAGTTTGGTGAAGATCTGAGTATGTAGTTTTTGACCTTATCTGGAACCTCCCATCTGAAAATTTGAAAATTCCTAAAAAATTCGTCCAAAATCTTGATGTCTCCAATCTCTTGTTTTGTACGTTTTTTCCACGTGTCTTGATATCCAATGTATCCCTGCAAAGTTTGGTGAAGATCTGAGTATGTCGTTTTTGACCTTATCTGGAACATCCTTTCTGAAAATTTGAAAATTGTTAAAAAATTCGTCCAAAATCTTGATGTCTCCAATCTCTTTTTTGTACGTTTTTTCCACGTGTCTTGACATCCAATGTATCCCTGCAAAGTTTGGTGAAGTTCTGAGTATGTAGTTTTTGACCTTATCTGGAACCTCCTATCTGAAAATTTGAAAATTCTTAAAAAATTCGTCCAAAATCTTGATGTCTCCAATCTCTTGTTTTGTACGTTTTTTCCACGTGTCTTGATATCCAATGTATCCCTGCAAAGTTTGGTGAAGATCTGAGTATGTCGTTTTTGACCTTATCTGGAACATCCTTTCTGAAAATTTGAAAATTGTTAAAAAATTCGTCCAAAATCTTGATGTCTCCAATCTCTTGTTTTGTACGTTTTTTCCACGTGTCTTGACATCCAATGTATTCCTGCAATGTTTGGTGAAGATCTGAGTATGTAGTTTTTGACCTTATATGGAACCTCCTATCTGAAAATTTGAAAATTCTTAAAAAATTCGTCCAAAATCTTGATGTCTCCAATCTCTTGTTTTGTACGTTTTTTCCACGTGTCTTGACATGCAAAGTATCCCTGCAACGTTTGGTGAAGATCTGAGTATGTAGTTTTTGACCTTATCTGGAACCTCCTATCTGAAAATTTGAAAATTCTTCAAAAATTCGTCGAAAATCTTGATGTCTCCAATCTCTTGCTTTGTACGTTTTTTCCACGTGTCTTGACATCCAATGTATCCCTGCAATGTTTGGTGGAGATCTGAGTATGTAGTTTTTGACCTTATCTGGAACCTCCTATCTGAAAATTTGAAAATTCTTCAAAAATTCGTCCAAAATCTTGATGTCTCCAATCTCTTGTTTTGTACGTTTTTTCCACGTGTCTCGACCTCCAATGTATCCCTGCAAAGTTAGTGAAGATCTGAGTATGTCGTTTTTGACCTTATCTGGAACATCCTTTCTGAAAATTTGAAAATTCTCAAAAAATTCGTCGAAAATCTTGATGTCCCCAATCTCTTGTTTTGTACGTTTTTTCCACGTTTCTTGACATCCAATGTATCCCTGCAAAGTTTGGTGAAGATCTGAGTATGTAGTTTTTGACCTTATCTGGAACCTCCCATCTGAAAATTTGAAAATTCTTAAAAAATTCTACCAAAATCTTGATGTCTCCAATCTTTTGTTTTGTACGTTTTTTCCACGTGTCTTGACACATAATGTATCCATGCAAAGTTTGGTGAAGATCTGAGTATGTAGTTTTTGACCTTATATGGAACCTCCTATCTGAAAATTTGAAAATTCTTAAAAAATTCGTCCAAAATCTTGATGTCTCCAATCTCTTGTTTTGTACGTTTTTTCCACGTGTCTTGACATCCAATGTATCCCTGCAAAGTTTGGTGAAGATCTGAGTATGTAGTTTTTGACCTTATCTGGAACCTCCCATCTGAAAATTTGAAAATTCCTAAAAAATTCGTCCAAAATCTTGATGTCTCCAATCTCTTGTTTTGTACGTTTTTTCCACGTGTCTTGATATCCAATGTATCCCTGCAAAGTTTGGTGAAGATCTGAGTATGTCGTTTTTGACCTTATCTGGAACATCCTTTCTGAAAATTTGAAAATTGTTAAAAAATTCGTCCAAAATCTTGATGTCTCCAATCTCTTTTTTGTACGTTTTTTCCACGTGTCTTGACATCCAATGTATCCCTGCAAAGTTTGGTGAAGTTCTGAGTATGTAGTTTTTGACCTTATCTGGAACCTCCTATCTGAAAATTTGAAAATTCTTAAAAAATTCGTCCAAAATCTTGATGTCTCCAATCTCTTGTTTTGTACGTTTTTTCCACGTGTCTTGATATCCAATGTATCCCTGCAAAGTTTGGTGAAGATCTGAGTATGTCGTTTTTGACCTTATCTGGAACATCCTTTCTGAAAATTTGAAAATTGTTAAAAAATTCGTCCAAAATCTTGATGTCTCCAATCTCTTTTTTGTACGTTTTTTCCACGTGTCTTGACATCCAATGTATCCCTGCAAAGTTTGGTGAAGATCTGAGTATGTAGTTTTTGACCTTATCTGGAACATCCCATCTGAAAATTTGAAAATTCTTAAAAAATTCGACCAAAATCTTGATGTCTCCAATCTTTTGTTTTGTACGTTTTTTCCACGTGTCTTGACACATAATGTATCCATGCAAAGTTTGGTGAAGATCTGAGTATGTAGTTTTTGACCTTATATGGAACCTCCTATCTGAAAATTTGAAAATTCTTAAAAAATTCGTCCAAAATCTTGATGTCTCCAATCTCTTGTTTTGTACGTTTTTTCCACGTGTCTTGACATCCAATGTATCCCTGCAAAGTTTGGTGAAGATCTGAGTATGTAGTTTTTGACCTTATCTGGAACCTCCCATCTGAAAATTTGAAAATTCCTAAAAAATCCGTGCAAAATCTTGATGACCCCAATCTCTTGTTTTGTACGTTTTTTCCACGTGTCTTGACATCCAATGTATTCCTGCAATGTTTGGTGAAGATCTGAGTATGTAGTTTTTGACCTTATATGGAACCTCCTATCTGAAAATTTGAAAATTCTTAAAAAATTCGTCCAAAATCTTGATGTCTCCAATCTCTTGTTTTGTACGTTTTTTCCACGTGTCTTGACATGCAAAGTATCCCTGCAACGTTTGGTGAAGATCTGAGTATGTAGTTTTTGACCTTATCTGGAACCTCCTATCTGAAAATTTGAAAATTCTTCAAAAATTCGTCGAAAATCTTGATGTCTCCAATCTCTTGCTTTGTACGTTTTTTCCACGTGTCTTGACATCCAATGTATCCCTGCAATGTTTGGTGGAGATCTGAGTATGTAGTTTTTGACCTTATCTGGAACCTCCTATCTGAAAATTTGAAAATTCTTCAAAAATTCGTCCAAAATCTTGATGTCTCCAATCTCTTGTTTTGTACGTTTTTTCCACGTGTCTCGACCTCCAATGTATCCCTGCAAAGTTAGTGAAGATCTGAGTATGTCGTTTTTGACCTTATCTGGAACATCCTTTCTGAAAATTTGAAAATTCTTAAAAAATTCGTCGAAAATCTTGATGTCTCCAATCTCTTGTTTTGTACGTTTTTTCCACGTTTCTTGACATCCAATGTATCCCTGCAAAGTTTGGTGAAGATCTGAGTATGTAGTTTTTGACCTTATATGGAACCTCCTTTCTGAAAATTTGAAAATTCTCAAAAAATTCGTCCATAATCTTGATGTCTCCAATCTCTTGTTTTGTACGTTTTTTCCACTTGTCTTGACATCCAATGTATCCCTGCAAAGTTTGGTGAAGATCTGAGTATGTAGTTTTTGACCTTATATGGAACCTCCTATCTGAAAATTTGAAAATTCTTAAAAAATTCGTCCAAAATCTTGATGTCACCAATCCTATGTTTTGTATGTTTTTTCCACGTGTCTTGACATCCAATGTATCCATGCAAAGTTTGGTGAAGATCTGAGTATGTCGTTTTTGACCTTATCTGGAACCTCCCATCTGAAAATTTGAAAATTCTTAAAAAATTCGTCGAAAATCTTGATGTCTCCGATCTCTTGTTTTGTACGTTTTTTCCACGTGTCTTGACATGCAAAGTATTCCTGCAAAGTTTGGTGAAGATCTGAGTATGTAGTTTTTGACCTCATCTGGAACCTCCTATCTGAAAATTTGAAAATTCTTAAAAAATTCGTCCAAAATTTTGATGTCTCCAATCTCTTGTTTTGTACGTTTTTTCCACGTGTCTTGACATCCAATGTATCCCTGCAATGTTTGGTGAAGATCTGAGTATGTAGTTTTTGACCTTATCTGGAACCTCCCATCTGAAAATTTGAAAATTCCTAAAAAATCCGTCCAAAATCTTGATGACCCCAATCTCTTCTTTTGTATGTTTTTTCCACGTGTCTTGACATCCAATGTATCCCTGCAAAGTTTGGTGAAGATCTGAGTATGTAGTTTTTGACCTTATCTGGAACCTCCTATCTGAAAATTTGAAAATTCTTAAAAAATTCGTCCAAAATCTTGATGTCTCCAATCTCTTGTTTTGTACGTTTTTTCCACGTGTCTTGATATCCAATGTATCCCTGCAAAGTTTGGTGAAGATCTGAGTATGTCGTTTTTGACCTTATCTGGAACATCCTTTCTGAAAATTTGAAAATTGTTAAAAAATTCGTCCAAAATCTTGATGTCTCCAATCTCTTTTTTGTACGTTTTTTCCACGTGTCTTGACATCCAATGTATCCCTGCAAAGTTTGGTGAAGATCTGAGTATGTAGTTTTTGACCTTATCTGGAACCTCCCATCTGAAAATTTGAAAATTCTTAAAATATTCGACCAAAATCTTGATGTCTCCAATCTTTTGTTTTGTACGTTTTTTCCACGTGTCTTGACACATAATGTATCCATGCAAAGTTTGGTGAAGATCTGAGTATGTAGTTTTTGACCTTATATGGAACCTCCTATCTGAAAATTTGAAAATTCTTAAAAAATTCGTCCAAAATCTTGATGTCACCAATCCTATGTTTTGTATGTTTTTTCCACGTGTCTTGACATCCAATGTATCCATGCAAAGTTTGGTGAAGATCTGAGTATGTCGTTTTTGACCTTATCTGGAACCTCCCATCTGAAAATTTGAAAATTCTTAAAAAATTCGTCGAAAATCTTGATGTCTCCGATCTCTTGTTTTGTACGTTTTTTCCACGTGTCTTGACATGCAAAGTATTCCTGCAAAGTTTGGTGAAGATCTGAGTATGTAGTTTTTGACCTCATCTGGAACCTCCTATCTGAAAATTTGAAAATTCTTAAAAAATTCGTCCAAAATTTTGATGTCTCCAATCTCTTGTTTTGTACGTTTTTTCCACGTGTCTTGACATCCAATGTATCCCTGCAATGTTTGGTGAAGATCTGAGTATGTAGTTTTTGACCTTATCTGGAACCTCCCATCTGAAAATTTGAAAATTCCTAAAAAATCCGTCCAAAATCTTGATGACCCCAATCTCTTCTTTTGTAGGTTTTTTCCACGTGTCTTGACATCCAATGTATCCCTGCAAAGTTTGGTGAAGATCTGAGTATGTAGTTTTTGACCTTATCTGGAACCTCCTATCTGAAAATTTGAAAATTCTTAAAAAATTCGTCCAAAATCTTGATGTCTCCAATCTCTTGTTTTGTACGTTTTTTCCACGTGTCTTGATATCCAATGTATCCCTGCAAAGTTTGGTGAAGATCTGAGTATGTCGTTTTTGACCTTATCTGGAACATCCTTTCTGAAAATTTGAAAATTGTTAAAAAATTCGTCCAAAATCTTGATGTCTCCAATCTCTTTTTTGTACGTTTTTTCCACGTGTCTTGACATCCAATGTATCCCTGCAAAGTTTGGTGAAGATCTGAGTATGTAGTTTTTGACCTTATCTGGAACCTCCCATCTGAAAATTTGAAAATTCTTAAAATATTCGACCAAAATCTTGATGTCTCCAATCTTTTGTTTTGTACGTTTTTTCCACGTGTCTTGACACATAATGTATCCATGCAAAGTTTGGTGAAGATCTGAGTATGTAGTTTTTGACCTTATATGGAACCTCCTATCTGAAAAATTTGAAAATTCTTAAAAAATTCGTCCAAAATCTTGATGTCTCCAATCTCTTGTTTTGTACGTTTTTTCCACGTGTCTTGACATCCAATGTATCCCTGCAAAGTTTGGTGAAGATCTGAGTATGTAGTTTTTGACCTTATCTGGAACCTCCCATCTGAAAATTTGAAAATTCCTAAAAAATCCGTGCAAAATCTTGATGACCCCAATCTCTTGTTTTGTACGTTTTTTCCACGTGTCTTGACATCCAATGTATTCCTGCAATGTTTGGTGCAGATCTGAGTATGTAGTTTTTGACCTTATATGGAACCTCCTATCTGAAAATTTGAAAATTCTTAAAAAATTCGACCAAAATCTTGATGTTCCGAATCCTATGTTTTGTATGTTTTTTCCACGTGTCTTGACATCCAATGTATCCATGCAAAGTTTGGTGAAGATCTGAGTATGTAGTTTTTGACCTTATATTGAACCTCCCATCTGAAAATTTGAAAATTCTTAAAAAATTCGTCCAAAATCTTGATGACCCCAATCTCTTGTTTTGTACGTTTTTTCCACGTGTCTTGACATCCAAAGTATCCCTGCAAAGTTTGGTGAAGATCTGAGTATGTAGTTTTTGACCTTATATGGAACCTCCTTTCTGAAAATTTGAGAATTCTTAAAAAATTCGTCCAAAATCTTGATGTCTCCAATCTCTTGTTTTGTACGTTTTTTCCACGTGTCTTGACATCCAATGTATCCATGCAAAGTTTGGTGAAGATCTGAGTATGTCGTTTTTGACCTTATCTGGAACCTCCCATCTGAAAATTTGAAAATTCTTAAAAAATTCGTCGAAAATCTTGATGTCTCCAATCTTTTGTTTTGTACGTATTTTCCACGTGTCTTGGCATGCAAAGTATCCCTGCAACGTTTGGTGAAGATCTGAGTATGTAGTTTTTGACCTTATCTGGAACCTCCTATCTGAAAATTTGAAAATTCTTCAAAAATTCGTCGAAAATCTTGATGTCTCCAATCTCTTGTTTTGTACGTTTTTTCCACGTGTCTTGACATCCAATGTATTCCTGCAATGTTTGGTGGAGATCTGAGTATGTAGTTTTAGACCTTATCTGGAACCTCCTATCTGAAAATTTGAAAATTCTTCAAAAATTCGTCCAAAATCTTGATGTCTCCAATCTCTTGTTTTGTACGTTTTTTCCACGTGTCTCGACCTCCAATGGATCCCTGCAAAGTTTGGTGAAGATCTGAGTATGTCGTTTTTGACCTTATCTGGAACATCCTTTCTGAAAATTTGAAAATTCTTAAAAAATTCGTCGAAAATCTTGATGTCTCCAATCTCTTGTTTTGTACGTTTTTTCCACGTGTCTTGACATCCAATGTATCCCTGCAAAGTTTGGTGAAGATCTGAGTATGTAGTTTTTGACCTTATATGGAACCTCCTATCTGAAAATTTGAAAATTCTTAAAAAATTCGTCCAAAATCTTGATGTCTCCAATCTCTTGTTTTGTACGTTTTTTCCACGTGTCTCGACCTCCAATGGATCCCTGCAAAGTTTGGTGAAGATCTGAGTATGTCGTTTTTGTCCTTATGTGGAACCTCCCATCTGAAAATTTGAAAATTCTTAAAAAATTCGTCGAAAATCTTGATGTCTCCGATCTCTTGTTTTGTACGTTTTTTCCACGTGTCTTGACATGCAAAGTATTCCTGCAAAGTTTGGTGAAGATCTGAGTATGTAGTTTTTGACCTCATCTGGAACCTCCTATCTGAAAATTTGAAAATTCTTAAAAAATTCGTCCAAAATTTTGATGTCTCCAATCTCTTGTTTTGTACGTTTTTTCCACGTGTCTTGACATCCAATGTATCCCTGCAATGTTTGGTGAAGATCTGAGTATGTAGTTTTTGACCTTATCTGGAACCTCCTATCTGAAAATTTGAAAATTCTTAAAAAATTCGTCCAAAATCTTGATGTCTCCAATCTCTTGTTTTGTACGTTTTTTCCACGTGTCTTGATATCCAATGTATCCCTGCAAAGTTTGGTGAAGATCTGAGTATGTCGTTTTTGACCTTATCTGGAACATCCTTTCTGAAAATTTGAAAATTGTTAAAAAATTCGTCCAAAATCTTGATGTCTCCAATCTCTTTTTTGTACGTTTTTTCCACGTGTCTTGACATCCAATGTATCCCTGCAAAGTTTGGTGAAGATCTGAGTATGTAGTTTTTGACCTTATCTGGAACCTCCCATCTGAAAATTTGAAAATTCTTAAAATATTCGACCAAAATCTTGATGTCTCCAATCTTTTGTTTTGTACGTTTTTTCCACGTGTCTTGACACATAATGTATCCATGCAAAGTTTGGTGAAGATCTGAGTATGTAGTTTTTGACCTTATATGGAACCTCCTATCTGAAAATTTGAAAATTCTTAAAAAATTCGTCCAAAATCTTGATGTCTCCAATCTCTTGTTTTGTACGTTTTTTCCACGTGTCTTGACATCCAATGTATCCCTGCAAAGTTTGGTGAAGATCTGAGTATGTAGTTTTTGACCTTATCTGGAACCTCCCATCTGAAAATTTGAAAATTCCTAAAAAATCCGTGCAAAATCTTGATGACCCCAATCTCTTGTTTTGTACGTTTTTTCCACGTGTCTTGACATCCAATGTATTCCTGCAATGTTAGGTGAAGATCTGAGTATGTAGTTTTTGACCTTATATGGAACCTCCTATCTGAAAATTTGAAAATTCTTAAAAAATTCGACCGAAATCTTGATGTTCCGAATCCTATGTTTTGTATGTTTTTTCCACGTGTCTTGACATCCAATGTATCCATGCAAAGTTTGGTGAAGATCTGAGTATGTAGTTTTTGACCTTATATTGAACCTCCCATCTGAAAATTTGAAAATTCTTAAAAAATTCGTCCAAAATCTTGATGACCCCAATCTCTTGTTTTGTACGTTTTTTCCACGTGTCTTGACATCCAAAGTATCCCTGCAAAGTTTGGTGAAGATCTGAGTATGTAGTTTTTGACCTTATATGGAACCTCCTTTCTGAAAATTTGAGAATTCTTAAAAAATTCGTCCAAAATCTTGATGTCTCCAATCTCTTGTTTTGTACGTTTTTTCCACGTGTCTTGACATCCAATGTATCCATGCAAAGTTTGGTGAAGATCTGAGTATGTCGTTTTTGACCTTATCTGGAACCTCCCATCTGAAAATTTGAAAATTCTTAAAAAATTCGTCGAAAATCTTGATGTCTCCAATCTTTTGTTTTGTACGTTTTTTCCACGTGTCTTGACATGCAAAGTATCCCTGCAACGTTTGGTGAAGATCTGAGTATGTAGTTTTTGACCTTATCTGGAACCTCCTATCTGAAAATTTGAAAATTCTTCAAAAATTCGTCGAAAATCTTGATGTCTCCAATCTCTTGTTTTGTACGTTTTTTCCACGTGTCTTGACATCCAATGTATTCCTGCAATGTTTGGTGGAGATCTGAGTATGTAGTTTTAGACCTTATCTGGAACCTCCTATCTGAAAATTTGAAAATTCTTCAAAAATTCGTCCAAAATCTTGATGTCTCCAATCTCTTGTTTTGTACGTTTTTTCCACGTGTCTCGACCTCCAATGGATCCCTGCAAAGTTTGGTGAAGATCTGAGTATGTCGTTTTTGACCTTATCTGGAACATCCTTTCTGAAAATTTGAAAATTCTTAAAAAATTCGTCGAAAATCTTGATGTCTCCAATCTCTTGTTTTGTACGTTTTTTCCACGTGTCTTGATATCCAATGTATCCCTGCAAAGTTTGGTGAAGATCTGAGTATGTCGTTTTTGACCTTATCTGGAACATCCTTTCTGAAAATTTGAAAATTGTTAAAAAATTCGTCCAAAATCTTGATGTCTCCAATCTCTTTTTTGTACGTTTTTTCCACGTGTCTTGACATCCAATGTATCCCTGCAAAGTTTGGTGAAGATCTGAGTATGTAGTTTTTGACCTTATCTGGAACCTCCCATCTGAAAATTTGAAAATTCTTAAAATATTCGACCAAAATCTTGATGTCTCCAATCTTTTGTTTTGTACGTTTTTTCCACGTGTCTTGACACATAATGTATCCATGCAAAGTTTGGTGAAGATCTGAGTATGTAGTTTTTGACCTTATATGGAACCTCCTATCTGAAAATTTGAAAATTCTTAAAAAATTCGTCCAAAATCTTGATGTCTCCAATCTCTTGTTTTGTACGTTTTTTCCACGTGTCTTGACATCCAATGTATCCCTGCAAAGTTTGGTGAAGATCTGAGTATGTAGTTTTTGACCTTATCTGGAACCTCCCATCTGAAAATTTGAAAATTCCTAAAAAATCCGTGCAAAATCTTGATGACCCCAATCTCTTGTTTTGTACGTTTTTTCCACGTGTCTTGACATCCAATGTATTCCTGCAATGTTTGGTGAAGATCTGAGTATGTAGTTTTTGACCTTATATGGAACCTCCTATCTGAAAATTTGAAAATTCTTAAAAAATTCGACCGAAATCTTGATGTTCCGAATCCTATGTTTTGTATGTTTTTTCCACGTGTCTTGACATCCAATGTATCCATGCAAAGTTTGGTGAAGATCTGAGTATGTAGTTTTTGACCTTATATTGAACCTCCCATCTGAAAATTTGAAAATTCTTAAAAAATTCGTCCAAAATCTTGATGACCCCAATCTCTTGTTTTGTACGTTTTTTCCACGTGTCTTGACATCCAAAGTATCCCTGCAAAGTTTGGTGAAGATCTGAGTATGTAGTTTTTGACCTTATATGGAACCTCCTTTCTGAAAATTTGAGAATTCTTAAAAAATTCGTCCAAAATCTTGATGTCTCCAATCTCTTGTTTTGTACGTTTTTTCCACGTGTCTTGACATCCAATGTATCCATGCAAAGTTTGGTGAAGATCTGAGTATGTCGTTTTTGACCTTATCTGGAACCTCCCATCTGAAAATTTGAAAATTCTTAAAAAATTCGTCGAAAACCTTGATGTCTCCAATCTTTTGTTTTGTACGTTTTTTCCACGTGTCTTGACATGCAAAGTATCCCTGCAACGTTTGGTGAAGATCTGAGTATGTAGTTTTTGACCTTATCTGGAACCTCCTATCTGAAAATTTGAAAATTCTTCAAAAATTCGTCGAAAATCTTGATGTCTCCAATCTCTTGTTTTGTACGTTTTTTCCACGTGTCTTGACATCCAATGTATTCCTGCAATGTTTGGTGGAGATCTGAGTATGTAGTTTTAGACCTTATCTGGAACCTCCTATCTGAAAATTTGAAAATTCTTCAAAAATTCGTCCAAAATCTTGATGTCTCCAATCTCTTGTTTTGTACGTTTTTTCCACGTGTCTCGACCTCCAATGGATCCCTGCAAAGTTTGGTGAAGATCTGAGTATGTCGTTTTTGACCTTATCTGGAACATCCTTTCTGAAAATTTGAAAATTCTTAAAAAATTCGTCGAAAATCTTGATGTCTCCAATCTCTTGTTTTGTACGTTTTTTCCACGTGTCTTGACATCCAATGTATCCCTGCAAAGTTTGGTGAAGATCTGAGTATGTAGTTTTTGACCTTATATGGAACCTCCTATCTGAAAATTTGAAAATTCTTAAAAAATTCGTCCAAAATCTTGATGTCTCCAATCTCTTGTTTTGTACGTTTTTTCCACGTGTCTCGACCTCCAATGGATCCCTGCAAAGTTTGGTGAAGATCTGAGTATGTCGTTTTTGACCTTATGTGGAACCTCCCATCTGAAAATTTGAAAATTCTTAAAAAATTCGTCGAAAATCTTGATGTCTCCGATCTCTTGTTTTGTACGTTTTTTCCACGTGTCTTGACATGCAAAGTATTCCTGCAAAGTTTGGTCAAGATCTGGGTATGTCGTTTTTGACCTTATCTGGAACCTCCCATCTGAAAATTTGAAAATTCTTAAAAAATTCGTCGAAAATCTTGATGTCTCCAATCTTTTGTTTTGTACGTTTTTTCCACGTGTCTTGACATGCAAAGTATCCCTGCAACGTTTGGTGAAGATCTGAGTATGTAGTTTTTGACCTTATCTGGAACCTCCTATCTGAAAATTTGAAAATTCTTCAAAAATTCGTCGAAAATCTTGATGTCTCCAATCTCTTGTTTTGTACGTTTTTTCCACGTGTCTTGACATCCAATGTATTCCTGCAATGTTTGGTGGAGATCTGAGTATGTAGTTTTAGACCTTATCTGGAACCTCCTATCTGAAAATTTGAAAATTCTTCAAAAATTCGTCCAAAATCTTGATGTCTCCAATCTCTTGTTTTGTACGTTTTTTCCACGTGTCTCGACCTCCAATGGATCCCTGCAAAGTTTGGTGAAGATCTGAGTATGTCGTTTTTGACCTTATCTGGAACATCCTTTCTGAAAATTTGAAAATTCTTAAAAAATTCGTCGAAAATCTTGATGTCTCCAATCTCTTGTTTTGTACGTTTTTTCCACGTGTCTTGACATGCAAAGTATTCCTGCAAAGTTTGGTGAAGATCTGAGTATGTAGTTTTTGACCTCATCTGGAACCTCCTATCTGAAAATTTGAAAATTCTTAAAAAATTCGTCCAAAATCTTGATGTCTCCAATCTCTTGTTTTGTACGTTTTTTCCACGTGTCTTGACATCCAATGTATCCCTGCAATGTTTGGTGAAGATCTGAGTATGTAGTTTTTGACCTTATCTGGAACCTCCCATCTGAAAATTTGAAAATTCCTAAAAAATCCGTCCAAAATCTTGATGACCCCAATCTCTTGTTTTGTACTTTTTTTCCACGTGTCTCGACCTCCAATGTATCCCTGCAAAGTTTGGTGAAGATCTGAGTATGTAGTTTTTGACCTTATATGGAACCTCCTATCTGAAAATTTGAAAATTCTTAAAAAATTCGTCCAAAATCTTGATGTCACCAATCCTATGTTTTGTATGTTTTTTCCACGTGTCTTGACATCCAATGTATCCATGCAAAGTTTGGTGAAGATCTGAGTATGTCGTTTTTGACCTTATCTGGAACCTCCCATCTGAAAATTTGAAAATTCTTAAAAAATTCGTCGAAAATCTTGATGTCTCCGATCTCTTGTTTTGTACGTTTTTTCCACGTGTCTTGACATGCAAAGTATTCCTGCAAAGTTTGGTGAAGATCTGAGTATGTAGTTTTTGACCTCATCTGGAACCTCCTATCTGAAAATTTGAAAATTCTTAAAAAATTCGTCCAAAATTTTGATGTCTCCAATCTCTTGTTTTGTACGTTTTTTCCACGTGTCTTGACATCCAATGTATCCCTGCAATGTTTGGTGAAGATCTGAGTATGTAGTTTTTGACCTTATCTGGAACCTCCCATCTGAAAATTTGAAAATTCCTAAAAAATCCGTCCAAAATCTTGATGACCCCAATCTCTTGTTTTGTACGTTTTTTCCACGTGTCTTGACATCCAATGTATCCCTGCAAAGTTTGGTGAAGATCTGAGTATGTAGTTTTTGACCTTATCTGGAACCTCCTATCTGAAAATTTGAAAATTCTTAAAAAATTCGTCCAAAATCTTGATGTCTCCAATCTCTTGTTTTGTACGTTTTTTCCACGTGTCTTGATATCCAATGTATCCCTGCAAAGTTTGGTGAAGATCTGAGTATGTCGTTTTTGACCTTATCTGGGACATCCTTTCTGAAAATTTGAAAATTGTTAAAAAATTCGTCCAAAATCTTGATGTCTCCAATCTCTTTTTTGTACGTTTTTTCCACGTGTCTTGACATCCAATGTATCCCTGCAAAGTTTGGTGAAGATCTGAGTATGTAGTTTTTGACCTTATCTGGAACCTCCCATCTGAAAATTTGAAAATTCTTAAAAAATTCGACCAAAATCTTGATGTCTCCAATCTTTTGTTTTGTACGTTTTTTCCACGTGTCTTGACACATAATGTATCCATGCAAAGTTTGGTGAAGATCTGAGTATGTAGTTTTTGACCTTATATGGAACCTCCTATCTGAAAATTTGAAAATTCTTAAAAAATTCGTCCAAAATCTTGATGTCTCCAATCTCTTGTTTTGTACGTTTTTTCCACGTGTCTTGACATCCAATGTATCCCTGCAAAGTTTGGTGAAGATCTGAGTATGTAGTTTTTGACCTTATCTGGAACCTCCCATCTGAAAATTTGAAAATTCCTAAAAAATTCGTCCAAAATCTTGATGTCTCCAATCTCTTGTTTTGTACGTTTTTTCCACGTGTCTTGATATCCAATGTATCCCTGCAAAGTTTGGTGAAGATCTGAGTATGTCGTTTTTGACCTTATCTGGAACATCCTTTCTGAAAATTTGAAAATTGTTAAAAAATTCGTCCAAAATCTTGATGTCTCCAATCTCTTTTTTGTACGTTTTTTCCACGTGTCTTGACATCCAATGTATCCCTGCAAAGTTTGGTGAAGATCTGAGTATGTAGTTTTTGACCTTATCTGGAACCTCCTATCTGAAAATTTGAAAATTCTTAAAAAATTCGTCCAAAATCTTGATGTCTCCAATCTCTTGTTTTGTACGTTTTTTCCACGTGTCTTGACATCCAATGTATCCCTGCAAAGTTTGGTGAAGATCTGAGTATGTAGTTTTTGACCTTATATGGAACCTCCTATCTGAAAATTTGAAAATTCTTAAAAAATTCGTCCAAAATCTTGATGTCACCAATCCTATGTTTTGTACGTTTTTTCCACGTGTCTTGACATCCAATGTATCCATGCAAAGTTTGGTGAAGCTCTGAGTATGTCGTTTTTGACCTTATCTGGAACCTCCCATCTGAAAATTTGAAAATTCTTAAAAAATTCGTCGAAAATCTTGATGTCTCCGATCTCTTGTTTTGTACGTTTTTTCCACGTGTCTTGACATGCAAAGTATTCCTGCAAAGTTTGGTGAAGATCTGACTATGTAGTTTTTGACCTCATCTGGAACCTCCTATCTGAAAATTTGAAAATTCTTTAAAAATTCGTCCAAAATATTGATGTCTCCAATCTCTTGTTTTGTACGTTTTTTCCACGTGTCTTGACATCCAATGTATCCCTGCAAAGTTTGGTGAAGATCTGAGTATGTAGTTTTTGACCTTATCTGGAACCTCCCATCTGAAAATTTGAAAATTCCTAAAAAATCCGTGCAAAATCTTGATGACCCCAATCTCTTGTTTTGTACGTTTTTTCCACGTGTCTTGACATCCAATGTATTCCTGCAATGTTTGGTGAAGATCTGAGTATGTAGTTTTTGACCTTATATGGAACCTCCTATCTGAAAATTTGAAAATTCTTAAAAAATTCGACCAAAATCTTGATGTTCCGAATCCTATGTTTTGTATGTTTTTTCCACGTGTCTTGACATCCAATGTATCCATGCAAAGTTTGGTGAAGATCTGAGTATGTAGTTTTTGACCTTATATTGAACCTCCCATCTGAAAATTTGAAAATTCTTAAAAAATTCGTCCAAAATCTTGATGACCCCAATCTCTTGTTTTGTACGTTTTTTCCACGTGTCTTGACATCCAAAGTATCCCTGCAAAGTTTAGTGAAGATCTGAGTATGTAGTTTTTGACCTTATATGGAACCTCCTTTCTGAAAATTTGAGAATTCTTAAAAAATTCGTCCAAAATCTTGATGTCTCCAATCTCTTGTTTTGTACGTTTTTTCCACGTGTCTTGACATCCAATGTATCCATGCAAAGTTTGGTGAAGATCTGAGTATGTCGTTTTTGACCTTATCTGGAACCTCCCATCTGAAAATTTGAAAATTCTTAAAAAATTCGTCGAAAATCTTGATGTCTCCAATCTTTTGTTTTGTACGTTTTTTCCACGTGTCTTGACATGCAAAGTATCCCTGCAACGTTTGGTGAAGATCTGAGTATGTAGTTTTTGACCTTATCTGGAACCTCCTATCTGAAAATTTGAAAATTCTTCAAAAATTCGTCGAAAATCTTGATGTCTCCAATCTCTTGTTTTGTACGTTTTTTCCACGTTTCTTGACATCCAATGTATCCCTGCAAAGTTTGGTGAAGATCTGAGTATGTAGTTTTTGACCTTATATGGAACCTCCTTTCTGAAAATTTGAAAATTCTCAAAAAATTCGTCCATAATCTTGATGTCTCCATCTCTTGTTTTGTACGTTTTTTCCACGTGTCTTGACATCCAATGTATCCCTGCAAAGTTTGGTGAAGATCTGAGTATGTAGTTTTTGACCTTATATGGAACCTCCTATCTGAAAATTTGAAAATTCTTAAAAAATTCGTCCAAAATCTTGATGTCACCAATCCTATGTTTTGTATGTTTTTTCCACGTGTCTTGACATCCAATGTATCCATGCAAAGTTTGGTGAAGATCTGAGTATGTCGTTTTTGACCTTATCTGGAACCTCCCATCTGAAAATTTGAAAATTCTTAAAAAATTCGTCGAAAATCTTGATGTCTCCGATCTCTTGTTTTGTACGTTTTTTCCACGTGTCTTGACATGCAAAGTATTCCTGCAAAGTTTGGTGAAGATCTGAGTATGTAGTTTTTGACCTCATCTGGAACCTCCTATCTGAAAATTTGAAAATTCTTAAAAAATTCGTCCAAAATTTTGATGTCTCCAATCTCTTGTTTTGTACGTTTTTTCCACGTGTCTTGACATCCAATGTATCCCTGCAATGTTTGGTGAAGATCTGAGTATGTAGTTTTTGACCTTATCTGGAACCTCCCATCTGAAAATTTGAAAATTCCTAAAAAATCCGTCCAAAATCTTGATGACCCCAATCTCTTGTTTTGTACGTTTTTTCCACGTGTCTTGACATCCAATGTATCCCTGCAAAGTTTGGTGAAGATCTGAGTATGTAGTTTTTGACCTTATCTGGAACCTCCTATCTGAAAATTTGAAAATTCTTAAAAAATTCGTCCAAAATCTTGATGTCTCCCATCTCTTGTTTTGTACGTTTTTTCCACGTGTCTTGATATCCAATGTATCCCTGCAAAGTTTGGTGAAGATCTGAGTATGTCGTTTTTGAACTTATCTGGAACATCCTTTCTGAAAATTTGAAAATTGTTAAAAAATTCGTCCAAAATCTTGATGTCTCCAATCTCTTTTTTGTACGTTTTTTCCACGTGTCTTGACATCCAATGTATCCCTGCAAAGTTTGGTGAAGATCTGAGTATGTAGTTTTTGACCTTATCTGGAACCTCCCATCTGAAAATTTGAAAATTCTTAAAAAATTCGACCAAAATCTTGATGTCTCCAATCTTTTGTTTTGTACGTTTTTTCCACGTGTCTTGACACATAATGTATCCATGCAAAGTTTGGTGAAGATCTGAGTATGTAGTTTTTGACCTTATATGGAACCTCCTATCTGAAAATTTGAAAATTCTTAAAAAATTCGTCCAAAATCTTGATGTCTCCAATCTCTTGTTTTGTACGTTTTTTCCACGTGTCTTGACATCCAATGTATCAATGCAAAGTTTGGTGAAGATCTGAGTATGTAGTTTTTGACCTTATCTGGAACCTCCCATCTGAAAATTTGAAAATTCCTAAAAAATCCGTGCAAAATCTTGATGACCCCAATCTCTTGTTTTGTACGTTTTTTCCACGTGTCTTGACATCCAATGTATTCCTGCAATGTTTGGTGAAGATCTGAGTATGTAGTTTTTGACCTTATATGGAACCTCCTATCTGAAAATTTGAAAATTCTTAAAAAATTCGACCAAAATCTTGATGTTCCGAATCCTATGTTTTGTATGTTTTTTCCACGTGTCTTGACATCCAATGTATCCATGCAAAGTTTGGTGAAGATCTGAGTATGTAGTTTTTGACCTTATATTGAACCTCCCATCTGAAAATTTGAAAATTCTTAAAAAATTCGTCCAAAATCTTGATGACCCCAATCTCTTGTTTCGTACGTTTTTTCCACGTGTCTTGACATCCAAAGTATCCCTGCAAAGTTTGGTGAAGATCTGAGTATGTAGTTTTTGACCTTATATGGAACCTCCTTTCTGAAAATTTGAGAATTCTTAAAAAATTCGTCCAAAATCTTGATGTCTCCAATCTCTTGTTTTGTACGTTTTTTCCACGTGTCTTGACATCCAATGTATCCATGCAAAGTTTGGTGAAGATCTGAGTATGTCGTTTTTGACCTTATCTGGAACCTCCCATCTGAAAATTTGAAAATTCTTTAAAAATTCGTCGAAAATCTTGATGTCTCCAATCTTTTGTTTTGTACGTTTTTTCCACGTGTCTTGACATGCAAAGTATCCCTGCAACGTTTGGTGAAGATCTGAGTATGTAGTTTTTGACCTTATCTGGAACCTCCTATCTGAAAATTTGAAAATTCTTCAAAAATTCGTCGAAAATCTTGATGTCTCCAATCTCTTGTTTTGTACGTTTTTTCCACGTGTCTTGACATCCAATGTATTCCTGCAATGTTTGGTGGAGATCTGAGTATGTAGTTTTAGACCTTATCTGGAACCTCCTATCTGAAAATTTGAAAATTCTTCAAAAATTCGTCCAAAATCTTGATGTCTCCAATCTCTTGTTTTGTACGTTTTTTCCACGTGTCTCGACCTCCAATGGATCCCTGCAAAGTTTGGTGAAGATCTGAGTATGTCGTTTTTGACCTTATCTGGAACATCCTTTCTGAAAATTTGAAAATTCTTAAAAAATTCGTCGAAAATCTTGATGTCTCCAATCTCTTGTTTTGTACGTTTTTTCCACGTGTCTTGACATCCAATGTATCCCTGCAAAGTTTGGTGAAGATCTGAGTATGTAGTTTTTGACCTTATATGGAACCTCCTATCTGAAAATTTGAAAATTCTTAAAAAATTCGTCCAAAATCTTGATGTTTCCAATCTCTTGTTTTGTACGTTTTTTCCACGTGTCTCGACCTCCAATGGATCCCTGCAAAGTTTGGTGAAGATCTGAGTATGTCGTTTTTGACCTTATCTGGAACCTCCCATCTGAAAATTTGAAAATTCTTAAAAAATTCGTCGAAAATCTTGATGTCTCCGATCTCTTGTTTTGTACGTTTTTTCCACGTGTCTTGACATGCAAAGTATTCCTGCAAAGTTTGGTGAAGATCTGAGTATGTCGTTTTTGACCTCATCTGGAACCTCCCATCTGAAAATTTGAAAATTCTTAAAAAATTCGTCGAAAATCTTGATGTCTCCAATCTTTTGTTTTGTACGTTTTTTCCACGTGTCTTGACATGCAAAGTATCCCTGCAACGTTTGGTGAAGATCTGAGTATGTAGTTTTTGACCTTATCTGGAACCTCCTATCTGAAAATTTGAAAATTCTTCAAAAATTCGTCGAAAATCTTGATGTCTCCAATCTCTTGTTTTGTACGTTTTTTCCACGTGTCTTGACATCCAATGTATTCCTGCAATGTTTGGTGGAGATCTGAGTATGTAGTTTTAGACCTTATCTGGAACCACCTATCTGAAAATTTGAAAATTCTTCAAAAATTCGTCCAAAATCTTGATGTCTCCAATCTCTTGTTTTGTACGTTTTTTCCACGTGTCTCGACCTCCAATGGATCCCTGCAAAGTTTGGTGAAGATCTGAGTATGTCGTTTTTGACCTTATCTGGAACATCCTTTCTGAAAATTTGAAAATTCTTAAAAAATTCGTCGAAAATCTTGATGTCTCCAATCTCTTGTTTTGTACGTTTTTTCCACGTGTCTTGACATGCAAAGTATTCCTGCAAAGTTTGGTGAAGATCTGAGTATGTAGTTTTTGACCTCATCTGGAACCTCCTATCTGAAAATTTGAAAATTCTTAAAAAATTCGTCCAAAATCTTGATGTCTCCAATCTCTTGTTTTGTACGTTTTTTCCACGTGTCTTGACATCCAATGTATCCCTGCAATGTTTGGTGAAGATCTGAGTATGTAGTTTTTGACCTTATCTGGAACCTCCCATCTGAAAATTTGAAAATTCCTAAAAAATCCGTCCAAAATCTTGATGACCCCAATCTCTTGTTTTGTACTTTTTTTCCACGTGTCTCGACCTCCAATGTATCCCTGCAAAGTTTGGTGAAGATCTGAGTATGTAGTTTTTGACCTTATATGGAACCTCCTATCTGAAAATTTGAAAATTCTTAAAAAATTCGTCCAAAATCTTGATGTCACCAATCCTATGTTTTGTATGTTTTTTCCACGTGTCTTGACATCCAATGTATCCATGCAAAGTTTGGTGAAGATCTGAGTATGTCGTTTTTGATCTTATCTGGAACCTCCCATCTGAAAATTTGAAAATTCTTAAAAAATTCGTCGAAAATCTTGATGTCTCCGATCTCTTGTTTTGTACGTTTTTTCCACGTGTCTTGACATGCAAAGTATTCCTGCAAAGTTTGGTGAAGATCTGAGTATGTAGTTTTTGACCTCATCTGGAACCTCCTATCTGAAAATTTGAAAATTCTTAAAAAATTCGTCCAAAATTTTGATGTCTCCAATCTCTTGTTTTGTACGTTTTTTCCACGTGTCTTGACATCCAATGTATCCCTGCAATGTTTGGTGAAGGTCTGAGTATGTAGTTTTTGACCTTATCTGGAACCTCCCATCTGAAAATTTGAAAATTCCTAAAAAATCCGTCCAAAATCTTGATGACCCCAATCTCTTGTTTTGTACGTTTTTTCCACGTGTCTTGACATCCAATGTATCCCTGCAAAGTTTGGTGAAGATCTGAGTATGTAGTTTTTGACCTTATCTGGAACCTCCTATCTGAAAATTTGAAAATTCTTAAAAAATTCGTCCAAAATCTTGATGTCTCCAATCTCTTGTTTTGTACGTTTTTTCCACGTGTCTTGATATCCAATGTATCCATGCAAAGTTTGGTGAAGATCTGAGTATGTCGTTTTTGACCTTATCTGGAACATCCTTTCTGAAAATTTGAAAATTGTTAAAAAATTCGTCCAAAATCTTGATGTCTCCAATCTCTTTTTTGTACGTTTTTTCCACGTGTCTTGACATCCAATGTATCCCTGCAAAGTTTGGTGAAGATCTGAGTATGTAGTTTTTGACCTTATCTGGAACCTCCCATCTGAAAATTTGAAAATTCTTAAAAAATTCGACCAAAATCTTGATGTCTCCAATCTCTTGTTTTGTACGTTTTTTCCACGTGTCTTGACACATAATGTATCCATGCAAAGTTTGGTGAAGATCTGAGTATGTAGTTTTTGACCTTATATGGAACCTCCTATCTGAAAATTTGAAAATTCTTAAAAAATTCGTCCAAAATCTTGATGTCTCAAATCTCTTGTTTTGTACGTTTTTTCCACGTGTCTTGACATCCAATGTATCCCTGCAAAGTTTGGTGAAGATCTGAGTATGTAGTTCTTGACCTTATCTGGAACCTCCCATCTGAAAATTTGAAAATTCCTAAAATATTCGTCCAAAATCTTGATGTCTCCAATCTCTTGTTTTGTACGTTTTTTCCACGTGTCTTGATATCCAATGTATCCCTGCAAAGTTTGGTGAAGATCTGAGTATGTCGTTTTTGACCTTATCTGGAACATCCTTTCTGAAAATTTGAAAATTGTTAAAAAATTCGTCCAAAATCTTGATGTCTCCAATCTCTTTTTTGTACGTTTTTTCCACGTGTCTTGACATCCAATGTATCCCTGCAAAGTTTGGTGAAGATCTGAGTATGTAGTTTTTGACCTTATCTGGAACCTCCTATCTGAAAATTTGAAAATTCTTAAAAAATTCGTCCAAAATCTTGATGTCTCCAATCTCTTGTTTTGTACGTTTTTTCCACGTGTCTTGATATCCAATGTATCCCTGCAAAGTTTGGTGAAGATCTGAGTATGTCGTTTTTGACCTTATCTGGAACATCCTTTCTGAAAATTTGAAAATTGTTAAAAAATTCGTCCAAAATCTTGATGTCTCCAATCTCTTGTTTTGTACGTTTTTTCCACGTGTCTTGACATCCAATGTATCCCTGCAAAGTTTGGTGAAGATCTGAGTATGTAGTTTTTGACCTTATCTGGAACCTCCCATCTGAAAATTTGAAAATTCCTAAAAAATCCGTGCAAAATCTTGATGACCCCAATCTCTTGTTTTGTACGTTTTTTCCACGTGTCTTGACATCCAATGTATCCATGCAAAGTTTGGTGAAGATCTGAGTATGTCGTTTTTGACCTTATCTGGAACCTCCCATCCGAAAATTTGAAAATTCTTAAAAAATTCGTCGAAAATCTTGATGTCTCCAATCTCTTGTTTTGTACGTTTTTTCCACGTGTCTTGACATGCAAAGTATCCCTGCAACGTTTGGTGAAGATCTGAGTATGTAGTTTTTGACCTTATCTGGAACCTCCTATCTGAAAATTTGAAAATTCTTCAAAAATTCGTCGAAAATCTTGATGTCTCCAATCTCTTGCTTTGTACGTTTTTTCCACGTGTCTTGACATCCAATGTATCCCTGCAATGTTTGGTGGAGATCTGAGTATGTAGTTTTTGACCTTATCTGGAACCTCCTATCTGAAAATTTGAAAATTCTTCAAAAATTCGTCCAAAATCTTGATGTCTCCAATCTCTTGTTTTGTACGTTTTTTCCACGTGTCTCGACCTCCAATGTATCCCTGCAAAGTTAGTGAAGATCTGAGTATGTCGTTTTTGACCTTATCTGGAACATCCTTTCTGAAAATTTGAAAATTCTTAAAAAATTCGTCGAAAATCTTGATGTCTCCAATCTCTTGTTTTGTACGTTTTTTCCACGTTTCTTGACATCCAATGTATCCCTGCAAAGTTTGGTGAAGATCTGAGTATGTAGTTTTTGACCTTATATGGAACCTCCTTTCTGAAAATTTGAAAATTCTCAAAAAATTCGTCCATAATCTTGATGTCTCCAATCTCTTGTTTTGTACGTTTTTTCCACGTGTCTTGACATCCAATGTATCCCTGCAAAGTTTGGTGAAGATCTGAGTATGTAGTTTTTGACCTTATATGGAACCTCCTATCTGAAAATTTGAAATTCTTAAAAAATTCGTCCAAAATCTTGATGTCACCAATCCTATGTTTTGTATGTTTTTTCCACGTGTCTTGACATCCAATGTATCCATGCAAAGTTTGGTGAAGATCTGAGTATGTAGTTTTTGAACTTATATGGAACCTCCCATCTAGAAAATTTGAAAATTCCTAAAAAATCCGTCCAAAATCTTGATGACCCCAATCTCTTGTTTTGTACGTTTTTTCCACGTGTCTTGGCATTAAATGTATCCCTGCAAAGTTTGGTGAAGATCTGAGTATGTAGTTTTTGACCTTATCTGGAACCTCCTATCTGAAAATTTGAAAATTCTTAAAAAATTCGTCCAAAATCTTGATGTCTCCAATCTCTTGTTTTGTACGTTTTTACCACGTGTCTTGATATCCAATGTATCCCTGCAAAGTTTGGTGAAGATCTGAGTATGTCGTTTTTGACCTTATCTGGAACATCCTTTCTGAAAATTTGAAAATTGTTAAAAAATTCGTCCAAAATCTTGATGTCTCCAATCTCTTTTTTGTACGTTTTTTCCACGTGTCTTGACATCCAATGTATCCCTGCAAAGTTTGGTGAAGATCTGAGTATGTAGTTTTTGACCTTATCTGGAACCTCCCATCTGAAAATTTGAAAATTCTTAAAAAATTCGTCGAAAATCTTGATGTCTCCGATCTCTTGTTTTGTACGTTTTTTCCACGTGTCTTGACATGCAAAGTATTCCTGCAAAGTTTGGTGAAGATCTGAGTATGTCGTTTTTGACCTCATCTGGAACCTCCCATCTGAAAATTTGAAAATTCTTAAAAAATTCGTCGAAAATCTTGATGTCTCCAATCTTTTGTTTTGTACGTTTTTTCCACGTGTCTTGACATGCAAAGTATCCCTGCAACGTTTGGTGAAGATCTGAGTATGTAGTTTTTGACCTTATCTGGAACCTCCTATCTGAAAATTTGAAAATTCTTCAAAAATTCGTCGAAAATCTTGATGTCTCCAATCTCTTGTTTTGTACGTTTTTTCCACGTGTCTTGACATCCAATGTATTCCTGCAATGTTTGGTGGAGATCTGAGTATGTAGTTTTAGACCTTATCTGGAACCACCTATCTGAAAATTTGAAAATTCTTCAAAAATTCGTCCAAAATCTTGATGTCTCCAATCTCTTGTTTTGTACGTTTTTTCCACGTGTCTCGACCTCCAATGGATCCCTGCAAAGTTTGGTGAAGATCTGAGTATGTCGTTTTTGACCTTATCTGGAACATCCTTTCTGAAAATTTGAAAATTCTTAAAAAATTCGTCGAAAATCTTGATGTCTCCAATCTCTTGTTTTGTACGTTTTTTCCACGTGTCTTGACATCCAATGTATCCCTGCAAAGTTTGGTGAAGATCTGAGTATGTAGTTTTTGACCTTATATGGAACCTCCTATCTGAAAATTTGAAAATTCTTAAAAAATTCGTCCAAAATCTTGATGTCTCCAATCTCTTGTTTTGTACGTTTTTTCCACGTGTCTCGACCTCCAATGGATCCCTGCAAAGTTTGGTGAAGATCTGAGTATGTCGTTTTTGACCTTATCTGGAACCTCCCATCTGAAAATTTGAAAATTCTTAAAAAATTCGTCGAAAATCTTGATGTCTCCAATCTCTTGTTTTGTACGTTTTTTCCACGTGTCTTGACATGCAAAGTATTCCTGCAAAGTTTGGTGAAGATCTGAGTATGTAGTTTTTGACCTCATCTGGAACCTCCTATCTGAAAATTTGAAAATTCTTAAAAAATTCGTCCAAAATCTTGATGTCTCCAATCTCTTGTTTTGTACGTTTTTTCCACGTGTCTTGACATCCAATGTATCCCTGCAATGTTTGGTGAAGATCTGAGTATGTAGTTTTTGACCTTATCTGGAACCTCCCATCTGAAAATTTGAAAATTCCTAAAAAATCCGTCCAAAATCTTGATGACCCCAATCTCTTGTTTTGTACTTTTTTTCCACGTGTCTCGACCTCCAATGTATCCCTGCAAAGTTTGGTGAAGATCTGAGTATGTAGTTTTTGACCTTATATGGAACCTCCTATCTGAAAATTTGAAAATTCTTAAAAAATTCGTCCAAAATCTTGATGTCACCAATCCTATGTTTTGTATGTTTTTTCCACGTGTCTTGACATCCAATGTATCCATGCAAAGTTTGGTGAAGATCTGAGTATGTCGTTTTTGATCTTATCTGGAACCTCCCATCTGAAAATTTGAAAATTCTTAAAAAATTCGTCGAAAATCTTGATGTCTCCGATCTCTTGTTTTGTACGTTTTTTCCACGTGTCTTGACATGCAAAGTATTCCTGCAAAGTTTGGTGAAGATCTGAGTATGTAGTTTTTGACCTCATCTGGAACCTCCTATCTGAAAATTTGAAAATTCTTAAAAAATTCGTCCAAAATTTTGATGTCTCCAATCTCTTGTTTTGTACGTTTTTTCCACGTGTCTTGACATCCAATGTATCCCTGCAATGTTTGGTGAAGATCTGAGTATGTAGTTTTTGACCTTATCTGGAACCTCCCATCTGAAAATTTGAAAATTCCTAAAAAATCCGTCCAAAATCTTGATGACCCCAATCTCTTGTTTTGTACGTTTTTTCCACGTGTCTTGACATCCAATGTATCCCTGCAAAGTTTGGTGAAGATCTGAGTATGTAGTTTTTGACCTTATCTGGAACCTCCTATCTGAAAATTTGAAAATTCTTAAAAAATTCGTCCAAAATCTTGATGTCTCCAATCTCTTGTTTTGTACGTTTTTTCCACGTGTCTTGATATCCAATGTATCCATGCAAAGTTTGGTGAAGATCTGAGTATGTCGTTTTTGACCTTATCTGGAACATCCTTTCTGAAAATTTGAAAATTGTTAAAAAATTCGTCCAAAATCTTGATGTCTCCAATCTCTTTTTTGTACGTTTTTTCCACGTGTCTTGACATCCAATGTATCCCTGCAAAGTTTGGTGAAGATCTGAGTATGTAGTTTTTGACCTTATCTGGAACCTCCCATCTGAAAATTTGAAAATTCTTAAAAAATTCGACCAAAATCTTGATGTCTCCAATCTCTTGTTTTGTACGTTTTTTCCACGTGTCTTGACACATAATGTATCCATGCAAAGTTTGGTGAAGATCTGAGTATGTAGTTTTTGACCTTATATGGAACCTCCTATCTGAAAATTTGAAAATTCTTAAAAAATTCGTCCAAAATCTTGATGTCTCAAATCTCTTGTTTTGTACGTTTTTTCCACGTGTCTTGACATCCAATGTATCCCTGCAAAGTTTGGTGAAGATCTGAGTATGTAGTTCTTGACCTTATCTGGAACCTCCCATCTGAAAATTTGAAAATTCCTAAAATATTCGTCCAAAATCTTGATGTCTCCAATCTCTTGTTTTGTACGTTTTTTCCACGTGTCTTGATATCCAATGTATCCCTGCAAAGTTTGGTGAAGATCTGAGTATGTCGTTTTTGACCTTATCTGGAACATCCTTTCTGAAAATTTGAAAATTGTTAAAAAATTCGTCCAAAATCTTGATGTCTCCAATCTCTTTTTTGTACGTTTTTTCCACGTGTCTTGACATCCAATGTATCCCTGCAAAGTTTGGTGAAGATCTGAGTATGTAGTTTTTGACCTTATCTGGAACCTCCTATCTGAAAATTTGAAAATTCTTAAAAAATTCGTCCAAAATCTTGATGTCTCCAATCTCTTGTTTTGTACGTTTTTTCCACGTGTCTTGATATCCAATGTATCCCTGCAAAGTTTGGTGAAGATCTGAGTATGTCGTTTTTGACCTTATCTGGAACATCCTTTCTGAAAATTTGAAAATTGTTAAAAAATTCGTCCAAAATCTTGATGTCTCCAATCTCTTGTTTTGTACGTTTTTTCCACGTGTCTTGACATCCAATGTATCCCTGCAAAGTTTGGTGAAGATCTGAGTATGTAGTTTTTGACCTTATCTGGAACCTCCCATCTGAAAATTTGAAAATTCCTAAAAAATCCGTGCAAAATCTTGATGACCCCAATCTCTTGTTTTGTACGTTTTTTCCACGTGTCTTGACATCCAATGTATCCATGCAAAGTTTGGTGAAGATCTGAGTATGTCGTTTTTGACCTTATCTGGAACCTCCCATCCGAAAATTTGAAAATTCTTAAAAAATTCGTCGAAAATCTTGATGTCTCCAATCTCTTGTTTTGTACGTTTTTTCCACGTGTCTTGACATGCAAAGTATCCCTGCAACGTTTGGTGAAGATCTGAGTATGTAGTTTTTGACCTTATCTGGAACCTCCTATCTGAAAATTTGAAAATTCTTCAAAAATTCGTCGAAAATCTTGATGTCTCCAATCTCTTGCTTTGTACGTTTTTTCCACGTGTCTTGACATCCAATGTATCCCTGCAATGTTTGGTGGAGATCTGAGTATGTAGTTTTTGACCTTATCTGGAACCTCCTATCTGAAAATTTGAAAATTCTTCAAAAATTCGTCCAAAATCTTGATGTCTCCAATCTCTTGTTTTGTACGTTTTTTCCACGTGTCTCGACCTCCAATGTATCCCTGCAAAGTTAGTGAAGATCTGAGTATGTCGTTTTTGACCTTATCTGGAACATCCTTTCTGAAAATTTGAAAATTCTTAAAAAATTCGTCGAAAATCTTGATGTCTCCAATCTCTTGTTTTGTACGTTTTTTCCACGTTTCTTGACATCCAATGTATCCCTGCAAAGTTTGGTGAAGATCTGAGTATGTAGTTTTTGACCTTATATGGAACCTCCTTTCTGAAAATTTGAAAATTCTCAAAAAATTCGTCCATAATCTTGATGTCTCCAATCTCTTGTTTTGTACGTTTTTTCCACGTGTCTTGACATCCAATGTATCCCTGCAAAGTTTGGTGAAGATCTGAGTATGTAGTTTTTGACCTTATATGGAACCTCCTATCTGAAAATTTGAAATTCTTAAAAAATTCGTCCAAAATCTTGATGTCACCAATCCTATGTTTTGTATGTTTTTTCCACGTGTCTTGACATCCAATGTATCCATGCAAAGTTTGGTGAAGATCTGAGTATGTAGTTTTTGAACTTATATGGAACCTCCCATCTAGAAAATTTGAAAATTCCTAAAAAATCCGTCCAAAATCTTGATGACCCCAATCTCTTGTTTTGTACGTTTTTTCCACGTGTCTTGGCATCCAATGTATCCCTGCAAAGTTTGGTGAAGATCTGAGTATGTAGTTTTTGACCTTATCTGGAACCTCCTATCTGAAAATTTGAAAATTCTTAAAAAATTCGTCCAAAATCTTGATGTCTCCAATCTCTTGTTTTGTACGTTTTTTCCACGTGTCTTGATATCCAATGTATCCCTGCAAAGTTTGGTGAAGATCTGAGTATGTCGTTTTTGACCTTATCTGGAACATCCTTTCTGAAAATTTGAAAATTGTTAAAAAATTCGTCCAAAATCTTGATGTCTCCAATCTCTTTTTTGTACGTTTTTTCCACGTGTCTTGACATCCAATGTATCCCTGCAAAGTTTGGTGAAGATCTGAGTATGTAGTTTTTGACCTTATCTGGAACCTCCCATCTGAAAATTTGAAAATTCTTAAAAAATTCGACCAAAATCTTGATGTCTCCAATCTTTTGTTTTGTACGTTTTTTCCACGTGTCTTGACACATAATGTATCCATGTAAAGTTTGGTGAAGATCTGAGTATGTAGTTTTTGACCTTATATGGAACCTCCTATCTGAAAATTTGAAAATTCTTAAAAAATTCGTCCAAAATCTTGATGTCTCCAATCTCTTGTTTTGTACGTTTTTTCCACGTGTCTTGACATCCAATGTATCCCTGCAAAGTTTGGTGAAGATCTGAGTATGTAGTTTTTGACCTTATCTGGAACCTCCCATCTGAAAATTTGAAAATTCCTAAAAAATCCGTGCAAAATCTTGATGACCCCAATCTCTTGTTTTGTACGTTTTTTCCACGTGTCTTGACATCCAATGTATTCCTGCAATGTTTGGTGAAGATCTGAGTATGTAGTTTTTGACCTTATATGGAACCTCCTATCTGAAAATTTGAAAATTCTTAAAAAATTCGACCAAAATCTTGATGTTCCGAATCCTATGTTTTGTATGTTTTTTCCACGTGTCTTGACATCCAATGTATCCATGCAAAGTTTGGTGAAGATCTGAGTATGTAGTTTTTGACCTTATATGGAACCTCCCATCTGAAAATTTGAAAATTCTTAAAAAATTCGTCCAAAATCTTGATGACCCCAATCTCTTGTTTTGTACGTTTTTTCCACGTGTCTTGACATCCAAAGTATCCCTGCAAAGTTTGGTGAAGATCTGAGTATGTAGTTTTTGACCTTATATGGAACCTCCTTTCTGAAAATTTGAGAATTCTTAAAAAATTCGTCCAAAATCTTGATGTCTCCAATCTCTTGTTTTGTACGTTTTTTCCACGTGTCTTGACATCCAATGTATCCATGCAAAGTTTGGTGAAGATCTGAGTATGTAGTTTTTGACCTTATCTGGAACCTCCCATCTTAAAATTTGAAAATTCTTAAAAAAATCGTCGAAAATCTTTATGTCTCCAATCTTTTGTTTTGTACGTTTTTTCCACGTGTCTTGACATGCAAAGTATCCCTGCAACGTTTGGTGAAGATCTGAGTATGTAGTTTTTGACCTTATCTGGAACCTCCTATCTGAAAATTTGAAAATTCTTCAAAAATTCGTCGAAAATCTTGATGTCTCCAATCTCTTGTTTTGTACGTTTTTTCCACGTGTCTTGACATCCAATGTATTCCTGCAATGTTTGGTGGAAATCTGAGTATGTAGTTTTAGACCATATCTGGAACCTCCTATCTGAAAATTTGAAAATTCTTCAAAAATTCGTCCAAAATCTTGATGTCTCCAATCTCTTGTTTTGTACGTTTTTTCCACGTGTCTCGACCTCCAATGGATCCCTGCAAAGTTTGGTGAAGATCTAAGTATGTCGTTTTTGACCTTATCTGGAACATCCTTTCTGAAAATTTGAAAATTCTTAAAAAATTCGTCGAAAATCTTGATGTCTCCAATCTCTTGTTTTGTACGTTTTTTCCACGTGTCTTGACATCCAATGTATCCCTGCAAAGTTTGGTGAAGATCTGAGTATGTAGTTTTTGACCTTATATGGAACCTCCTATCTGAAAATTTGAAAATTCTTAAAAAATTCGTCCAAAATCTTGATGTCTCCAATCTCTTGTTTTGTACGTTTTTTCCACGTGTCTCGACCTCCAATGGATCCCTGCAAAGTTTGGTGAAGATCTGAGTATGTCGTTTTTGACCTTATCTGGAACCTCCCATCTGAAAATTTGAAAATTCTTAAAAAATTCGTCGAAAATCTTGATGTCTCCGATCTCTTGTTTTGTACGTTTTTTCCACGTGTCTTGACATGCAAAGTATTCCTGCAAAGTTTGGTGAAGATCTGAGTATGTCGTTTTTGACCTTATCTGGAACCTCCTATCTGAAAATTTGAAAATTCTTCAAAAATTCGTCGAAAATCTTGATGTCTCCAATCTCTTGTTTTGTACGTTTTTTCCACGTGTCTTGACATCCAATGTATTCCTGCAATGTTTGGTGGAGATCTGAGTATGTAGTTTTAGACCTTATCTGGAACCTCCTATCTGAAAATTTGAAAATCCTTCAAAAATTCGTCCAAAATCTTGATGTCTCCAATCTCTTGTTTTGTACGTTTTTTCCACGTGTCTCGACCTCCAATGGATCCCTGCAAAGTTTGGTGAAGATCTGAGTATGTCGTTTTTGACCTTATCTGGAACATCCTTTCTGAAAATTTGAAAATTCTTAAAAAATTCGTCGAAAATCTTGATGTCTCCAATCTCTTGTTTTGTACGTTTTTTCCACGTGTCTTGACATCCAATGTATCCCTGCAAAGTTTGGTGAAGATCTGAGTATGTAGTTTTTGACCTTATATGGAACCTCCTATCTGAAAATTTGAAAATTCTTAAAAAATTCGTCCAAAATCTTGATGTCTCCAATCTCTTGTTTTGTACGTTTTTTCCACGTGTCTCGACCTCCAATGGATCCCTGCAAAGTTTGGTGAAGATCTGAGTATGTCGTTTTTGACCTTATCTGGAACCTCCCATCTGAAAATTTGAAAATTCTTAAAAAATTCGTCGAAAATCTTGATGTCTCCGATCTCTTGTTTTGTACGTTTTTTCCACGTGTCTTGACATGCAAAGTATTCCTGCAAAGTTTGGTGAAGATCTGAGTATGTAGTTTTTGAACTCATCTGGAACCTCCTATCTGAAAATTTGAAAATTCCTAAAAAATCCGTCCAAAATCTTGATGACCCCAATCTCTTGTTTTGTACTTTTTTTCTACGTGTCTCGACCTCCAATGTATCCCTGCAAAGTTTGGTGAAGATCTGAGTATGTAGTTTTTGACCTTATCTGGAACCTCCCATCTGAAAATTTGAAAATTCTTAAAAAATTCGACCAAAATCTTGATGTCTCCAATCTCTTGTTTTGTACGTTTTTTCCACGTGTCTTGACATGCAAAGTATCCCTGCAACGTTTGGTGAAGATCTGAGTATGTAGTTTTTGACCTTATCTGGAACCTCCTATCTGAAAATTTGAAAATTCTTCAAAAATTCGTCCAAAATCTTGATGTCTCCAATCTCTTGTTTTGTACGTTTTTTCCACGTGTCTTGACATCCAATGTATCCCTGCAATGTTTGGTGGAGATCTGAGTATGTAGTTTTTGACCTTATCTGGGACCTCCTATCAGAAAATTTGAAAATTCTTCAAAAATTCGTCCAAAATCTTGATGTCTCCAATCTCTTGTTTTGTACGTTTTTTCCACGTGTCTCGACCTCCAATGTATCCCTGCAAAGTTTGGTGAAGATCTGAGTATGTCGTTTTTGACCTTATCTGGAACATCCTTTCTGAAAATTTGAAAATTCTTAAAAAATTCGTCGAAAATCTTGATGTCTCCAATCTCTTGTTTTGTACGTTTTTTCCACGTGTCTTGACATCCAATGTATCCCTGCAAAGTTTGGTGAAGATCTGAGTATGTAGTTTTTGACCTTATATGGAACCTCCTTTCTGAAAATTTGAAAATTCTCAAAAAATTCGTCCATAATCTTGATGTCTCCAATCTCTTGTTTTGTACGTTTTTTCCACGTGTCTCGACCTCCAATGGATCCCTGCAAAGTTTGGTGAAGATCTGAGTATGTCGTTTTTGACCTTATATTGAACCTCCCATCTGAAAATTTGAAAATTCTTAAAAAATTCGTCGAAAATCTTGATGTCTCCAATCTCTTGTTTTGTACGTTTTTTCCACGTGTCTTGACATCCAATGTATCCCTGCAAAGTTTGGTGAAGATCTGAGTATGTAGTTTTTGACCTTATATGGAACCTCCTATCTGAAAATTTGAAAATTCTTAAAAAATTCGTCCAAAATCTTGATGTCTCCAATCTCTTGTTTTGTACGTTTTTTCCACGTGTCTCGACCTCCAATGGATCCCTGCAGGGTTTGGTGAAGATCTGAGTATGTCGTTTTTGACCTTATCTGGAACCTCCCATCTGAAAATTTGAAAATTCTTAAAAAATTCGTCGAAAATCTTGATGTCTCCGATCTCTTGTTTTGTACGTTTTTTCCACGTGTCTTGACATGCAAAGTATTCCTGCAAAGTTTGGTGAAGATCTGAGTATGTAGTTTTTGACCTCATCTGGAACCTCCTATCTGAAAATTTGAAAATTCTTAAAAAATTCGTCCAAAATCTTGATGTCTCCAATCTCTTGTTTTATACGTTTTTTCCACGTGTCTTGACATCCAATGTATCCCTGCAATGTTTGGTGAAGATCTGAGTATGTAGTTTTTGACCTTATCTGGAACCTCCCATCTGAAAATTTGAAAATTCCTAAAAAATCCGTCCAAAATCTTGATGACCCCAATCTCTTGTTTTGTACTTTTTTTCCACGTGTCTCGACCTCCAATGTATCCCTGCAAAGTTTGGTGAAGATCTGAGTATGTAGTTTTTGACCTTATATGGAACCTCCTATCTGAAAATTTGAAAATTCTTAAAAAATTCGTCCAAAATCTTGATGTCACCAATCCTATGTTTTGTATGTTTTTTCCACGTGTCTTGACATCCAATGTATCCATGCAAAGTTTGGTGAAGATCTGAGTATGTCGTTTTTGACCTTATCTGGAACCTCCCATCTGAAAATTTGAAAATTCTTAAAAAATTCGTCGAAAATCTTGATGTCTCCGATCTCTTGTTTTGTACGTTTTTTCCACGTGTCTTGACATGCAAAGTATTCCTGCAAAGTTTGGTGAAGATCTGAGTATGTAGTTTTTGACCTTATATGGAACCTCCTATCTGAAAATTTGAAAATTCTTAAAAAATTCGTCCAAAATCTTGATGTCTTCAATCTCTTGTTTTGTACGTTTTTTCCACGTGTCTTGACATCCAATGTATCCCTGCAAAGTTTGGTGAAGATCTGAGTATGTAGTTTTTGACCTTATCTGGAACTTCCCATCTGAAAATTTGAAAATTCCTAAAAAATCCGTGCAAAATCTTGATGACCCCAATCTCTTGTTTTGTACGTTTTTTCCACGTGTCTTGACATCCAATGTATCCATGCAAAGTTTGGTGAAGATCTGAGTATGTCGTTTTTGACCTTATCTGGAACCTCCCATCTGAAAATTTGAAAATTCTTAAAAAATTCGTCGAAAATCTTGATGTCTCCAATCTCTTGTTTTGTACGTTTTTTCCACGTGTCTTGACATGCAAAGTATCCCTGCAACGTTTGGTGAAGATCTGAGTATGTAGTTTTTGACCTTATCTGGAACCTCCTATCTGAAAATTTGAAAATTCTTCAAAAATTCGTCGAAAATCTTGATGTCTCCAATCTCTTGTTTTGTACGTTTTTTCCACGTGTCTTGACATCCAATGTATCCCTGCAATGTTTGGTGGAGATCTGAGTATGTAGTTTTTGACCTTATCTGGGACCTCCTATCAGAAAATTTGAAAATTCTTCAAAAATTCGTCCAAAATCTTGATGTCTCCAATCTCTTGTTTTGTACGTTTTTTCCACGTGTCTCGACCTCCAATGTATCCCTGCAAAGTTTGGTGAAGATCTGAGTATGTCGTTTTTGACCTTATCTGGAACATCCTTTCTGAAAATTTGAAAATTCTTAAAAAATTCGTCGAAAATCTTGATGTCTCCAATCTCTTGTTTTGTACGTTTTTTCCACGTGTCTTGACATCCAATGTATCCCTGCAAAGTTTGGTGAAGATCTGAGTATGTAGTTTTTGACCTTATCTGGAACCTCCCATCTGAAAATTTGAAAATTCTTAAAAAATTCGACCAAAATCTTGATGTCTCCAATCTTTTGTTTTGTACGTTTTTTCCACGTGTCTTGACACATAATGTATCCATGCAAAGTTTGGTGAAGATCTGAGTATGTAGTTTTTGACCTTATATGGAACTTCCTATCTGAAAATTTGTAAATTCTTAAAAAATTCGTCGAAAACCTTGATGTCTCCGATCTCTTGTTTTGTACGTTTTTTCCACGTGTCTTGACATGCAAAGTATTCCTGCAAAGTTTGGTGAAGATCTGAGTATGTAGTTTTTGACCTCATCTGGAACCTCCTATCTGAAAATTTGAAAATTCTTAAAAAATTCGTCCAAAATTATGATGTCTCCAATCTCTTGTTTTGTACGTTTTTTCCACGTGTCTTGACATCCAATGTATCCCTGCAAAGTTTGGTGAAGATCTGAGTATGTAGTTTTTGACCTTATCTGGAACCTCCCATCTGAAAATTTGAAAATTCTTAAAAAATTCGTCGAAAATCTTGATGTCTCCGATCTCTTGTTTTGTACGTTTTTTCCACGTGTCTTGACATCCAATGTATCCCTGCAAAATTTGGTGAAGATCTGAGTATGTAGTTTTTGACCTTATATGGAACCTCCTTTCTGAAAATTTGAAAATTCTCAAAAAATTCGTCCATAATCTTGATGTCTCCAATCTCTTGTTTTGTACGTTTTTTCCACGTGTCTTGACATCCAATGTATCCCTGCAAAGTTTGGTGAAGATCTGAGTATGTCGTTTTTGACCTTATATTGAACCTCCCATCTGAAAATTTGAAAATTCTTAAAAAATTCGTCGAAAATCTTGATGTCTCCAATCTCTTGTTTTGTACGTTTTTTCCACGTGTCTTGACATGCAAAGTATCCCTGCAACGTTTGGTGAAGATCTGAGTATGTAGTTTTTGACCTTATCTGGAACCTCCTATCTGAAAATTTGAAAATTCTTCAAAAATTCGTCGAAAATCTTGATGTCTCCAATCTCTTGTTTTGTACGTTTTTTCCACGTGTCTTGACATCCAATGTATCCCTGCAATGTTTGGTGGAGATCTGAGTATGTAGTTTTTGACCTTATCTGGGACCTCCTATCAGAAAATTTGAAAATTCTTCAAAAATTCGTCCAAAATCTTGATGTCTCCAATCTCTTGTTTTGTACGTTTTTTCCACGTGTCTCGACCTCCAATGGATCCCTGCAAAGTTTGGTGAAGATCTGAGTATGTCGTTTTTGACCTTATCTGGAACATCCTTTCTGAAAATTTGAAAATTCTTAAAAAATTCGTCGAAAATCTTGATGTCTCCAATCTCTTGTTTTGTACGTTTTTTCCACGTGTCTTGACATCCAATGTATCCCTGCAAAGTTTGGTGAAGATCTGAGTATGTAGTTTTTGACCTTATATGGAACCTCCTATCTGAAAATTTGAAAATTCTTAAAAAATTCGTCCAAAATCTTGATGTCTCCAATCTCTTGTTTTGTACGTTTTTTCTACGTGTCTCGACCTCCAATGGATCCCTGCAAAGTTTGGTGAAGATCTGAGTATGTCGTTTTTGACCTTATCTGGAACCTCCCATCTGAAAATTTGAAAATTCTTAAAAAATTCGTCGAAAATCTTGATGTCTCCGATCTCTTGTTTTGTACGTTTTTTCCACGTGTCTTGACATGCAAAGTATTCCTGCAAAGTTTGGTGAAGATCTGAGTATGTCGTTTTTGACCTTATCTGGAACCTCCTATCTGAAAATTTGAAAATTCTTCAAAAATTCGTCGAAAATCTTGATGTCTCCAATCTCTTGTTTTGTACGTTTTTTCCACGTGTCTTGACATCCAATGTATTCCTGCAATGTTTGGTGGAGATCTGAGTATGTAGTTTTAGACCTTATCTGGAACCTCCTATCTGAAAATTTGAAAATCCTTCAAAAATTCGTCCAAAATCTTGATGTCTCCAATCTCTTGTTTTGTACGTTTTTTCCACGTGTCTCGACCTCCAATGGATCCCTGCAAAGTTTGGTGAAGATCTGAGTATGTCGTTTTTGACCTTATCTGGAACATCCTTTCTGAAAATTTGAAAATTCTTAAAAAATTCGTCGAAAATCTTGATGTCTCCAATCTCTTGTTTTGTACGTTTTTTCCACGTGTCTTGACATCCAATGTATCCCTGCAAAGTTTGGTGAAGATCTGAGTATGTAGTTTTTGACCTTATATGGAACCTCCTATCTGAAAATTTGAAAATTCTTAAAAAATTCGTCCAAAATCTTGATGTCTCCAATCTCTTGTTTTGTACGTTTTTTCCACGTGTCTCGACCTCCAATGGATCCCTGCAAAGTTTGGTGAAGATCTGAGTATGTCGTTTTTGACCTTATCTGGAACCTCCCATCTGAAAATTTGAAAATTCTTAAAAAATTCGTCGAAAATCTTGATGTCTCCGATCTCTTGTTTTGTACGTTTTTTCCACGTGTCTTGACATGCAAAGTATTCCTGCAAAGTTTGGTGAAGATCTGAGTATGTAGTTTTTGACCTCATCTGGAACCTCCTATCTGAAAATTTGAAAATTCCTAAAAAATCCGTCCAAAATCTTGATGACCCCAATCTCTTGTTTTGTACTTTTTTTCTACGTGTCTCGACCTCCAATGTATCCCTGCAAAGTTTGGTGAAGATCTGAGTATGTAGTTTTTGACCTTATCTGGAACCTCCCATCTGAAAATTTGAAAATTCTTAAAAAATTCGACCAAAATCTTGATGTCTCCAATCTCTTGTTTTGTACGTTTTTTCCACGTGTCTTGACATGCAAAGTATCCCTGCAACGTTTGGTGAAGATCTGAGTATGTAGTTTTTGACCTTATCTGGAACCTCCTATCTGAAAATTTGAAAATTCTTCAAAAATTCGTCGAAAATCTTGATGTCTCCAATCTCTTGTTTTGTACGTTTTTTCCACGTGTCTTGACATCCAATGTATCCCTGCAATGTTTGGTGGAGATCTGAGTATGTAGTTTTTGACCTTATCTGGGACCTCCTATCAGAAAATTTGAAAATTCTTCAAAAATTCGTCCAAAATCTTGATGTCTCCAATCTCTTGTTTTGTACGTTTTTTCCACGTGTCTCGACCTCCAATGGATCCCTGCAAAGTTTGGTGAAGATCTGAGTATGTAGTTTTTGACCTCATCTGGAACCTCCTATCTGAAAATTTGAAAATTCTTAAAAAATTCGTCCAAAATTATGATGTCTCCAATCTCTTGTTTTGTACGTTTTTTCCACGTGTCTTGACATCCAATGTATCCCTGCAAAGTTTGGTGAAGATCTGAGTATGTAGTTTTTGACCTTATCTGGAACCTCCCATCTGAAAATTTGAAAATTCTTAAAAAATTCGTCGAAAATCTTGATGTCTCCGATCTCTTGTTTTGTACGTTTTTTCCACGTGTCTTGACATCCAATGTATCCCTGCAAAATTTGGTGAAGATCTGAGTATGTAGTTTTTGACCTTATATGGAACCTCCTTTCTGAAAATTTGAAAATTCTCAAAAAATTCGTCCATAATCTTGATGTCTCCAATCTCTTGTTTTGTACGTTTTTTCCACGTGTCTTGACATCCAATGTATCCCTGCAAAGTTTGGTGAAGATCTGAGTATGTCGTTTTTGACCTTATATTGAACCTCCCATCTGAAAATTTGAAAATTCTTAAAAAATTCGTCGAAAATCTTGATGTCTCCAATCTCTTGTTTTGTACGTTTTTTCCACGTGTCTTGACATGCAAAGTATCCCTGCAACGTTTGGTGAAGATCTGAGTATGTAGTTTGTGACCTTATCTGGAACCTCCTATCTGAAAATTTGAAAATTCTTCAAAAATTCGTCGAAAATCTTGATGTCTCCAATCTCTTGTTTTGTACGTTTTTTCCACGTGTCTTGACATCCAATGTATCCCTGCAATGTTTGGTGGAGATCTGAGTATGTAGTTTTTGACCTTTTCTGGGACCTCCTATCAGAAAATTTGAAAATTCTTCAAAAATTCGTCCAAAATCTTGATGTCTCCAATCTCTTGTTTTGTACGTTTTTTCCACGTGTCTCGACCTCCAATGGATCCCTGCAAAGTTTGGTGAAGATCTGAGTATGTCGTTTTTGACCTTATCTGGAACATCCTTTCTGAAAATTTGAAAATTCTTAAAAAATTCGTCGAAAATCTTGATGTCTCCAATCTCTTGTTTTGTACGTTTTTTCCACGTGTCTTGACATCCAATGTATCCCTGCAAAGTTTGGTGAAGATCTGAGTATGTAGTTTTTGACCTTATATGGAACCTCCTATCTGAAAATTTGAAAATTCTTAAAAAATTCGTCCAAAATCTTGATGTCTCCAATCTCTTGTTTTGTACGTTTTTTCCACGTGTCTAGACCTCCAATGGATCCCTGCAAAGTTTGGTGAAGATCTGAGTATGTCGTTTTTGACCTTATCTGGAACCTCCCATCTGAAAATTTGAAAATTCTTAAAAAATTCGTCGAAAATCTTGATGTCTCCGATCTCTTGTTTTGTACGTTTTTTCCACGTGTCTTGACATGCAAAGTATTCCTGCAAAGTTTGGTGAAGATCTGAGTATGTCGTTTTTGACCTTATCTGGAACCTCCTATCTGAAAATTTGAAAATTCTTCAAAAATTCGTCGAAAATCTTGATGTCTCCAATCTCTTGTTTTGTACGTTTTTTCCACGTGTCTTGACATCCAATGTATTCCTGCAATGTTTGGTGGAGATCTGAGTATGTAGTTTTAGACCTTATCTGGAACCTCCTATCTGAAAATTTGAAAATCCTTCAAAAATTCGTCCAAAATCTTGATGTCTCCAATCTCTTGTTTTGTACGTTTTTTCCACGTGTCTCGACCTCCAATGGATCCCTGCAAAGTTTGGTGAAGATCTGAGTATGTCGTTTTTGACCTTATCTGGAACATCCTTTCTGAAAATTTGAAAATTCTTAAAAAATTCGTCGAAAATCTTGATGTCTCCAATCTCTTGTTTTGTACGTTTTTTCCACGTGTCTTGACATCCAATGTATCCCTGCAAAGTTTGGTGAAGATCTGAGTATGTAGTTTTTGACCTTATATGGAACCTCCTATCTGAAAATTTGAAAATTCTTAAAAAATTCGTCCAAAATCTTGATGTCTCCAATCTCTTGTTTTGTACGTTTTTTCCACGTGTCTCGACCTCCAATGGATCCCTGCAAAGTTTGGTGAAGATCTGAGTATGTCGTTTTTGACCTTATCTGGAACCTCCCATCTGAAAATTTGAAAATTCTTAAAAAATTCGTCGAAAATCTTGATGTCTCCGATCTCTTGTTTTGTACGTTTTTTCCACGTGTCTTGACATGCAAAGTATTCCTGCAAAGTTTGGTGAAGATCTGAGTATGTAGTTTTTGACCTCATCTGGAACCTCCTATCTGAAAATTTGAAAATTCCTAAAAAATCCGTCCAAAATCTTGATGACCCCAATCTCTTGTTTTGTACTTTTTTTCTACGTGTCTCGACCTCCAATGTATCCCTGCAAAGTTTGGTGAAGATCTGAGTATGTAGTTTTTGACCTTATCTGGAACCTCCCATCTGAAAATTTGAAAATTCTTAAAAAATTCGACCAAAATCTTGATGTCTCCAATCTCTTGTTTTGTACGTTTTTTCCACGTGTCTTGACATGCAAAGTATCCCTGCAACGTTTGGTGAAGATCTGAGTATGTAGTTTTTGACCTTATCTGGAACCTCCTATCTGAAAATTTGAAAATTCTTCAAAAATTCGTCGAAAATCTTGATGTCTCCAATCTCTTGTTTTGTACGTTTTTTCCACGTGTCTTGACATCCAATGTATCCCTGCAATGTTTGGTGGAGATCTGAGTATGTAGTTTTTGACCTTATCTGGGACCTCCTATCAGAAAATTTGAAAATTCTTCAAAAATTCGTCCAAAATCTTGATGTCTCCAATCTCTTGTTTTGTACGTTTTTTCCACGTGTCTCGACCTCCAATGTATCCCTGCAAAGTTTGGTGAAGATCTGAGTATGTCGTTTTTGACCTTATCTGGAACATCCTTTCTGAAAATTTGAAAATTCTTAAAAAATTCGTCGAAAATCTTGATGTCTCCAATCTCTTGTTTTGTACGTTTTTTCCACGTGTCTTGACATCCAATGTATCCCTGCAAAGTTTGGTGAAGATCTGAGTATGTAGTTTTTGATCTTATATGGAACCTCCTTTCTGAAAATTTGAAAATTCTCAAAAAATTCGTCCATAATCTTGATGTCTCCAATCTCTTGTTTTGTACGTTTTTTCCACGTGTCTCGACCTCCAATGGATCCCTGCAAAGTTTGGTGAAGATCTGAGTATGTCGTTTTTGACCTTATATTGAACCTCCCATCTGAAAATTTGAAAATTCTTAAAAAATTCGTCGAAAATCTTGATGTCTCCAATCTCTTGTTTTGTACGTTTTTTCCACGTGTCTTGACATCCAATGTATCCCTGCAAAGTTTGGTGAAGATCTGAGTATGTAGTTTTTGACCTTATATGGAACCTCCTATCTGAAAATTTGAAAATTCTTAAAAAATTCGTCCAAAATCTTGATGTCTCCAATCTCTTGTTTTGTACGTTTTTTCCACGTGTCTCGACCTCCAATGGATCCCTGCAGGGTTTGGTGAAGATCTGAGTATGTCGTTTTTGACCTTATCTGGAACCTCCCATCTGAAAATTTGAAAATTCTTAAAAAATTCGTCGAAAATCTTGATGTCTCCGATCTCTTGTTTTGTACGTTTTTTCCACGTGTCTTGACATGCAAAGTATTCCTGCAAAGTTTGGTGAAGATCTGAGTATGTAGTTTTTGACCTCATCTGGAACCTCCTATCTGAAAATTTGAAAATTCTTAAAAAATTCGTCCAAAATCTTGATGTCTCCAATCTCTTGTTTTATACGTTTTTTCCACGTGTCTTGACATCCAATGTATCCCTGCAATGTTTGGTGAAGATCTGAGTATGTAGTTTTTGACCTTATCTGGAACCTCCCATCTGAAAATTTGAAAATTCCTAAAAAATCCGTCCAAAATCTTGATGACCCCAATCTCTTGTTTTGTACTTTTTTTCCACGTGTCTCGACCTCCAATGTATCCCTGCAAAGTTTGGTGAAGATCTGAGTATGTAGTTTTTGACCTTATATGGAACCTCCTATCTGAAAATTTGAAAATTCTTAAAAAATTCGTCCAAAATCTTGATGTCACCAATCCTATGTTTTGTATGTTTTTTCCACGTGTCTTGACATCCAATGTATCCATGCAAAGTTTGGTGAAGATCTGAGTATGTCGTTTTTGACCTTATCTGGAACCTCCCATCTGAAAATTTGAAAATTCTTAAAAAATTCGTCGAAAATCTTGATGTCTCCGATCTCTTGTTTTGTACGTTTTTTCCACGTGTCTTGACATGCAAAGTATTCCTGCAAAGTTTGGTGAAGATCTGAGTATGTAGTTTTTGACCTTATATGGAACCTCCTATCTGAAAATTTGAAAATTCTTAAAAAATTCGTCCAAAATCTTGATGTCTTCAATCTCTTGTTTTGTACGTTTTTTCCACGTGTCTTGACATCCAATGTATCCCTGCAAAGTTTGGTGAAGATCTGAGTATGTAGTTTTTGACCTTATCTGGAACTTCCCATCTGAAAATTTGAAAATTCCTAAAAAATCCGTGCAAAATCTTGATGACCCCAATCTCTTGTTTTGTACGTTTTTTCCACGTGTCTTGACATCCAATGTATCCATGCAAAGTTTGGTGAAGATCTGAGTATGTCGTTTTTGACCTTATCTGGAACCTCCCATCTGAAAATTTGAAAATTCTTAAAAAATTCGTCGAAAATCTTGATGTCTCCAATCTCTTGTTTTGTACGTTTTTTCCACGTGTCTTGACATGCAAAGTATCCCTGCAACGTTTGGTGAAGATCTGAGTATGTAGTTTTTGACCTTATCTGGAACCTCCTATCTGAAAATTTGAAAATTCTTCAAAAATTCGTCGAAAATCTTGATGTCTCCAATCTCTTGTTTTGTACGTTTTTTTATACGTGTCTTGACATCCAATGTATCCCTGCAATGTTTGGTGGAGATCTGAGTATGTAGTTTTTGACCTTATCTGGGACCTCCTATCAGAAAATTTGAAAATTCTTCAAAAATTCGTCCAAAATCTTGATGTCTCCAATCTCTTGTTTTGTACGTTTTTTCCACGTGTCTCGACCTCCAATGTATCCCTGCAAAGTTTGGTGAAGATCTGAGTATGTCGTTTTTGACCTTATCTGGAACATCCTTTCTGAAAATTTGAAAATTCTTAAAAAATTCGTCGAAAATCTTGATGTCTCCAATCTCTTGTTTTGTACGTTTTTTCCACGTGTCTTGACATCCAATGTATCCCTGCAAAGTTTGGTGAAGATCTGAGTATGTAGTTTTTGACCTTATCTGGAACCTCCCATCTGAAAATTTGAAAATTCTTAAAAAATTCGACCAAAATCTTGATGTCTCCAATCTTTTGTTTTGTACGTTTTTTCCACGTGTCTTGACACATAATGTATCCATGCAAAGTTTGGTGAAGATCTGAGTATGTAGTTTTTGACCTTATATGGAACTTCCTATCTGAAAATTTGTAAATTCTTAAAAAATTCGTCGAAAACCTTGATGTCTCCGATCTCTTGTTTTGTACGTTTTTTCCACGTGTCTTGACATGCAAAGTATTCCTGCAAAGTTTGGTGAAGATCTGAGTATGTAGTTTTTGACCTTATCTGGAACCTCCCATCTGAAAATTTGAAAATTCTTAAAAAATTCGTCGAAAATCTTGATGTCTCCGATCTCTTGTTTTGTACGTTTTTTCCACGTGTCTTGACATCCAATGTATCCCTGCAAAATTTGGTGAAGATCTGAGTATGTAGTTTTTGACCTTATATGGAACCTCCTTTCTGAAAATTTGAAAATTCTCAAAAAATTCGTCCATAATCTTGATGTCTCCAATCTCTTGTTTTGTACGTTTTTTCCACGTGTCTTGACATCCAATGTATCCCTGCAAAGTTTGGTGAAGATCTGAGTATGTCGTTTTTGACCTTATATTGAACCTCCCATCTGAAAATTTGAAAATTCTTAAAAAATTCGTCGAAAATCTTGATGTCTCCAATCTCTTGTTTTGTACGTTTTTTCCACGTGTCTTGACATGCAAAGTATCCCTGCAACGTTTGGTGAAGATCTGAGTATGTAGTTTTTGACCTTATCTGGAACCTCCTATCTGAAAATTTGAAAATTCTTCAAAAATTCGTCGAAAATCTTGATGTCTCCAATCTCTTGTTTTGTACGTTTTTTCCACGTGTCTTGACATCCAATGTATCCCTGCAATGTTTGGTGGAGATCTGAGTATGTAGTTTTTGACCTTATCTGGGACCTCCTATCAGAAAATTTGAAAATTCTTCAAAAATTCGTCCAAAATCTTGATGTCTCCAATCTCTTGTTTTGTACGTTTTTTCCACGTGTCTCGACCTCCAATGTATCCCTGCAAAGTTTGGTGAAGATCTGAGTATGTCGTTTTTGACCTTATCTGGAACATCCTTTCTGAAAATTTGAAAATTCTTAAAAAATTCGTCGAAAATCTTGATGTCTCCAATCTCTTGTTTTGTACGTTTTTTCCACGTGTCTTGACATCCAATGTATCCCTGCAAAGTTTGGTGAAGATCTGAGTATGTAGTTTTTGATCTTATATGGAACCTCCTTTCTGAAAATTTGAAAATTCTCAAAAAATTCGTCCATAATCTTGATGTCTCCAATCTCTTGTTTTGTACGTTTTTTCCACGTGTCTCGACCTCCAATGGATCCCTGCAAAGTTTGGTGAAGATCTGAGTATGTCGTTTTTGACCTTATATTGAACCTCCCATCTGAAAATTTGAAAATTCTTAAAAAATTCGTCGAAAATCTTGATGTCTCCAATCTCTTGTTTTGTACGTTTTTTCCACGTGTCTTGACATCCAATGTATCCCTGCAAAGTTTGGTGAAGATCTGAGTATGTAGTTTTTGACCTTATATGGAACCTCCTATATGAAAATTTGAAAATTCTTAAAAAATTCGTCCAAAATCTTGATGTCTCCAATCTCTTGTTTTGTACGTTTTTTCCACGTGTCTCGACCTCCAATGGATCCCTGCAAAGTTTGGTGAAGATCTGAGTATGTCGTTTTTGACCTTATCTGGAACCTCCCATCTGAAAATTTGAAAATTCTTAAAAAATTCGTCGAAAATCTTGATGTCTCCGATCTCTTGTTTTGTACGTTTTTTCCACGTGTCTTGACATGCAAAGTATTCCTGCAAAGTTTGGTGAAGATCTGAGTATGTAGTTTTTGACCTCATCTGGAACCTCCTATCTGAAAATTTGAAAATTCTTAAAAAATTCGTCCAAAATCTTGATGTCTCCAATCTCTTGTTTTATACGTTTTTTCCACGTGTCTTGACATCCAATGTATCCCTGCAATGTTTGGTGAAGATCTGAGTATGTAGTTTTTGACCTTATCTGGAACCTCCCATCTGAAAATTTGAAAATTCCTAAAAAATCCGTCCAAAATCTTGATGACCCCAATCTCTTGTTTTGTACTTTTTTTCCACGTGTCTCGACCTCCAATGTATCCCTGCAAAGTTTGGTGAAGATCTGAGTATGTAGTTTTTGACCTTATATGGAACCTCCTATCTGAAAATTTGAAAATTCTTAAAAAATTCGTCCAAAATCTTGATGTCACCAATCCTATGTTTTGTATGTTTTTTCCACGTGTCTTGACATCCAATGTATCCATGCAAAGTTTGGTGAAGATCTGAGTATGTCGTTTTTGACCTTATCTGGAACCTCCCATCTGAAAATTTGAAAATTCTTAAAAAATTCGTCGAAAATCTTGATGTCTCCGATCTCTTGTTTTGTACGTTTTTTCCACGTGTCTTGACATGCAAAGTATTCCTGCAAAGTTTGGTGAAGATCTGAGTATGTAGTTTTTGACCTTATATGGAACCTCCTATCTGAAAATTTGAAAATTCTTAAAAAATTCGTCCAAAATCTTGATGTCTCCAATCTCTTGTTTTGTACGTTTTTTCCACGTGTCTTGACATCCAATGTATCCCTGCAAAGTTTGGTGAAGATCTGAGTATGTAGTTTTTGACCTTATCTGGAACTTCCCATCTGAAAATTTGAAAATTCCTAAAAAATCCGTGCAAAATCTTGATGACCCCAATCTCTTGTTTTGTACGTTTTTTCCACGTGTCTTGACATCCAATGTATCCATGCAAAGTTTGGTGAAGATCTGAGTATGTCGTTTTTGACCTTATCTGGAACCTCCCATCTGAAAATTTGAAAATTCTTAAAAAATTCGTCGAAAATCTTGATGTCTCCAATCTCTTGTTTTGTACGTTTTTTCCACGTGTCTTGACATGCAAAGTATCCCTGCAACGTTTGGTGAAGATCTGAGTATGTAGTTTTTGACCTTATCTGGAACCTCCTATCTGAAAATTTGAAAATTCTTCAAAAATTCGTCGAAAATCTTGATGTCTCCAATCTCTTGTTTTGTACGTTTTTTCCACGTGTCTTGACATCCAATGTATCCCTGCAATGTTTGGTGGAGATCTGAGTATGTAGTTTTTGACCTTATCTGGGACCTCCTATCAGAAAATTTGAAAATTCTTCAAAAATTCGTCCAAAATCTTGATGTCTCCAATCTCTTGTTTTGTACGTTTTTTCCACGTGTCTCGACCTCCAATGTATCCCTGCAAAGTTTGGTGAAGATCTGAGTATGTCGTTTTTGACCTTATCTGGAACATCCTTTCTGAAAATTTGAAAATTCTTAAAAAATTCGTCGAAAATTTTGATGTCTCCAATCTCTTGTTTTGTACGTTTTTTCCACGTGTCTTGACATCCAATGTATCCCTGCAAAGTTTGGTGAAGATCTGAGTATGTAGTTTTTGACCTTATATGGAACCTCCTTTCTGAAAATTTGAAAATTCTCAAAAAATTCGTCCATAATCTTGATGTCTCCAATCTCTTGTTTTGTACGTTTTTTCCACGTGTCTTGACATCCAATGTATCCCTGCAAAGTTTGGTGAAGATCTGAGTATGTAGTTTTTGACCTTATCTGGAACCTCCCATCTGAAAATTTGAAAATTCTTAAAAAATTCGACCAAAATCTTGATGTCTCCAATCTTTTGTTTTGTACGTTTTTTCCACGTGTCTTGACACATAATGTATCCATGCAAAGTTTGGTGAAGATCTGAGTATGTAGTTTTTGACCTTATATGGAACCTCCTATCTGAAAATTTGAAAATTCTTAAAAAATTCGTCGAAAATCTTGATGTCTCCGATCTCTTGTTTTGTACGTTTTTTCCACGTGTCTTGACATGCAAAGTATTCCTGCAAAGTTTGGTGAAGATCTGAGTATGTAGTTTTTGACCTCATCTGGAACCTCCTATCTGAAAATTTGAAAATTCTTAAAAAATTCGTCCAAAATTTTGATGTCTCCAATCTCTTCTTTGTACGTTTTTTCCACGTGTCTTGACATCCAATGTATCCCTGCAAAGTTTGGTGAAGATCTGAGTATGTAGTTTTTGACCTTATCTGGAACCTCCCATCTGAAAATTTGAAAATTCTTAAAAAATTCGTCGAAAATCTTGATGTCTCCGATCTCTTGTTTTGTACGTTTTTTCCACGTGTCTTGACATCCAATGTATCCCTGCAAAATTTGGTGAAGATCTGAGTATGTAGTTTTTGACCTTATATGGAACCTCCTTTCTGAAAATTTGAAAATTCTCAAAAAATTCGTCCATAATCTTGATGTCTCCAATCTCTTGTTTTGTACGTTTTTTCCACGTGTCTTGACATCCAATGTATCCCTGCAAAGTTTGGTGAAGATCTGAGTATGTCGTTTTTGACCTTATATTGAACCTCCCATCTGAAAATTTGAAAATTCTTAAAAAATTCGTCGAAAATCTTGATGTCTCCAATCTCTTGTTTTGTACGTTTTTTCCACGTGTCTTGACATGCAAAGTATCCCTGCAACGTTTGGTGAAGATCTGAGTATGTAGTTTTTGACCTTATCTGGAACCTCCTATCTGAAAATTTGAAAATTCTTCAAAAATTCGTCGAAAATCTTGATGTCTCCAATCTCTTGTTTTGTACGTTTCTTCCACGTGTCTCGACCTCCAATGGATCCCTGCAAAGTTTGGTGAAGATCTGAGTATGTCGTTTTTGACCTTATCTGGAACCTCCCATCTGAAAATTTGAAAATTCTTAAAAAATTCGTCCAAAATCTTGATATCTCCAATCTCTTGTTTTGTACGTTTTTTCCACGTGTCTCGACCTCCAATGGATCCCTGCAAAGTTTGGTGAAGATCTGAGTATGTCGTTTTTGACCTTATCTGGAACCTCCCATCTGAAAATTTGAAAATTCTTAAAAAATTCGTCGAAAATCTTGATGTCTCCAATCTTTTGTTTTGTACGTTTTTTCCACGTGTCTTGACATCCAATGTATCCCTGCAAAGTTTGGTGAAGATCTGAGTATGTAGTTTTTGACCTTATCTGGAACCTCCCATCTGAAAATTTGAAAATTCTTAAAAAATTCGTCGAAAATCTTGATGTCTCCGATCTCTTGTTTTGTACGTTTTTTCCACGTGTCTTGACATCCAATGTATCCCTGCAAAGTTTGGTGAAGATCTGAGTATGTAGTTTTTGACCTTATATGGAACCTCCTTTCTGAAAATTTGAAAATTCTCAAAAAATTCGTCCATAATCTTGATGTCTCCAATCTCTTGTTTTGAACGTTTTTTCCACGTGTCTCGACCTCCAATGGATCCCTGCAAAGTTTGGTGAAGATCTGAGTATGTCGTTTTTGACCTTATATTGAACCTCCCATCTGAAAATTTGAAAATTCTTAAAAAATTCGTCGAAAATCTTGATGTCTCCAATCTCTTGTTTTGTACGTTTTTTCCACGTGTCTTGACATCCAATGTATCCCTGCAAAGTTTGGTGAAGATCTGAGTATGTAGTTTTTGACCTTATATGGAACCTCCTATCTGAAAATTTGAAAATTCTTAAAAAATTCGTCCAAAATCTTGATGTCTCCAATCTCTTGTTTTGTACGTTTTTTCCACGTGTCTCGACCTCCAATGGATCCCTGCAAAGTTTGGTGAAGATCTGAGTATGTCGTTTTTGACCATATCTGGAACCTCCCATCTGAAAATTTGAAAATTCTTAAAAAATTCGTCGAAAATCTTGATGTCTCCGATCTCTTGTTTTGTACGTTTTTTCCACGTGTTTTGACATGCAAAGTATTCCTGCAAAGTTTGGTGAAGATCTGAGTATGTAGTTTTTGACCTCATCTGGAACCTCCTATCTGAAAATTTGAAAATTCTTAAAAAATTCGTCCAAAATCTTGATGTCTCCAATCTCTTGTTTTGTACGTTTTTTCCACGTGTCTTGACATCCAATGTATCCCTGCAATGTTTGGTGAAGATCTGAGTATGTAGTTTTTGACCTTATCTGGAACCTCCCATCTGAAAATTTGAAAATTCCTAAAAAATTCGTCCAAAATCTTGATGACCCCAATCTCTTGTTTTGTACTTTTTTTCCACGTGTCTCGACCTCCAATGTATCCCTGCAAAGTTTGGTGAAGATCTGAGTATGTAGTTTTTGACCTTATATGGAACCTCCTATCTGAAAATTTGAAAATTCTTAAAAAATTCGTCCAAAATCTTGATGACCCCAATCTCTTGTTTTGTACGTTTTTTCCACGTGTCTTGACATGCAAAGTATTCCTGCAAAGTTTGGTGAAGATCTGAGTATGTAGTTTTTGACCTCATCTGGAACCTCCTATCTGAAAATTTGAAAATTCTTAAAAAATTCGTCCAAAATTTTGATGTCTCCAATCTCTTGTTTTGTACGTTTTTTCCACGTGTCTTGACATCCAATGTATTCCTGCAATGTTTGGTGGAGATCTGAGTATGTAGTTTTAGACCTTATCTGGAACCTCCTATCTGAAAATTTGAAAATTCTTCAAAAATTCGTCCAAAATCTTGATGTCTCCAATCTCTTGTTTTGTACGTTTTTTCCACGTGTCTCGACCTCCAATGGATCCCTGCAAAGTTTGGTGAAGATCTGAGTATGTCGTTTTTGACCTTATCTGGAACATCCTTTCTGAAAATTTGAAAATTCTTAAAAAATTCGTCCAAAATCTTGATGTCTCCAATCTCTTGTTTTGTACGTTTTTTCCACGTGTCTTGATATCCAATGTATCCCTGCAAAGTTTGGTGAAGATCTGAGTATGTCGTTTTTGACCTTATCTGGAACATCCTTTCTGAAAATTTGAAAATTGTTAAAAAATTCGTCCAAAATCTTGATGTCTCCAATCTCTTTTTTGTACGTTTTTTCCACGTGTCTTGACATCCAATGTATCCCTGCAAAGTTTGGTGAAGATCTGAGTATGTAGTTTTTGACCTTATCTGGAACCTCCCATCTGAAAATTTGAAAATTCTTAAAAAATTCGACCAAAATCTTGATGTCTCCAATCTTTTGTTTTGTACGTTTTTTCCACGTGTCTTGACACATAATGTATCCATGCAAAGTTTGGTGAAGATCTGAGTATGTCGTTTTTGACCTTATATGGAACCTCCTATCTGAAAATTTGAAAATTCTTAAAAAATTCGTCCAAAATCTTGATGTCTCCAATCTCTTGTTTTGTACGTTTTTTCCACGTGTCTTGACATCCAATGTATCCCTGCAAAGTTTGGTGAAGATCTGAGTATGTAGTTTTTGACCTTATCTGGAACCTCCCATCTGAAAATTTGAAAATTCCTAAAAAATCCGTGCAAAATCTTGATGACCCCAATCTCTTGTTTTGTACGTTTTTTCCACGTGTCTTGACATCCAATGTATTCCTGCAATGTTTGGTGAAGATCTGAGTATGTAGTTTTTGACCTTATATGGAACCTCCCATCTGAAAATTTGAAAATTCTTAAAAAATTCGACCAAAATCTTGATGTTCCGAATCCTATGTTTTGTATGTTTTTTCCACGTGTCTTGACATCCAATGTATCCATGCAAAGTTTGGTGAAGATCTGAGTATGTAGTTTTTGACCTTATATTGAACCTCCCATCTGAAAATTTGAAAATTCTTAAAAAATTCGTCCAAAATCTTGATGACCCCAATCTCTTGTTTTGTACGTTTTTTCCACGTGTCTTGACATCCAAAGTATCCCTGCAAAGTTTGGTGAAGATCTGAGTATGTAGTTTTTGACCTTATATGGAACATCATTTCTGAAAATTTGAAAATTCTTAAAAAATTCGTCGAAAATCTTGATGTCTCCAATCTTTTGTTTTGTACGTTTTTTCCACGTGTCTTGACATCCAATGTATCCCTGCAAAGTTTGGTGAAGATCTGAGTATGTAGTTTTTGACCTTATCTGGAACCTCCCATCTGAAAATTTGAAAATTCTTAAAAAATTCGTCGAAAATCTTGATGTCTCCGATCTCTTGTTTTGTACGTTTTTTCCACGTGTCTTGACATCCAATGTATCCCTGCAAAGTTTGGTGAAGATCTGAGTATGTAGTTTTTGACCTTATATGGAACCTCCTTTCTGAAAATTTGAAAATTCTCAAAAAATTCGTCCATAATCTTGATGTCTCCAATCTCTTGTTTTGTACGTTTTTTCCACGTGTCTCGACCTCCAATGGATCCCTGCAAAGTTTGGTGAAGATCTGAGTATGTCGTTTTTGACCTTATATTGAACCTCCCATCTGAAAATTTGAAAATTCTTAAAAAATTCGTCGAAAATCTTGATGTCTCCAATCTCTTGTTTTGTACGTTTTTTCCACGTGTCTTGACATCCAATGTATCCCTGCAAAGTTTGGTGAAGATCTGAGTATGTAGTTTTTGACCTTATATGGAACCTCCTATCTGAAAATTTGAAAATTCTTAAAAAATTCGTCCAAAATCTTGATGTCTCCAATCTCTTGTTTTGTACGTTTTTTCCACGTGTCTCGACCTCCAATGGATCCCTGCAAAGTTTGGTGAAGATCTGAGTATGTCGTTTTTGACCATATCTGGAACCTCCCATCTGAAATTTGAAAATTCTTAAAAAATTCGTCGAAAATCTTGATGTCTCCGATCTCTTGTTTTGTACGTTTTTTCCACGTGTCTTGACATGCAAAGTATTCCTGCAAAGTTTGGTGAAGATCTGAGTATGTAGTTTTTGACCTCATCTGGAACCTCCTATCTGAAAATTTGAAAATTCTTAAAAAATTCGTCCAAAATCTTGATGTCTCCAATCTCTTGTTTTGTACGTTTTTTCCACGTGTCTTGACATCCAATGTATCCCTGCAATGTTTGGTGAAGATCTGAGTATGTAGTTTTTGACCTTATCTGGAACCTCCCATCTGAAAATTTGAAAATTCCTAAAAAATCCGTCCAAAATCTTGATGACCCCAATCTCTTGTTTTGTACTTTTTTTCCACGTGTCTCGACCTCCAATGTATCCCTGCAAAGTTTGGTGAAGATCTGAGTATGTAGTTTTTGACCTTATATGGAACCTCCTATCTGAAAATTTGAAAATTCTTAAAAAATTCGTCCAAAATCTTGATGACCCCAATCTCTTGTTTTGTACGTTTTTTCCACGTGTCTTGACATGCAAAGTATTCCTGCAAAGTTTGGTGAAGATCTGAGTATGTAGTTTTTGACCTCATCTGGAACCTCCTATCTGAAAATTTGAAAATTCTTAAAAAATTCGTCCAAAATTTTGATGTCTCCAATCTCTTGTTTTGTACGTTTTTTCCACGTGTCTTGACATCCAATGTATTCCTGCAATGTTTGGTGGAGATCTGAGTATGTAGTTTTAGACCTTATCTGGAACCTCCTATCTGAAAATTTGAAAATTCTTCAAAAATTCGTCCAAAATCTTGATGTCTCCAATCTCTTGTTTTGTACGTTTTTTCCACGTGTCTCGACCTCCAATGGATCCCTGCAAAGTTTGGTGAAGATCTGAGTATGTCGTTTTTGACCTTATCTGGAACATCCTTTCTGAAAATTTGAAAATTCTTAAAAAATTCGTCCAAAATCTTGATGTCTCCAATCTCTTGTTTAGTACGTTTTTTCCACGTGTCTTGATATCCAATGTATCCCTGCAAAGTTTGGTGAAGATCTGAGTATGTCGTTTTTGACCTTATCTGGAACATCCTTTCTGAAAATTTGAAAATTGTTAAAAAATTCGTCCAAAATCTTGATGTCTCCAATCTCTTTTTTGTACGTTTTTTCCACGTGTCTTGACATCCAATGTATCCCTGCAAAGTTTGGTGAAGATCTGAGTATGTAGTTTTTGACCTTATCTGGAACCTCCCATCTGAAAATTTGAAAATTCTTAAAAAATTCGACCAAAATCTTGATGTCTCCAATCTTTTGTTTTGTACGTTTTTTCCACGTGTCTTGACACATAATGTATCCATGCAAAGTTTGGTGAAGATCTGAGTATGTCGTTTTTGACCTTATATGGAACCTCCTATCTGAAAATTTGAAAATTCTTAAAAAATTCGTCCAAAATCTTGATGTCTCCAATCTCTTGTTTTGTACGTTTTTTCCACGTGTCTTGACATCCAATGTATCCCTGCAAAGTTTGGTGAAGATCTGAGTATGTAGTTTTTGACCTTATCTGGAACCTCCCATCTGAAAATTTGAAAATTCCTAAAAAATCCGTGCAAAATCTTGATGACCCCAATCTCTTGTTTTGTACGTTTTTTCCACGTGTCTTGACATCCAATGTATTCCTGCAATGTTTGGTGAAGATCTGAGTATGTAGTTTTTGACCTTATATGGAACCTCCCATCTGAAAATTTGAAAATTCTTAAAAAATTCGACCAAAATCTTGATGTTCCGAATCCTATGTTTTGTATGTTTTTTCCACGTGTCTTGACATCCAATGTATCCATGCAAAGTTTGGTGAAGATCTGAGTATGTAGTTTTTGACCTTATATTGAACCTCCCATCTGAAAATTTGAAAATTCTTAAAAAATTCGTCCAAAATCTTGATGACCCCAATCTCTTGTTTTGTACGTTTTTTCCACGTGTCTTGACATCCAAAGTATCCCTGCAAAGTTTGGTGAAGATCTGAGTATGTAGTTTTTGACCTTATATGGAACATCATTTCTGAAAATTTGAAAATTCTTAAAAAATTCGTCGAAAATCTTGATGTCTCCAATCTTTTGTTTTGTACGTTTTTTCCACGTGTCTTGACATCCAATGTATCCCTGCAAAGTTTGGTGAAGATCTGAGTATGTAGTTTTTGACCTTATCTGGAACCTCCCATCTGAAAATTTGAAAATTCTTAAAAAATTCGTCGAAAATCTTGATGTCTCCGATCTCTTGTTTTGTACGTTTTTTCCACGTGTCTTGACATCCAATGTATCCCTGCAAAGTTTGGTGAAGATCTGAGTATGTAGTTTTTGACCTTATATGGAACCTCCTTTCTGAAAATTTGAAAATTCTCAAAAAATTCGTCCATAATCTTGATGTCTCCAATCTCTTGTTTTGTACGTTTTTTCCACGTGTCTCGACCTCCAATGGATCCCTGCAAAGTTTGGTGAAGATCTGAGTATGTCGTTTTTGACCTTATATTGAACCTCCCATCTGAAAATTTGAAAATTCTTAAAAAATTCGTCGAAAATCTTGATGTCTCCAATCTCTTGTTTTGTACGTTTTTTCCACGTGTCTTGACATCCAATGTATCCCTGCAAAGTTTGGTGAAGATCTGAGTATGTAGTTTTTGACCTTATATGGAACCTCCTATCTGAAAATTTGAAAATTCTTAAAAAATTCGTCCAAAATCTTGATGTCTCCAATCTCTTGTTTTGTACGTTTTTTCCACGTGTGTCGACCTCCAATGGATCCCTGCAAAGTTTGGTGAAGATCTGAGTATGTCGTTTTTGACCATATCTGGAACCTCCCATCTGAAAATTTGAAAATTCTTAAAAAATTCGTCGAAAATCTTGATGTCTCCGATCTCTTGTTTTGTACGTTTTTTCCACGTGTCTTGACATGCAAAGTATTCCTGCAAAGTTTGGTGAAGATCTGAGTATGTAGTTTTTGACCTCATCTGGAACCTCCTATCTGAAAATTTGAAAATTCTTAAAAAATTCGTCCAAAATCTTGATGTCTCCAATCTCTTGTTTTGTACGTTTTTTCCACGTGTCTTGACATCCAATGTATCCCTGCAATGTTTGGTGAAGATCTGAGTATGTAGTTTTTGACCTTATCTGGAACCTCCCATCTGAAAATTTGAAAATTCCTAAAAAATCCGTCCAAAATCTTGATGAACCCAATCTCTTGTTTTGTACTTTTTTTCCACGTGTCTCGACCTCCAATGTATCCCTGCAAAGTTTGGTGAAGATCTGAGTATGTAGTTTTTGACCTTATATGGAACCTCCTATCTGAAAATTTGAAAATTCTTAAAAAATTCGTCCAAAATCTTGATGACCCCAATCTCTTGTTTTGTACGTTTTTTCCACGTGTCTTGACATGCAAAGTATTCCTGCAAAGTTTGGTGAAGATCTGAGTATGTAGTTTTTGACCTCATCTGGAACCTCCTATCAGAAAATTTGAAAATTCTTAAAAAATTCGTCCAAAATTTTGATGTCTCCAATCTCTTGTTTTGTACGTTTTTTCCACGTGTCTTGACATCCAATGTATTCCTGCAATGTTTGGTGGAGATCTGAGTATGTAGTTTTAGACCTTATCTGGAACCTCCTATCTGAAAATTTGAAAATTCTTCAAAAATTCGTCCAAAATCTTGATGTCTCCAATCTCTTGTTTTGTACGTTTTTTCCACGTGTCTCGACCTCCAATGGATCCCTGCAAAGTTTGGTGAAGATCTGAGTATGTCGTTTTTGACCTTATCTGGAACATCCTATCTGAAAATTTGGAAATTCTTAAAAAATTCGTCCAAAATCTTGATGTCTCCAATCTCTTGTTTTGTACGTTTTTTCCACGTGTCTTGATATCCAATGTATCCCTGCAAAGTTTGGTGAAGATCTGAGTATGTCGTTTTTGACCTTATCTGGAACATCCTTTCTGAAAATTTGAAAATTGTTAAAAAATTCGTCCAAAATCTTGATGTCTCCAATCTCTTTTTTGTACGTTTTTTCCACGTGTCTTGACATCCAATGTATCCCTGCAAAGTTTGGTGAAGATCTGAGTATGTAGTTTTTGACCTTATCTGGAACCTCCCATCTGAAAATTTGAAAATTCTTAAAAAATTCGACCAAAATCTTGATGTCTCCAATCTTTTGTTTTGTACGTTTTTTCCACGTGTCTTGACACATAATGTATCCATGCAAAGTTTGGTGAAGATCTGAGTATGTAGTTTTTGACCTTATATGGAACCTCCTATCTGAAAATTTGAAAATTCTTAAAAAATTCGTCCAAAATCTTGATGTCTCCAATCTCTTGTTTTGTACGTTTTTTCCACGTGTCTTGACATCCAATGTATCCCTGCAAAGTTTGGTGAAGATCTGAGTATGTAGTTTTTGACCTTATCTGGAACCTCCCATCTGAAAATTTGAAAATTCCTAAAAAATCCGTGCAAAATCTTGATGACCCCAATCTCTTGTTTTGTACGTTTTTTCCACGTGTCTTGACATCCAATGTATTCCTGCAATGTTTGGTGAAGATCTGAGTATGTAGTTTTTGACCTTATATGGAACCTCCTATCTGAAAATTTGAAAATTCTTAAAAAATTCGACCAAAATCTTGATGTTCCGAATCCTATGTTTTGTATGTTTTTTCCACGTGTCTTGACATCCAATGTATCCATGCAAAGTTTGGTGAAGATCTGAGTATGTAGTTTTTGACCTTATATTGAACCTCCCATCTGAAAATTTGAAAATTCTTAAAAAATTCGTCCAAAATCTTGATGACCCCAATCTCTTGTTTTGTACGTTTTTTCCACGTGTCTTGACATCCAAAGTATCCCTGCAAAGTTTGGTGAAGATCTGAGTATGTAGTTTTTGACCTTATATGGAACATCCTTTCTGAAAATTTGAAAATTCTTAAAAAATTCGTCGAAAATCTTGATGTCTCCAATCTCTTGTTTTGTACGTTTTTTCCACGTGTCTTGACATCCAAAGTATCCCTGCAAAGTTTGGTGAAGATCTGAGTATGTAGTTTTTGACCTTATATGGAACATCCTTTCTGAAAATTTGAAAATTCTTAAAAAATTCGTCCAAAATCTTGATGTCTCCAATCTCTTGTTTTGTACGTTTTTTCCACGTGTCTTGATATCCAATGTATCCCTGCAAAGTTTGGTGAAGATCTGAGTATGTCGTTTTTGACCTTATCTCGAACATCCTTTCTGAAAATTTGAAAATTGTTAAAAAATTCGTCCAAAATCTTGATGACCCCAATCTCTTGTTTTGTACGTTTTTTCCACGTGTCTTGACATCCAATGTATCCCTGCAAAGTTTGGTGAAGATCTGAGTATGTAGTTTTTGACCTTATCTGGAACCTCCCATCTGAAAATTTGAAAATTCTTAAAAAAATCGACCAAAATCTTGATGTCTCCAATCTTTTGTTTTGTACGTTTTTTCCACGTGCCTTGACATGCAAAGTATTCCTGCAAAGTTTGGTGAAGATCTGAGTATGTAGTTTTTGACCTCATCTGGAACCTCCTATCTGAAAATTTGAAAATTCTTAAAAAATTCGTCCAAAATCTTGATGTCTCCAATCTCTTGTTTTGTACGTTTTTTCCACGTGTCTTGACATCCAATGTATCCCTGCAATGTTTGGTGAAGATCTGAGTATGTAGTTTTTGACCTTATCTGGAACCTCCCATCTGAAAATTTGAAAATTCCTAAAAAATCCGTCCAAAATCTTGATGACCCCAATCTCTTGTTTTGTACTTTTTTTCCACGTGTCTCGACCTCCAATGTATCCCTGCAAAGTTTGGTGAAGATCTGAGTATGTAGTTTTTGACCTTATATGGAACCTTCTATCTGAAAATTTGAAAATTCTTAAAAAATTCGTCCAAAATCTTGATGTCACCAATCCTATGTTTTGTATGTTTTTTCCACGTGTCTTGACATCCAATGTATCCATGCAAAGTTTGGTGAAGATCTGAGTATGTCGTTTTTGACCTTATCTGGAACCTCCCATCTGAAAATTTGAAAATTCTTAAAAAATTCGTCGAAAATCTTGATGTCTCCGATCTCTTGTTTTGTACGTTTTTTCCACGTGTCTTGACATGCAAAGTATTCCTGCAAAGTTTGGTGAAGATCTGAGTATGTAGTTTTTGACCTCATCTGGAACCTCCTATCTGAAAATTTGAAAATTCTTAAAAAATTCGTCCAAAATTTTGATGTCTCCAATCTCTTGTTTTGTACGTTTTTTCCACGTGTCTTGACATCCAATGTATCCCTGCAATGTTTGGTGAAGATCTGAGTATGTAGTTTTTGACCTTATCTGGAACCTCCCATCTGAAAATTTGAAAATTCCTAAAAAATCCGTCCAAAATCTTGATGACCCCAATCTCTTGTTTTGTACGTTTTTTCCACGTGTCTTGACATCCAATGTATCCCTGCAAAGTTTGGTGAAGATCTGAGTATGTAGTTTTTGACCTTATCTGGAACCTCCTATCTGAAAATTTGAAAATTCTTAAAAAATTCGTCCAAAATCTTGATGTCTCCAATCTCTTGTTTTGTACGTTTTTTCCACGTGTCTTGATATCCAATGTATCCCTGCAAAGTTTGGTGAAGATCTGAGTATGTCGTTTTTGACCTTATCTGGAACATCCTTTCTGAAAATTTGAAAATTGTTAAAAAATTCGTCCAAAATCTTGATGTCTCCAATCTCTTTTTTGTACGTTTTTTCCACGTGTCTTGACATCCAATGTATCCCTGCAAAGTTTGGTGAAGATCTGAGTATGTAGTTTTTGACCTTATCTGGAACCTCCCATCTGAAAATTTGAAAATTCTTAAAAAATTCGACCAAAATCTTGATGTCTCCAATCTTTTGTTTTGTACGTTTTTTCCACGTGTCTTGACACATAATGTATCCATGCAAAGTTTGGTGAAGATCTGAGTATGTAGTTTTTGACCTTATATGGAACCTCCTATCTGAAAATTTGAAAATGCTTAAAAAATTCGTCCAAAATCTTGATGTCTCCAATCTCTTGTTTTGTACGTTTTTTCCACGTGTCTTGACATCCAATGTATCCCTGCAAAGTTTGGTGAAGATCTGAGTATGTAGTTTTTGACCTTATCTGGAACCTCCCATCTGAAAATTTGAAAATTCCTAAAAAATCCGTGCAAAATCTTGATGACCCCAATCTCTTGTTTTGTACGTTTTTTCCACGTGTCTTGACATCCAATGTATCCATGCAAAGTTTGGTGAAGATCTGAGTATGTCGTTTTTGACCTTATCTGGAACCTCCCATCTGAAAATTTGAAAATTCTTAAAAAATTCGTCGAAAATCTTGATGTCTCCAATCTCTTGTTTTGTACGTTTTTTCCACGTGTCTTGACATGCAAAGTATCCCTGCAACGTTTGGTGAAGATCTGAGTATGTAGTTTTTGACCTTATCTGGAACCTCCTATCTGAAAATTTGAAAATTCTTCAAAAATTCGTCGAAAATCTTGATGTCTCCAATCTCTTGTTTTGTACGTTTTTTCCACGTGTCTTGACATCCAATGTATCCCTGCAATGTTTGGTGGAGATCTGAGTATGTAGTTTTTGACCTTATCTGGGACCTCCTATCAGAAAATTTGAAAATTCTTCAAAAATTCGTCCAAAATCTTGATGTCTCCAATCTCTTGTTTTGTACGTTTTTTCAACGTGTCTCGACCTCCAATGTATCCCTGCAAAGTTTGGTGAAGATCTGAGTATGTCGTTTTTGACCTTATCTGGAACATCCTTTCTGAAAATTTGAAAATTCTTAAAAAATTCGTCGAAAATCTTGATGTCTCCAATCTCTTGTTTTGTACGTTTTTTCCACGTGTCTTGACATACAATGTATCCCTGCAAAGTTTGGTGAAGATCTGAGTATGTAGTTTTTGACCTTATATGGAACCTCCTTTCTGAAAATTTGAAAATTCTCAAAAAATTCGTCCATAATCTTGATGTCTCCAATCTCTTGTTTTGTACGTTTTTTCCACGTGTCTTGACATCCAATGTATCCCTGCAAAGTTTGGTGAAGATCTGAGTATGTAGTTTTTGACCTTATATGGAACCTCCTATCTGAAAATTTGAAAATTCTTAAAAAATTCGTCCAAAATCTTGATGTCACCAATCCTATGTTTTGTATGTTTTTTCCACGTGTCTTGACATCCAATGTATCCATGCAAAGTTTGGTGAAGATCTGAGTATGTCGTTTTTGACCTTATCTGGAACCTCCCATCTGAAAATTTGAAAATTCTTAAAAAATTCGTCGAAAATCTTGATGTCTCCGATCTCTTGTTTTGTACGTTTTTTCCACGTGTCTTGACATGCAAAGTATTCCTGCAAAGTTTGGTGAAGATCTGAGTATGTAGTTTTTGACCTTATATGGAACCTCCTATCTGAAAATTTGAAAATTCTTAAAAAATTCGTCCAAAATCTTGATGTCTCCAATCTCTTGTTTTGTACGTTTTTTCCACGTGTCTTGACATCCAATGTATCCCTGCAAAGTTTGGTGAAGATCTGAGTATGTAGTTTTTGACCTTATCTGGAACCTCCCATCTGAAAATTTGAAAATTCCTAAAAAATCCGTGCAAAATCTTGATGACCCCAATCTCTTGTTTTGTACGTTTTTTCCACGTGTCTTGACATCCAATGTATCCATGCAAAGTTTGGTGAAGATCTGAGTATGTCGTTTTTGACCTTATCTGGAACCTCCCATCTGAAAATTTGAAAATTCTTAAAAAATTCGTCGAAAATCTTGATGTCTCCAATCTCTTGTTTTGTACGTTTTTTCCACGTGTCTTGACATGCAAAGTATCCCTGCAACGTTTGGTGAAGATCTGAGTATGTAGTTTTTGACCTTATCTGGAACCTCCTATCTGAAAATTTGAAAATTCTTCAAAAATTCGTCGAAAATCTTGATGTCTCCAATCTCTTGTTTTGTACGTTTTTTCCACGTGTCTTGACATCCAATGTATCCCTGCAATGTTTGGTGGAGATCTGAGTATGTAGTTTTTGACCTTATCTGGGACCTCCTATCAGAAAATTTGAAAATTCTTCAAAAATTCGTCCAAAATCTTGATGTCTCCAATCTCTTGTTTTGTACGTTTTTTCCACGTGTCTCGACCTCCAATGTATCCCTGCAAAGTTTGGTGAAGATCTGAGTATGTCGTTTTTGACCTTATCTGGAACATCCTTTCTGAAAATTTGAAAATTCTTAAAAAATTCGTCGAAAATCTTGATGTCTCCAATCTCTTGTTTTGTACGTTTTTTCCACGTGTCTTGACATCCAATGTATCCCTGCAAAGTTTGGTGAAGATCTGAGTATGTAGTTTTTGACCTTATATGGAACCTCCTTTCTGAAAATTTGAAAATTCTCAAAAAATTCGTCCATAATCTTGATGTCTCCAATCTCTTGTTTTGTACGTTTTTTCCACGTGTCTTGACATCCAATGTATCCCTGCAAAGTTTGGTGAAGATCTGAGTATGTAGTTTTTGACCTTATCTGGAACCTCCCATCTGAAAATTTGAAAATTCTTAAAAAATTCGACCAAAATCTTGATGTCTCCAATCTTTTGTTTTGTACGTTTTTTCCACGTGTCTTGACACATAATGTATCCATGCAAAGTTTGGTGAAGATCTGAGTATGTAGTTTTTGACCTTATATGGAACCTCCTATCTGAAAATTTGAAAATTCTTAAAAAATTCGTCGAAAATCTTGATGTCTCCGATCTCTTGTTTTGTACGTTTTTTCCACGTGTCTTGACATGCAAAGTATTCCTGCAAAGTTTGGTGAAGATCTGAGTATGTAGTTTTTGACCTCATCTGGAACCTCCTATCTGAAAATTTGAAAATTCTTAAAAAATTCGTCCAAAATTTTGATGTCTCCAATCTCTTGTTTTGTACGTTTTTTCCACGTGTCTTGACATCCAATGTATCCCTGCAAAGTTTGGTGAAGATCTGAGTATGTAGTTTTTGATCTTATCTGGAACCTCCCATCTGAAAATTTGAAAATTCTTAAAAAATTCGTCGAAAATCTTGATGTCTCCGATCTCTTGTTTTGTACGTTTTTTCCACGTGTCTTGACATCCAATGTATCCCTGCAAAGTTTGGTGAAGATCTGAGTATGTTGTTTTTGACCTTATCTGGAACATCCTTTCTGAAAATTTGAAAATTGTTAAAAAATTCGTCCAAAATCTTGATGTCTCCTATCTCTTGTTTTGTACGTTTTTTCCACGTGTCTTGAAATCCAATGTATCCCTGCAAAGTTTGGTGAAGATCTGAGTATGTAGTTTTTGACCTTATCTTTAACCTCCCATCTGAAAATTTGAAAATTCTTAAAAAATTCGACCAATATCTTGATGTCTCCAATCTTTTGTTTTGTACGTTTTTTCCACGTGTCTTGACACATAATGTATCCATGCAAAGTTTGGTGAAGATCTGAGTATGTAGTTTTTGACCTTATATGGAACCTCCTATCTGAAAATTTGAAAATTCTTAAAAAATTCGTCCAAAATCTTGATGTCTCCAATCTCTTGTTTTGTACGTTTTTTCCACGTGTCTTGACATCCAATGTATCCCTGCAAAGTTTGGTGAAGATCTGAGTATGTAGTTTTTGACCTTATCTGGAACCTCCCATCTGAAAATTTGAAAATTCCTAAAAAATCCGTGCAAAATCTTGATGACCCCAATCTCTTGTTTTGTACGTTTTTTCCACGTGTCTTGACATCCAATGTATTCCTGCAATGTTTGGTGAAGATCTGAGTATGTAGTTTTTGACCTTATATGGAACCTCCTATCTGAAAATTTGAAAATTCTTAAAAAATTCGTCCAAAATCTTGATGACCCCAATCTCTTGTTTTGTACGTTTTTTCCACGTGTCTTGACATCCAAAGTATCCCTGCAAAGTTTGGTGAAGATCTGAGTATGTAGTTTTTGATCTTATATGGAACCTCCTTTCTGAAAATTTGAGAATTCTTAAAAAATTCGTCCAAAATCTTGATGTCTCCAATCTCTTGTTTTGTACGTTTTTTCCACGTGTCTTGACATCCAATGTATCCATGCAAAGTTTGGTGAAGATCTGAGTATGTCGTTTTTGACCTTATCTGGAACCTCCCATCTGAAAATTTGAAAATTCTTAAAAAATTCGTCGAAAATCTTGATGTCTCCAATCTTTTGTTTTGTACGTTTTTTCCACGTGTCTTGACATGCAAAGTATCCCTGCAACGTTTGGTGAAGATCTGAGTATGTAGTTTTTGACCTTATCTGGAAACTCCTATCTGAAAATTTGAAAATTCTTCAAAAATTCGTCGAAAATCTTGATGTCTCCAATCTCTTGTTTTGTACGTTTTTTCCACGTGTCTTGACATCCAATGTATTCCTGCAATGTTTGGTGGAGATCTGAGTATGTAGTTTTAGACCTTATCTGGAACCTCCTATCTGAAAATTTGAAAATTCTTAAAAAATTCGTCCAAAATCTTGATGTCTCCAATCTCTTGTTTTGTACGTTTTTTCCACGTGTCTCGACCTCCAATGGATCCCTGCAAAGTTTGGTGAAGATCTGAGTATGTCGTTTTTGACCTTATCTGGAACATCCTTTCTGAAAATTTGAAAATTCTTAAAAAATTCGTCGAAAATCTTGATGTCTCCAATCTCTTGTTTTGTACGTTTTTTCCACGTGTCTTGACATCCAATGTATCCCTGCAAAGTTTGGTGAAGATCTGAGTATGTAGTTTTTGACCTTATATGGAACCTCCTATCTGAAAATTTGAAAATTCTTAAAAAATTCGTCCAAAATCTTGATGTCTCCAATCTCTTGTTTTGTACGTTTTTTCCACGTGTCTCGACCTCCAATGGATCCCTGCAAAGTTTGGTGAAGATCTGAGTATGTCGTTTTTGACCTTATCTGGAACCTCCCATCTGAAAATTTGAAAATTCTTAAAAAATTCGTCGAAAATCTTGATGTCTCCGATCTCTTGTTTTGTACGTTTTTTCCACGTGTCTTGACATGCAAAGTATTCCTGCAAAGTTTGGTGAAGATCTGAGTATGTAGTTTTTGACCTCATCTGGAACCTCCTATCTGAAAATTTGAAAATTCTTAAAAAATTCGTCCAAAATCTTGATGTCTCCAATCTCTTGTTTTGTACGTTTTTTCCACGTGTCTTGACATCCAATGTATCCCTGCAATGTTTGGTGAAGATCTGAGTATGTAGTTTTTGACCTTATCTGGAACCTCCCATCTGAAAATTTGAAAATTCCTAAAAAATCCGTCCAAAATCTTGATGACCCCAATCTCTTGTTTTGTACTTTTTTTCCACGTGTCTCGACCTCCAATGTATCCCTGCAAAGTTTGGTGAAGATCTGAGTATGTAGTTTTTGACCTTATATGGAACCTCCTATCTGAAAATTTGAAAATTCTTAAAAAATTCGTCCAAAATCTTGATGTCACCAATCCTATGTTTTGTATGTTTTTTCCACGTGTCTTGACATCCAATATATCCATGCAAAGTTTGGTGAAGATCTGAGTATGTCGTTTTTGACCTTATCTGGAACCTCCCATCTGAAAATTTGAAAATTCTTAAAAATTTCGTCGAAAATCTTGATGTCTCCGATCTCTTGTTTTGTACGTTTTTTCCACGTGTCTTGACATGCAAAGTATTCCTGCAAAGTTTGGTGAAGATCTGAGTATGTAGTTTTTGACCTCATCTGGAACCTGCTATCTGAAAATTTGAAAATTCTTAAAAAATTCGTCCAAAATTTTGATGTCTCCAATCTCTTGTTTTGTACGTTTTTTCCACGTGTCTTGACATCCAATGTATCCCTGCAATGTTTGGTGAAGATCTGAGTATGTAGTTTTTGACCTTATCTGGAACCTCCCATCTGAAAATTTGAAAATTCCTAAAAAATCCGTCCAAAATCTTGATGACCCCAATCTCTTGTTTTGTACGTTTTTTCCACGTGTCTTGACATCCAATGTATCCCTGCAAAGTTTGGTGAAGATCTGAGTATGTAGTTTTTGACCTTATCTGGAACCTCCTATCTGAAAATTTGAAAATTCTTAAAAAATTCGTCCAAAATCTTGATGTCTCCAATCTCTTGTTTTGTACGTTTTTTCCACGTGTCTTGATATCCAATGTATCCCTGCAAAGTTTGGTGAAGATCTGAGTATGTCGTTTTTGACCTTATCTGGAACATCCTTTCTGAAAATTTGAAAATTGTTAAAAAATTCGTCCAAAATCTTGATGTCTCCAATCTCTTTTTTGTACGTTTTTTCCACGTGTCTTGACATCCAATGTATCCCTGCAAAGTTTGGTGAAGATCTGAGTATGTAGTTTTTGACCTTATCTGGAACCTCCCATCTGAAAATTTGAAAATTCTTAAAAAATTCGACCAAAATCTTGATGTCTCCAATCTTTTGTTTTGTACGTTTTTTCCACGTGTCTTGACACATAATGTATCCATGCAAAGTTTGGTGAAGATCTGAGTATGTAGTTTTTGACCTTATATGGAACCTCCTATCTGAAAATTTGAAAATTCTTAAAAAATTCGTCCAAAATCTTGATGTCTCCAATCTCTTGTTTTGTACGTTTTTTCCACGTGTCTTGACATCCAATGTATCCCTGCAAAGTTTGGTGAAGATCTGAGTATGTAGTTTTTGACCTTATCTGGAACCTCCCATCTGAAAATTTGAAAATTCCTAAAAAATCCGTGCAAAATCTTGATGACCCCAATCTCTTGTTTTGTACGTTTTTTCCACGTGTCTTGACATCCAATGTATCCATGCAAAGTTTGGTGAAGATCTGAGTATGTCGTTTTTGACCTTATCTGGAACCTCCCATCTGAAAATTTGAAAATTCTTAAAAAATTCGTCGAAAATCTTGATGTCTCCAATCTCTTGTTTTGTACGTTTTTTCCACGTGTCTTGACATGCAAAGTATCCCTGCAACGTTTGGTGAAGATCTGAGTATGTAGTTTTTGACCTTATCTGGAACCTCCTATCTGAAAATTTGAAAATTCTTCAAAAATTCGTCGAAAATCTTGATGTCTCCAATCTCTTGTTTTGTACGTTTTTTCCACGTGTCTTGACATCCAATGTATCCCTGCAATGTTTGGTGGAGATCTGAGTATGTAGTTTTTGACCTTATCTGGGACCTCCTATCAGAAAATTTGAAAATTCTTAAAAAATTCGTCCAAAATCTTGATGTCTCCAATCTCTTGTTTTGTACGTTTTTTCCACGTGTCTCGACCTCCAATGTATCCCTGCAAAGTTTGGTGAAGATCTGAGTATGTCGTTTTTGACCTTATCTGGAACATCCTTTCTGAAAATTTGAAAATTCTTAAAAAATTCGTCGAAAATCTTGATGTCTCCAATCTCTTGTTTTGTACGTTTTTTCCACGTGTCTTGACATCCAATGTATCCCTGCAAAGTTTGGTGAAGATCTGAGTATGTAGTTTTTGACCTTATATGGAACCTCCTTTCTGAAAATTTGAAAATTCTCAAAAAATTCGTCCATAATCTTGATGTCTCCAATCTCTTGTTTTGTACGTTTTTTCCACGTGTCTTGACATCCAATGTATCCCTGCAAAGTTTGGTGAAGATCTGAGTATGTAGTTTTTGACCTTATATGGAACCTCCTATCTGAAAATTTGAAAATTCTTAAAAAATTCGTCCAAAATCTTGATGTCACCAATCCTATGTTTTGTATGTTTTTTCCACGTGTCTTGACATCCAATGTATCCATGCAAAGTTTGGTGAAGATCTGAGTATGTCGTTTTTGACCTTATCTGGAACATCCCATCTGAAAATTTGAAAATTCTTAAAAAATTCGTCGAAAATCTTGATGTCTCCAATCTCTTGTTTTGTACGTTTTTTCCACGTGTCTTGACATCCAATGTATCCCTGCAAAGTTTGGTGAAGATCTGAGTATGTAGTTTTTGACCTTATATGGAACCTCCTTTCTGAAAATTTGAAAATTCTCAAAAAATTCGTCCATAATCTTGATGTCTCCAATCTCTTGTTTTGTACGTTTTTTCCACGTGTCTTGACATCCAATGTATCCCTGCAAAGTTTGGTGAAGATCTGAGTATGTAGTTTTTGACCTTATATGGAACCTCCTATCTGAAAATTTGAAAATTCTTAAAAAATTCGTCCAAAATCTTGATGTCACCAATCCTATGTTTTGTATGTTTTTTCCACGTGTCTTGACATCCAATGTATCCATGCAAAGTTTGGTGAAGATCTGAGTATGTCGTTTTTGACCTTATCTGGAACCTCCCATCTGAAAATTTGAAAATTCTTAAAAAATTCGTCGAAAATCTTGATGTCTCCGATCTCTTGTTTTGTACGTTTTTTCCACGTGTCTTGACATGCAAAGTATTCCTGCAAAGTTTGGTGAAGATCTGAGTATGTAGTTTTTGACCTCATCTGGAACCTCCTATCTGAAAATTTGAAAATTCTTAAAAAATTCGTCCAAAATCTTGATGACCCCAATCTCTTGTTTTGTACGTTTTTTCCACGTGTCTTGACATCCAATGTATCCCTGCAAAGTTTGGTGAAGATCTGAGTTTGTAGTTTTTGACCTTATATGGAACCTCCTTTCTGAAAATTTGAGAATTCTTAAAAAATTCGTCCAAAATCTTGATGTCTCCAATCTCTTGTTTTGTACGTTTTTTCCACGTGTCTTGACATCCAATGTATCCATGCAAAGTTTGGTGAAGATCTGAGTATGTCGTTTTTGACCTTATCTGGAACCTCCCATCTGAAAATTTGAAAATTCTTAAAAAATTCGTCGAAAATCTTGATGTCTCCAATCTCTTGTTTTGTACGTTTTTTCCACGTGTCTTGACATGCAAAGTATCCCTGCAACGTTTGGTGAAGATCTGAGTATGTAGTTTTTGACCTTATCTGGAACCTCCTATCTGAAAATTTGAAAATTCTTCAAAAATTCTTCGAAAATCTTGATGTCTCCAATCTCTTGTTTTGTACGTTTTTTCCACGTGTCTTGACATCCAATGTATCCCTGCAATGTTTGGTTGAGATCTGAGTATGTAGTTTTTGACCTTATCTGGAACCTCCTATCTGAAAATTTGAAAATTCTTCAAAAATTCGTCCAAAATCTTGATGTCTCCAATCTCTTGTTTTGTACGTTTTTTCCACGTGTCTCGACCTCCAATGTATCCCTGCAAAGTTTGGTGAAGATCTGAGTATGTCGTTTTTGACCTTATCTGGAACATCCTTTCAGAAAATTTGAAAATTCTTAAAACATTCGTCGAAAATCTTGATGTCTCCAATCTCTTGTTTTGTACGTTTTTTCCACGTGTCTTGACATCCAATGTATCCCTGCAAAGTTTGGTGAAGATCTGAGTATGTAGTTTTTGACCTTATATGGAACCTCCTATCTGAAAATTTGAAAATTCTTAAAAAATTCGTCCAAAATCTTGATGTCACCAATCCTATGTTTTGTATGTTTTTTCCACGTGTCTTGACATCCAATGTATCCATGCAAAGTTTGGTGAAGATCTGAGTATGTCGTTTTTGACCTTATCTGGAACCTCCCATCTGAAAATTTGAAAATTCTTAAAAAATTCGTCGAAAATCTTGATGTCTCCGATCTCTTGTTTTGTACGTTTTTTCCACGTGTCTTGACATGCAAAGTATTCCTGCAAAGTTTGGTGAAGATCTGACTATGTAGTTTTTGACCTCATCTGGAACCTCCTATCTGAAAATTTGAAAATTCTTTAAAAATTCGTCCAAAATATTGATGTCTCCAATCTCTTGTTTTGTACGTTTTTTCCACGTGTCTTGACATCCAATGTATCCCTGCAATGTTTGGTGAAGATCTGAGTATGTAGCTTTTGACCTTATCTGGAACCTCCCATCTGAAAATTTGAAAATTCCTAAAAAATCCGTCCAAAATCTTGATGACCCCAATCTCTTGTTTTGTACGTTTTTTCCACGTGTCTTGACATCCAATGTATCCCTGCAAAGTTTGGTGAAGATCTGAGTATGTAGTTTTTGACCTTATCTGGAACCTCCTATCTGAAAATTTGAAAATTCTTAAAAAATTCGTCCAAAATCTTGATGTCTCCAATCTCTTGTTTTGTACGTTTTTTCCACGTGTCTTGATATCCAATGTATCCCTGCAAAGTTTGGTGAAGATCTGAGTATGTCGTTTTTGACCTTATCTGGAACATCCTTTCTGAAAATTTGAAAATTGTTAAAAAATTCGTCCAAAATCTTGATGTCTCCAATCTCTTTTTTGTACGTTTTTTCCACGTGTCTTGACATCCAATGTATCCCTGCAAAGTTTGGTGAAGATCTGAGTATGTAGTTTTTGACCTTATCTGGAACCTCCTATCTGAAAATTTGAAAATTCTTAAAAAATTCGTCCAAAATCTTGATGTCTCCAATCTCTTGTTTTGTACGTTTTTTCCACGTGTCTTGACATCCAATGTATCCCTGCAAAGTTTGGTGAAGATCTGAGTATGTAGTTTTTGACCTTATCTGGAACCTCCCATCTGAAAATTTGAAAATTCCTAAAAAATCCGTGCAAAATCTTGATGACCCCAATCTCTTGTTTTGTACGTTTTTTCCACGTGTCTTGACATCCAATGTATCCATGCAAAGTTTGGTGAAGATCTGAGTATGTCGTTTTTGACCTTATCTGGAACCTCCCATCTGAAAATTTGAAAATTCTTAAAAAATTCGTCGAAAATCTTGATGTCTCCAATCTCTTGTTTTGTACGTTTTTTCCACGTGTCTTGACATGCAAAGTATCCCTGCAACGTTTGGTGAAGATCTGAGTATGTAGTTTTTGACCTTATCTGGAACCTCCTATCTGAAAATTTGAAAATTCTTCAAAAATTCGTCGAAAATCTTGATGTCTCCAATCTCTTGTTTTGTACGTTTTTTCCACGTGTCTTGACATCCAATGTACCCCTGCAATGTTTGGTGGAGATCTGAGTATGTAGTTTTTGACCTTATCTGGGACCTCCTATCAGAAAATTTGAAAATTCTTCAAAAATTCGTCCAAAATCTTGATGTCTCCAATCTCTTGTTTTGTACGTTTTTTCCACATGTCTCGACCTCCAATGTATCCCTGCAAAGTTTGGTGAAGATCTGAGTATGTCGTTTTTGACCTTATCTGGAACATCCTTTCTGAAAATTTGAAAATTCTTAAAAAATTCGTCGAAAATCTTGATGTCTCCAATCTCTTGTTTTGTACGTTTTTTCCACGTGTCTTGACATCCAATGTATCCCTGCAAAGTTTGGTGAAGATCTGAGTATGTAGTTTTTGACCTTATATGGAACCTCCCATCTGAAAATTTGAAAATTCCTAAAAAATCCGTCCAAAATCTTGATGACCCCAATCTCTTGTTTTGTACTTTTTTTCCACGTGTCTTGACATCCAATGTATCCCTGCAAAGTTTGGTGAAGATCTGAGTATGTAGTTTTTGACCTTATCTGGAACCTCCTATCTGAAAATTTGAAAATTCTTAAAAAATTCGTCCAAAATCTTGATGTCTCCAATCTCTTGTTTTGTACGTTTTTTCCACGTGTCTTGATATCCAATGTATCCCTGCAAAGTTTGGTGAAGATCTGAGTATGTTGTTTTTGACCTTATCTGGAACATCCTTTCTGAAAATTTGAAAATTGTTAAAAAATTCGTCCAAAATCTTGATGTCTCCTATCTCTTGTTTTGTACGTTTTTTCCACGTGTCTTGACATCCAATGTATCCCTGCAAAGTTTGGTGAAGATCTGAGTATGTAGTTTTTGACCTTATCTGGAACCTCCTATCTGAAAATTTGAAAATTCTTAAAAAATTCGACAAATATCTTGATGTCTCCAATCTCTTGTTTTGTACGTTTTTTCCACGTGTCTTGACACATAATGTATCCATGCAAAGTTTGGTGAAGATCTGAGTATGTCGTTTTTGACCTTATCTGGAACCTCCCATCTGAAAATTTGAAAATTCTTAAAAAATTCGTCGAAAATCTTGATGTCTCCGATCTCTTGTTTTGTACGTTTTTTCCACGTGTCTTGACATGCAAAGTATTCCTGCAAAGTTTGGTGAAGATCTGAGTATGTAGTTTTTGACCTCATCTGGAACCTCCTATCTGAAAATTTGAAAATTCTTAAAAAATTCGTCCAAAATCTTGATGACCCCAATCTCTTGTTTTGTACGTTTTTTCCACGTGTCTTGACATCCAATGTATCCCTGCAAAGTTTGGTGAAGATCTGAGTTTGTAGTTTTTGACCTTATATGGAACCTCCTTTCTGAAAATTTGAGAATTCTTAAAAAATTCGTCCAAAATCTTGATGTCTCCAATCTCTTGTTTTGTACGTTTTTTCCACGTGTCTTGACATCCAATGTATCCATGCAAAGTTTGGTGAAGATCTGAGTATGTCGTTTTTGACCTTATCTGGAACCTCCCATCTGAAAATTTGAAAATTCTTAAAAAATTCGTCGAAAATCTTGATGTCTCCAATCTCTTGTTTTGTACGTTTTTTCCACGTGTCTTGACATGCAAAGTATCCCTGCAACGTTTGGTGAAGATCTGAGTATGTAGTTTTTGACCTTATCTGGAACCTCCTATCTGAAAATTTGAAAATTCTTCAAAAATTCGTCGAAAATCTTGATGTCTCCAATCTCTTGTTTTGTACGTTTTTTCCACGTGTCTTGACATCCAATGTATCCCTGCAATGTTTGGTTGAGATCTGAGTATGTAGTTTTTGACCTTATCTGGAACCTCCTATCTGAAAATTTGAAAATTCTTCAAAAATTCGTCCAAAATCTTGATATCTCCAATCTCTTGTTTTGTACGTTTTTTCCACGTGTCTCGACCTCCAATGTATCCCTGCAAAGTTTGGTGAAGATCTGAGTATGTCGTTTTTGACCTTATCTGGAACATCCTTTCTGAAAATTTGAAAATTCTTAAAACATTCGTCGAAAATCTTGATGTCTCCAATCTCTTGTTTTGTACGTTTTTTCCACGTGTCTTGACATCCAATGTATACCTGCAAAGTTTGTTGAAGATCTGAGTATGTAGTTTTTGACCTTATATGGAACCTCCTATCTGAAAATTTGAAAATTCTTAAAAAATTCGTCCAAAATCTTGATGTCACCAATCCTATGTTTTGTATGTTTTTTCCACGTGTCTTGACATCCAATGTATCCATGCAAAGTTTGGTGAAGATCTGAGTATGTCGTTTTTGACCTTATCTGGAACCTCCCATCTGAAAATTTGAAAATTCTTAAAAAATTCGTCGAAAATCTTGATGTCTCCGATCTCTTGTTTTGTACGTTTTTTCCACGTGTCTTGACATGCAAAGTATTCCTGCAAAGTTTGGTGAAGATCTGACTATGTAGTTTTTGACCTCATCTGGAACCTCCTATCTGAAAATTTGAAAATTCTTTAAAAATTCGTCGAAAATCTTGATGTCTCCAATCTCTTGTTTTGTACGTTTTTTCCACGTGTCTTGACATCCAATGTATCCCTGCAATGTTTGGTGAAGATCTGAGTATGTAGTTTTTGACCTTATCTGGAACCTCCCATCTGAAAATTTGAAAATTCCTAAAAAATCCGTCCAAAATCTTGATGACCCCAATCTCTTGTTTTGTACGTTTTTTCCACGTGTCTTGACATCCAATGTATCCCTGCAAAGTTTGGTGAAGATCTGAGTATGTAGTTTTTGACCTTATCTGGAACCTCCTATCTGAAAATTTGAAAATTCTTAAAAAATTCGTCCAAAATCTTGATGTCTAAAATCTCTTGTTTTGTACGTTTTTTCCACGTGTCTTGATAGCCAATGTATCCCTGCAAAGTTTGGTGAAGATCTGAGTATGTCGTTTTTGACCTTATCTGGAACATCCTTTCTGAAAATTTGAAAATTGTTAAAAAATTCGTCCAAAATCTTGATGTCTCCAATCTCTTTTTTGTACGTTTTTTCCACGTGTCTTGACATCCAATGTATCCCTGCAAAGTTTGGTGAAGATCTGAGTATGTAGTTTTTGACCTTATCTGGAACCTCCCATCTGAAAATTTGAAAATTCTTAAAAAATTCGACCAAAATCTTGATGTCTCCAATCTTTTGTTTTGTACGTTTTTTCCACGTGTCTTGACACATAATGTATCCATGCAAAGTTTGGTGAAGATCTGAGTATGTAGTTTTTGACCTTATATGGAACCTCCTATCTGAAAATTTGAAAATTCTTAAAAAATTCGTCCAAAATCTTGATGTCTCCAATCTCTTGTTTTGTACGTTTTTTCCACGTGTCTTGACATCCAATGTATCCCTGCAAAGTTTGGTGAAGATCTGAGTATGTAGTTTTTGACCTTATCTGGAACCTCCCATCTGAAAATTTGAAAATTCCTAAAAAATCCGTGCAAAATCTTGATGACCCCAATCTCTTGTTTTGTACGTTTTTTCCACGTGTCTTGACATCCAATGTATCCATGCAAAGTTTGGTGAAGATCTGAGTATGTCGTTTTTGACCTTATCTGGAACCTCCCATCTGAAAATTTGAAAATTCTTAAAAAATTCGTCGAAAATCTTGATGTCTCCAATCTCTTGTTTTGTACATTTTTTCCACGTGTCTTGACATGCAAAGTATCCCTGCAACGTTTGGTGAAGATCTGAGTATGTAGTTTTTGACCTTATCTGGAACCTATCTGAAAATTTGAAAATTCTTCAAAAATTCGTCGAAAATCTTGATGTCTCCAATCTCTTGTTTTGTACGTTTTTTCCACGTGTCTTGACATCCAATGTACCCCTGCAATGTTTGGTGGAGATCTGAGTATGTAGTTTTTGACCTTATCTGGGACCTCCTATCAGAAAATTTGAAAATTCTTCAAAAATTCGTCCAAAATCTTGATGTCTCCAATCTCTTGTTTTGTACGTTTTTTCCACATGTCTCGACCTCCAATGTATCCCTGCAAAGTTTGGTGAAGATCTGAGTATGTCGTTTTTGACCTTATCTGGAACATCCTTTCTGAAAATTTGAAAATTCTTAAAAAATTCGTCGAAAATCTTGATGTCTCCAATCTCTTGTTTTGTACGTTTTTTCCACGTGTCTTGACATCCAATGTATCCCTGCAAAGTTTGGTGAAGATCTGAGTATGTAGTTTTTGACCTTATATGGAACCTCCCATCTGAAAATTTGAAAATTCCTAAAAAATCCGTCCAAAATCTTGATGACCCCAATCTCTTGTTTTGTACTTTTTTTCCACGTGTCTTGACATCCAATGTATCCCTGCAAAGTTTGGTGAAGATCTGAGTATATAGTTTTTGATCTTATCTGGAACCTCCTATCTGAAAATTTGAAAATTCTTAAAAAATTCGTCCAAAATCTTGATGTCTCCAATCTCTTGTTTTGTACGTTTTTTCCACGTGTCTTGATATCCAATGTATCCCTGCAAAGTTTGGTGAAGATCTGAGTATGTTGTTTTTGACCTTATCTGGAACATCCTTTCTGAAAATTTGAAAATTGTTAAAAAATTCGTCCAAAATCTTGATGTCTCCTATCTCTTGTTTTGTACGTTTTTTCCACGTGTCTTGACATCCAATGTATCCCTGCAAAGTTTGGTGAAGATCTGAGTATGTAGTTTTTGACCTTATCTGGAACCTCCCATCTGAAAATTTGAAAATTCTTAAAAAATTCGACCAATATCTTGATGTCTCCAATCTCTTGTTTTGTACGTTTTTTCCACGTGTCTTGACACATAATGTATCCATGCAAAGTTTGGTGAAGATCTGAGTATGTAGTTTTTGACCTTATATGGAACCTCCTATCTGAAAATTTAAAAATTCTTAAAAAATTCGTCCAAAATCTTGATGTCTCCAATCTCTTGTTTTGTACGTTTTTTCCACGTGTCTTGACATCCAATGTATCCCTGCAAAGTTTGGTGAAGATCTGAGTATGTAGTTTTTGACCTTATCTGGAACCTCCCATCTGAAAATTTGAAAATTCTTAAAAAATTCGACCAAAATCTTGATGTCTCCAATCTTTTGTTTTGTACGTTTTTTCCACGTGTCTTGACACATAATGTATCCATGCAAAGTTTGGTGAAGATCTGAGTATGTAGTTTTTGACCTTATATGGAACCTCCTATCTGAAAATTTGAAAATTCTTAAAAAATTCGTCCAAAATCTTGATGTCTCCAATCTCTTGTTTTGTACGTTTTTTCCACGTGTCTTGACATCCAATGTATCCCTGCAAAGTTTGGTGAAGATCTGAGTATGTAGTTTTTGACCTTATCTGGAACCTCCCATCTGAAAATTTGAAAATTCCTAAAAAATCCGTGCAAAATCTTGATGACCCCAATCTCTTGTTTTGTACGTTTTTTCCACGTGTCTTGACATCCAATGTATTCCTGCAATGTTTGGTGAAGATCTGAGTATGTAGTTTTTGACCTTATATGGAACCTCCTATCTGAAAATTTGAAAATTCTTAAAAAATTCGACCAAAATCTTGATGTTCCGAATCCTATGTTTTGTATGTTTTTTCCACGTGTCTTGACATCCAATGTATCCATGCAAAGTTTGGTGAAGATCTGAGTATGTAGTTTTTGACCTTATATTGAACCTCCCATCTGAAAATTTGAAAATTCTTAAAAAATTCGTCCAAAATCTTGATGACCCCAATCTCTTGTTTTGTACGTTTTTTCCACGTGTCTTGACATCCAAAGTATCCCTGCAAAGTTTGGTGAAGATCTGAGTATGTAGTTTTTGACCTTATCTGGAACCTCCTATCTGAAAATTTGAAAATTCTTAAAAAATTCGTCGAAAATCTTGATGTCTCCAATCTTTTGTTTTGTACGTTTTTTCCACGTGTCTTGACATGCAAAGTATCCCTGCAACGTTTGGTGAAGATCTGAGTATGTAGTTTTTGACCTTATCTGGAACCTCCTATCTGAAAATTTGAAAATTCTTAAAAAATTCGTCCAAAATCTTGATGTCTCCAATCTCTTGTTTTGTACGTTTTTCCCACGTGTCTTGACATCCAATGTATCCCTGCAAAGTTTGGTGAAGATCTGAGTATGTCGTTTTTGCCCTTATCTGGAACCTCCCATCTGAAAATTTGAAAATTCTTAAAAAATTCGTCGAAAATCCTGATGTCTCCAATCTTTTGTTTTGTACGTTTTTTCCACGTGTCTTGACATGCAAAGTATCCCTGCAACGTTTGGTGAAGATCTGAGTATGTAGTTTTTGACCTTATCTGGAACCTCCTATCTGTAAATTTGAAAATTCTTAAAAAATTCGTACATAATCTTGATGTCTCCAATCTCTTGTTTTGTACGTTTTTTCCACGTGTCTTGACATCCAATGTATCCCTGCAAAGTTTGGTGAAGATCTGAGTATGTAGTTTTTGACCTTATATGGAACCTCCTATCTGAAAATTTGAAAATTCTTAAAAAATTCGTCCAAAATCTTGATGTCACCAATCCTATGTTTTGTATGTTTTTTCCACGTGTCTCGACATCCAATGTATCCATGCAAAGTTTGGTGAAGATCTGAGTATGTCGTTTTTGACCTTATCTGGAACCTCCCATCTGAAAATTTGAAAATTCTTAAAAAATTCGTCGAAAATCTTGATGTCTCCGATCTCTTGTTTTGTACGTTTTTTCCACGTGTCTTGACATCCAATGTATCGCTGCAAAGTTTGGTGAAGATCTGAGTATGTCGTTTTTGACCTTATCTGGAACCTCCTATCTGAAAATTTGAAAATTCTTAAAAAATTCGTCCAAAATCTTGATGTCTCCAATCTCTTGTTTTGTACGTTTTTTCCACGTGTCTTGATATCCAATGTATCCCTGCAAAGTTTGGTGAAGATCTGAGTATGTCGTTTTTGACCTTATCTGGAACATCCTTTCTGAAAATTTGAAAATTGTTAAAAAATTCGTCGAAAATCTTGATGTCTCCAATCTCTTTTTTGTACGTTTTTTCCACGTGTCTTGACATCCAATGTATCCCTGCAAAGTTTGGTGAAGATCTGAGTATGTAGTTTTTGACCTTATCTGGAACCTCCCATCTGAAAATTTGAAAATTCTTAAAAAATTCGACCAAAATCTTGATGTCTCCAATCTTTTGTTTTGTACGTTTTTTCCACGTGTCTTGACACATAATGTATTCATGCAAAGTTTGGTGAAGATCTGAGTATGTAGTTTTTGACCTTATATGGAACCTCCTATCTGAAAATTTGAAAATTCTTAAAAAATTCGTCCAAAATCTTGATGTCTCCAATCTCTTGTTTTGTACGTTTTTTCCACGTGTCTTGACATCCAATGTATCCCTGCAAAGTTTGGTGAAGATCTGAGTATGTAGTTTTTGACCTTATCTGGAACCTCCCATCTGAAAATTTGAAAATTCCTAAAAAATCCGTGCAAAATCTTGATGACCCCAATCTCTTGTTTTGTACGTTTTTTCCACGTGTCTTGAGATCCAATGTATCCATGCAAAGTTTGGTGAAGATCTGAGTATGTCGTTTTTGACCTTATCTGGAACCTCCCATCTGAAAATTTGAAAATTCTTAAAAAATTCGTCGAAAATCTTGATGTCTCCAATCTCTTGTTTTGTACGTTTTTTCCACGTGTCTTGACATGCAAAGTATCCCTGCAACGTTTGGTGAAGATCTGAGTATGTAGTTTTTGACCTTGTCTGGAACCTCCTATCTGAAAATTTGAAAATTCTTCAAAAATTCGTCGAAAATCTTGATGTCTCCAATCTCTTGTTTTGTACGTTTTTTCCACGTGTCTTGACATCCAATGTATCCCTGCAATGTTTGGTGGAGATCTGAGTATGTAGTTTTTGACCTTATCTGGGACCTCCTATCAGAAAATTTGAAAATTCTTCAAAAATTCGTCCAAAATCTTGATGTCTCCAATCTCTTGTTTTGTACGTTTTTTCCACGTGTCTCGACCTCCAATGTATCCCTGCAAAGTTTGGTGAAGATCTGAGTATGTCGTTTTTGACCTTATCTGGAACATCCTTTCTGAAAATTTGAAAATTCTTAAAAAATTCGTCGAAAATCTTGATGTCTCCAATCTCTTGTTTTGTACGTTTTTTCCACGTGTCTTGACATCCAATGTATCCCTGCAAAGTTTGGTGAAGATCTGAGTCTGTAGTTTTTGACCTTATATGGAACCTCCTTTCTGAAAATTTGAAAATTCTCAAAAAATTCGTCCATAATCTTGATGTCTCCAATCTCTTGTTTTGTACGTTTTTTCCACGTGTCTTGACATCCAATGTATCCCTGCAAAGTTTGGTGAAGATCTGAGTATGTAGTTTTTGACCTTATATGGAACCTCCTATCTGAAAATTTGAAAATTCTTAAAAAATTCGTCCAAAATCTTGATGTCACCAATCCTATGTTTTGTATGTTTTTTCCACGTGTCTTGACATCCAATGTATCCATGCAAAGTTTGGTGAAGATCTGAGTATGTCGTTTTTGACCTTATCTGGAACCTCCCATCTGAAAATTTGAAAATTCTTAAAAAATTCGTCGAAAATCTTGATGTCTCCGATCTCTTGTTTTGTACGTTTTTTCCACGTGTCTTGACATGCATTGTATTCCTGCAAAGTTTGGTGAAGATCTGAGTATGTAGTTTTTGACCTCATCTGGAACCTCCTATCTGAAAATTTGAAAATTCTTAAAAAATTCGTCCAAAATTTTGATGTCTCCAATCTCTTGTTTTGTACGTTTTTTCCACGTGCCTTGACATCCAATGTATCCCTGCAATGTTTGGTGAAGATCTGAGTATGTAGTTTTTGACCTTATCTGGAACCTCCCATCTGAAAATTTGAAAATTCCTAAAAAATCCGTCCAAAATCTTGATGACCCCAATCTCTTGTTTTGTACGTTTTTTCCACGTGTCTTGACATCCAATGTATCCCTGCAAAGTTTGGTGAAGATCTGAGTATGTAGTTTTTGACCTTATCTGGAACCTCCTATCTGAAAATTTGAAAATTCTTAAAAAATTCGTCCAAAATCTTGATGTCTCCAATCTCTTGTTTTGTACGTTTTTTCCACGTGTCTTGATATCCAATGTATCCCTGCAAAGTTTGGTGAAGATCTGAGTATGTCGTTTTTGACCTTATCTGGAACATCCTTTCTGAAAATTTGAAAATTGTTAAAAAATTCGTCCAAAATCTTGATGTCTCCAATCTCTTTTTTGTACGTTTTTTCCACGTGTCTTGACATCCAATGTATCCCTGCAAAGTTTGGTGAAGATCTGAGTATGTAGTTTTTGACCTTATCTGGAACCTCCCATCTGAAAATTTGAAAATTCTTAAAAAAATCGACCAAAATCTTGATGTCTCCAATCTTTTGTTTTGTACGTTTTTTCCACGTGTCTTGACACATAATGTATCCATGCAAAGTTTGGTGAAGATCTGAGTATGTAGTTTTTGACCTTATATGGAACCTCCTATCTGAAAATTTGAAAATTCTTAAAAAATTCGTCCAAAATCTTGATGTCTCCAATCTCTTGTTTTGTACGTTTTTTCCACGTGTCTTGACATCCATTGTATCCCTGCAAAGTTTGGTGAAGATCTGAGTATGTAGTTTTTGACCTTATCTGGAACCTCCCATCTGAAAATTTGAAAATTCCTAAAAAATCCGTGCAAAATCTTGATGACCCCAATCTCTTGTTTTGTACGTTTTTTCCACGTGTCTTGACATCCAATGTATTCCTGCAATGTTTGGTGAAGATCTGAGTATGTAGTTTTTGACCTTATATGGAACCTCCTATCTGAAAATTTGAAAATTCTTAAAAAATTCGACCAAAATCTTGATGTTCCGAATCCTATGTTTTGTATGTTTTTTCCACGTGTCTTGACATCCAATGTATCCATGCAAAGTTTGGTGAAGATCTGAGTATGTAGTTTTTGACCTTATATTGAACCTCCCATCTGAAAATTTGAAAATTCTTAAAAAATTCGTCCAAAATCTTGATGACCCCAATCTCTTGTTTTGTACGTTTTTTCCACGTGTCTTGACATCCAAAGTATCCCTGCAAAGTTTGGTGAAGGTCTGAGTATGTAGTTTTTGACCTTATATGGAACCTCCTTTCTGAAAATTTGAGAATTCTTAAAAAATTCGTCCAAAATCTTGATGTCTCCAATCTCTTGTTTTGTACGTTTTTTCCACGTGTCTTGACATCCAATGTATCCATGCAAAGTTTGGTGAAGATCTGAGTATGTCGTTTTTGACCTTATCTGGAACCTCCCATCTGAAAATTTGAAAATTCTTAAAAAATTCGTCGAAAATCTTGATGTCTCCAATCTTTTGTTTTGTACGTTTTTTCCACGTGTCTTGACATGCAAAGTATCCCTGCAACGTTTGGTGAAGATCTGAGTATGTAGTTTTTGACCTTATCTGGAACCTCCTATCTGAAAATTTGAAAATTCTTCAAAAATTCGTCGAAAATCTTGATGTCTCCAATCTCTTGTTTTGTACGTTTTTTCCACGTGTCTTGACATCCAATGTATTCCTGCAATGTTTGGTGGAGATCTGAGTATGTAGTTTTAGACCTTATCTGGAACCTCCTATCTGAAAATTTGAAAATTCTTCAAAAATTCGTCCAAAATCTTGATGTCTCCAATCTCTTGTTTTGTACGTTTTTTCCACGTGTCTCGACCTCCAATGGATCCCTGCAAAGTTTGGTGAAGATCTGAGTATGTCGTTTTTGACCTTATCTGGAACATCCTTTCTGAAAATTTGAAAATTCTTAAAAAATTCGTCGAAAATCTTGATGTCTCCAATCTCTTGTTTTGTACGTTTTTTCCACGTGTCTTGACATCCAATGTATCCCTGCAAAGTTTGGTGAAGATCTGAGTATGTAGTTTTTGACCTTATATGGAACCTCCTATCTGAAAATTTGAAAATTCTTAAAAAATTCGTCCAAAAACTTGATGTCTCCAATCTCTTGTTTTGTACGTTTTTTCCACGTGTCTCGACCTCCAATGGATCCCTGCAAAGTTTGGTGAAGATCTGAGTATGTCGTTTTTGACCTTATCTGGAACCTCCCATCTGAAAATTTGAAAATTCTTAAAAAATTCGTCCAAAATCTTGATGTCTCCAATCTCTTGTTTTGTACGTTTTTTCCACGTGTCTTGACATCCAATGTATTCCTGCAATGTTTGGTGAAGATCTGAGTATGTAGTTTTTGACCTTATATGGAACCTCCTATCTGAAAATTTGAAAATTCTTAAAAAATTCGACCAAAATCTTGATGTTCCGAATCCAATGTTTTGTATGTTTTTTCCACGTGTCTTGACATCCAATGTATCCATGCAAAGTTTGGTGAAGATCTGAGTATGTAGTTTTTGACCTTATATTGAACCTCCCATCTGAAAATTTGAAAATTCTTAAAAAATTCGTCCAAAATCTTGATGACCCCAATCTCTTGTTTTGTACGTTTTTTCCACGTGTCTTGACATCCAAAGTATCCCTGCAAAGTTTGGTGAAGATCTGAGTATGTAGTTTTTGACCTTATATGGAACCTCCTTTCTGAAAATTTGAGAATTCTTAAAAAATTCGTCCAAAATCTTGATGTCTCCAATCTCTTGTTTTGTACGTTTTTTCCACGTGTCTTGACATCCAATGTATCCATGCAAAGTTTGGTGAAGATCTGAGTATGTCGTTTTTGACCTTATCTGGAACCTCCCATCTGAAAATTTGAAAATTCTTAAAAAATTCGTCGAAAATCTTGATGTCTCCAATCTTTTGTTTTGTACGTTTTTTCCACGTGTCTTGACATGCAAAGTATCCCTGCAACGTTTGGTGAAGATCTGAGTATGTAGTTTTTGACCTTATCTGGAACCTCCTATCTGAAAATTTGAAAATTCTTAAAAAATTCGTCCAAAATCTTGATGTCTCCAATCTCTTGTTTTGTACGTTTTTCCCACGTGTCTTGACATCCAATGTATCCCTGCAAAGTTTGGTGAAGATCTGAGTATGTCGTTTTTGCCCTTATCTGGAACCTCCCATCTGAAAATTTGAAAATTCTTAAAAAATTCGTCGAAAATCTTGATGTCTCCAATCTTTTGTTTCGTACGTTTTTTCCACGTGTCTTGACATGCAAAGTATCCCTGCAACGTTTGGTGAAGATCTGAGTATGTAGTTTTTGACCTTATCTGGAACCTCCTATCTGAAAATTTGAAAATTCTTAAAAAATTCGTCCATAATCTTGATGTCTCCAATCTCTTGTTTTGTACGTTTTTTCCACGTGTCTTGACATCCAATGTATCCCTGCAAAGTTTGGTGAAGATCTGAGTAGGTAGTTTTTGACCTTATATGGAACCTCCTATCTGAAAATTTGAAAATTCTTAAAAAATTCGTCCAAAATCTTGATGTCACCAATCCTATGTTTTGTATGTTTTTTCCACGTGTCTCGACATCCAATGTATCCATGCAAAGTTTGGTGAAGATCTGAGTATGTCGTTTTTGACCTTATCTGGAACCTCCCATCTGAAAATTTGAAAATTCTTAAAAAATTCGTCGAAAATCTTGATGTCTCCGATCTCTTGTTTTGTACGTTTTTTCCACGTGTCTTGACATGCAAAGTATTCCTGCAAAGTTTGGTGAAGATCTGAGTATGTAGTTTTTGACCTCATCTGGAACCTCCTATCTGAAAATTTGAAAATTCTTAAAAAATTCGTCCAAAATTTTGATGTCTCCAATCTCTTGTTTTGTACGTTTTTTCCACGTGTCTTGACATCCAATGTATCCCTGCAATGTTTGGTGAAGATCTGAGTATGTAGTTTTTGACCTTATCTGGAACCTCCCATCTGAAAATTTGAAAATTCCTAAAAAATCCGTCCAAAATCTTGATGACCCCAATCTCTTGTTTTGTACGTTTTTTCCACGTGTCTTGACATCCAATGTATCCCTGCAAAGTTTGGTGAAGATCTGAGTATGTCGTTTTTGACCTTATCTGGAACCTCCTATCTGAAAATTTGAAAATTCTTAAAAAATTCGTCCAAAATCTTGATGTCTCCAATCTCTTGTTTTGTACGTTTTTTCCACGTGTCTTGATATCCAATGTATCCCTGCAAAGTTTGGTGAAGATCTGAGTATGTCGTTTTTGACCTTATCTGGAACATCCTTTCTGAAAATTTGAAAATTGTTAAAAAATTCGTCGAAAATCTTGATGTCTCCAATCTCTTTTTTGTACGTTTTTTCCACGTGTCTTGACATCCAATGTATCCCTGCAAAGTTTGGTGAAGATCTGAGTATGTAGTTTTTGACCTTATCTGGAACCTCCCATCTGAAAATTTGAAAATTCTTAAAAAATTCGACCAAAATCTTGATGTCTCCAATCTTTTGTTTTGTACGTTTTTTCCACGTGTCTTGACACATAATGTATCCATGCAAAGTTTGGTGAAGATCTGAGTATGTAGTTTTTGACCTTATATGGAACCTCCTATCTGAAAATTTGAAAATTCTTAAAAAATTCGTCCAAAATCTTGATGTCTCCAATCTCTTGTTTTGTACGTTTTTTCCACGTGTCTTGACATCCAATGTATCCCTGCAAAGTTTGGTGAAGATCTGAGTATGTAGTTTTTGACCTTATCTGGAACCTCCCATCTGAAAATTTGAAAATTCCTAAAAAATCCGTGCAAAATCTTGATGACCCCAATCTCTTGTTTTGTACGTTTTTTCCACGTGTCTTGAGATCCAATGTATCCATGCAAAGTTTGGTGAAGATCTGAGTATGTCGTTTTTGACCTTATCTGGAACCTCCCATCTGAAAATTTGAAAATTCTTAAAAAATTCGTCGAAAATCTTGATGTCTCCAATCTCTTGTTTTGTACGTTTTTTCCACGTGTCTTGACATGCAAAGTATCCCTGCAACGTTTGGTGAAGATCTGAGTATGTAGTTTTTGACCTTGTCTGGAACCTCCTATCTGAAAATTTGAAAATTCTTCAAAAATTCGTCGAAAATCTTGATGTCTCCAATCTCTTGTTTTGTACGTTTTTTCCACGTGTCTTGACATCCAATGTATCCCTGCAATGTTTGGTGGAGATCTGAGTATGTAGTTTTTGACCTTATCTGGGACCTCCTATCAGAAAATTTGAAAATTCTTCAAAAATTCGTCCAAAATCTTGATGTCTCCAATCTCTTGTTTTGTACGTTTTTTCCACGTGTCTCGACCTCCAATGTATCCCTGCAAAGTTTGGTGAAGATCTGAGTATGTCGTTTTTGACCTTATCTGGAACATCCTTTCTGAAAATTTGAAAATTCTTAAAAAATTCGTCGAAAATCTTGATGTCTCCAATCTCTTGTTTTGTACGTTTTTTCCACGTGTCTTGACATCCAATGTATCCCTGCAAAGTTTGGTGAAGATCTGAGTATGTAGTTTTTGACCTTATATGGAACCTCCTTTCTGAAAATTTGAAAATTCTCAAAAAATTCGTCCATAATCTTGATGTCTCCAATCTCTTGTTTTGTACGTTTTTTCCACGTGTCTTGACATCCAATGTATCCCTGCAAAGTTTGGTGAAGATCTGAGTATGTAGTTTTTGACCTTATATGGAACCTCCTATCTGAAAATTTGAAAATTCTTAAAAAATTCGTCCAAAATCTTGATGTCACCAATCCTATGTTTTGTATGTTTTTTCCACGTGTCTTGACATCCAATGTATCCATGCAAAGTTTGGTGAAGATCTGAGTATGTCGTTTTTGACCTTATCTGGAACCTCCCATCTGAAAATTTGAAAATTCTTAAAAAATTCGTCGAAAATCTTGATGTCTCCGATCTCTTGTTTTGTACGTTTTTTCCACGTGTCTTGACATGCAAAGTATTCCTGCAAAGTTTGGTGAAGTTCTGAGTATGTAGTTTTTGACCTCATCTGGAACCTCCTATCTGAAAATTTGAAAATTCTTAAAAAATTCGTCCAAAATTTTGATGTCTCCAATCTCTTGTTTTGTACGTTTTTTCCACGTGTCTTGACATCCAATGTATCCCTGCAATGTTTGGTGAAGATCTGAGTATGTAGTTTTTGACCTTATCTGGAACCTCCCATCTGAAAATTTGAAAATTCCTAAAAAATCCGTCCAAAATCTTGATGACCCCAATCTCTTGTTTTGTACGTTTTTTCCACGTGTCTTGACATCCAATGTATCCCTGCAAAGTTTGGTGAAGATCTGAGTATGTAGTTTTTGACCTTATCTGGAACCTCCTATCTGAAAATTTGAAAATTCTTAAAAAATTCGTCCAAAATCTTGATGTCTCCAATCTCTTGTTTTGTACGTTTTTTCCACGTGTCTTGATATCCAATGTATCCCTGCAAAGTTTGGTGAAGATCTGAGTATGTCGTTTTTGACCTTATCTGGAACATCCTTTCTGAAAATTTGAAAATTGTTAAAAAATTTGTCCAAAATCTTGATGTCTCCAATCTCTTTTTTGTACGTTTTTTCCACGTGTCTTGACATCCAATGTATCCCTGCAAAGTTTGGTGAAGATCTGAGTATGTAGTTTTTGACCTTATCTGGAACCTCCCATCTGAAAATTTGAAAATTCTTAAAAAATTCGACCAAAATCTTGATGTCTCCAATCTTTTGTTTTGTACGTTTTTTCCACGTGTCTTGACACATAATGTATCCATGCAAAGTTTGGTGAAGATCTGAGTATGTAGTTTTTGACCTTATATGGAACCTCCTATCTGAAAATTTGAAAATTCTTAAAAAATTCGTCCAAAATCTTGATGTCTCCAATCTCTTGTTTTGTACGTTTTTTCCACGTGTCTTGACATCCATTGTATCCCTGCAAAGTTTGGTGAAGATCTGAGTATGTAGTTTTTGACCTTATCTGGAACCTCCCATCTGAAAATTTGAAAATTCCTAAAAAATCCGTGCAAAATCTTGATGACCCCAATCTCTTGTTTTGTACGTTTTTTCCACGTGTCTTGACATCCAAAGTATCCCTGCAAAGTTTGGTGAAGATCTGAGTATGTAGTTTTTGACCTTATATGGAACCTCCTTTCTGAAAATTTGAGAATTCTTAAAAAATTCGTCCAAAATCTTGATGTCTCCAATCTCTTGTTTTGTACGTTTTTTCCACGTGTCTTGACATCCAATGTATCCATGCAAAGTTTGGTGAAGATCTGAGTATGTCGTTTTTGACCTTATCTGGAACCTCCCATCTGAAAATTTGAAAATTCTTAAAAAATTCGTCGAAAATCTTGATGTATCCAATCTTTTGTTTTGTACGTTTTTTCCACGTGTCTTGACATGCAAAGTATCCCTGCAACGTTTGGTGAAGATCTGAGTATGTAGTTTTTGACCTTATCTGGAACCTCCTATCTGAAAATTTGAAAATTCTTCAAAAATTCGTCGAAAATCTTGATGTCTCCAATCTCTTGTTTTGTACGTTTTTTCCACGTGTCTTGACATCCAATGTATTCCTGCAATGTTTGGTGGAGATCTGAGTATGTAGTTTTAGACCTTATCTGGAACCTCCTATCTGAAAATTTGAAAATTCTTCAAAAATTCGTCCAAAATCTTGATGTCTCCAATCTCTTGTTTTGTACGTTTTTTCCACGTGTCTCGACCTCCAATGGATCCCTGCAAAGTTTGGTGAAGATCTGAGTATGTCGTTTTTGACCTTATCTGGAACATCCTTTCTGAAAATTTGAAAATTCTTAAAAAATTCGTCGAAAATCTTGATGTCTCCAATCTCTTGTTTTGTACGTTTTTTCCACGTGTCTTGACATCCAATGTATCCCTGCAAAGTTTGGTGAAGATCTGAGTATGTAGTTTTTGACCTTATATGGAACCTCCTATCTGAAAATTTGAAAATTCTTAAAAAATTCGTCCAAAATCTTGATGTCTCCAATCTCTTGTTTTGTACGTTTTTTCCACGTGTCTCGACCTCCAATGGATCCCTGCAAAGTTTGGTGAAGATCTGAGTATGTCGTTTTTGACCTTATCTGGAACCTCCCATCTGAAAATTTGAAAATTCTTAAAAAATTCGTCGAAAATCTTGATGTCTCCGATCTCTTGTTTTGTACGTTTTTTCCACGTGTCTTGACATGCAAAGTATTCCTGCAAAGTTTGGTGAAGATCTGAGTATGTAGTTTTTGACCTCATCTGGAACCTCCTATCTGAAAATTTGAAAATTCTTAAAAAATTCGTCCAAAATCTTGATGTCTCCAATCTCTTGTTTTGTACGTTTTTTCCACGTGTCTTGACATCCAATGTATCCCTGCAATGTTTGGTGAAGATCTGAGTATGTAGTTTTTGACCTTATCTGGAACCTCCCATCTGAAAATTTGAAAATTCCTAAAAAATCCGTCCAAAACCTTGATGACCCCAATCTCTTGTTTTGTACGTTTTTTCCACGTGTCTTGACATCCAATGTATCCCTGCAAAGTTTGGTGAAGATCTGAGTATGTAGTTTTTGATCTTATCTGGAACCTCCTATCTGAAAATTTGAAAATTCTTAAAAAATTCGTCCAAAATCTTGATGTCTCCAATCTCTTGTTTTGTACGTTTTTTCCACGTGTCTTGATATCCAATGTATCCCTGCAAAGTTTGGTGAAGATCTGAGTATGTCGTTTTTGACCTTATCTGGAACATCCTTTCTGAAAATTTGAAAATTGTTAAAAAATTCGTCCAAAATCTTGATGTCTCCTATCTCTTGTTTTGTACGTTTTTTCCACGTGTCTTGACATCCAAAGTATCCCTGCAAAGTTTGGTGAAGATCTGAGTATGTAGTTTTTGACCTTATCTGGAACCTCCCATCTGAAAATTTGAAAATTCTTAAAAAATTCGACCAATATCTTGATGTCTCCAATCTCTTGTTTTGTACGTTTTTTCCACGTGTCTTGACACATAATGTATCCATGCAAAGTTTGGTGAAGATCTGAGTATGTAGTTTTTGACCTTATATGGAACCTCCTATCTGAAAATTTAAAAATTCTTAAAAAATTCGTCCAAAATCTTGATGTCTCCAATCTCTTGTTTTGTACGTTTTTTCCACGTGTCTTGATATCCAATGTATCCCTGCAAAGTTTGGTGAAGATCTGAGTATGTCGTTTTTGACCTTATCTGGAACATCCTTTCTGAAAATTTGAAAATTGTTAAAAAATTTGTCCAAAATCTTGATGTCTCCAATCTCTTTTTTGTACGTTTTTTCCACGTGTCTTGACATCCAATGTATCCCTGCAAAGTTTGGTGAAGATCTGAGTATGTAGTTTTTGACCTTATCTGGAACCTCCCATCTGAAAATTTGAAAATTCTTAAAAAATTCGACCAAAATCTTGATGTCTCCAATCTTTTGTTTTGTACGTTTTTTCCACGTGTCTTGACACATAATGTATCCATGCAAAGTTTGGTGAAGATCTGAGTATGTAGTTTTTGACCTTATATGGAACCTCCTATCTGAAAATTTGAAAATTCTTAAAAAATTCGTCCAAAATCTTGATGTCTCCAATCTCTTGTTTTGTACGTTTTTTCCACGTGTCTTGACATCCATTGTATCCCTGCAAAGTTTGGTGAAGATCTGAGTATGTAGTTTTTGACCTTATCTGGAACCTCCCATCTGAAAATTTGAAAATTCCTAAAAAATCCGTGCAAAATCTTGATGACCCCAATCTCTTGTTTTGTACGTTTTTTCCACGTGTCTTGACATCCAATGTATTCCTGCAATGTTTGGTGAAGATCTGAGTATGTAGTTTTTGACCTTATATGGAACCTCCTATCTGAAAATTTGAAAATTCTTAAAAAATTCGACCAAAATCTTGATGTTCCGAATCCTATGTTTTGTATGTTTTTTCCACGTGTCTTGACATCCAATGTATCCATGCAAAGTTTGGGGAAGATCTGAGTATGTAGTTTTTGACCTTATATTGAAAGTCCCATCTGAAAATTTGAAAATTCTTAAAAAATTTGTCCAAAATCTTGATGACCCCAATCTCTTGTTTTGTACGTTTTTTCCACGTGTCTTGACATCCAAAGTATCCCTGCAAAGTTTGGTGAAGATCTGAGTATGTAGTTTTTGACCTTATATGGAACCTCCTTTCTGAAAATTTGAGAATTCTTAAAAAATTCGTCCAAAATCTTGATGTCTCCAATCTCTTGTTTTGTACGTTTTTTCCACGTGTCTTGACATCCAATGTATCCATGCAAAGTTTGGTGAAGATCTGAGTATGTCGTTTTTGACCTTATCTGGAACCTCCCATCTGAAAATTTGAAAATTCTTAAAAAATTCGTCGAAAATCTTGATGTCTCCAATCTTTTGTTTTGTACGTTTTTTCCACGTGTCTTGACATGCAAAGTATCCCTGCAACGTTTGGTGAAGATCTGAGTATGTAGTTTTTGACCTTATCTGGAACCTCCTATCTGAAAATTTGAAAATTCTTCAAAAATTCGTCGAAAATCTTGATGTCTCCAATCTCTTGTTTTGTACGTTTTTTCCACGTGTCTTGACATCCAATGTATTCCTGCAATGTTTGGTGGAGATCTGAGTATGTAGTTTTAGACCTTATCTGGAACCTCCTATCTGAAAATTTGAAAATTCTTCAAAAATTCGTCCAAAATCTTGATGTCTCCAATCTCTTGTTTTGTACGTTTTTTCCACGTGTCTCGACCTCCAATGGATCCCTGCAAAGTTTGGTGAAGATCTGAGTATGTCGTTTTTGACCTTATCTGGAACATCCTTTCTGAAAATTTGAAAATTCTTAAAAAATTCGTCGAAAATCTTGATGTCTCCAATCTCTTGTTTTGTACGTTTTTTCCACGTGTCTTGACATCCAATGTATCCCTGCAAAGTTTGGTGAAGATCTGAGTATGTAGTTTTTGACCTTATATGGAACCTCCTATCTGAAAATTTGAAAATTCTTAAAAAATTCGTCCAAAATCTTGATGTCTCCAATCTCTTGTTTTGTACGTTTTTTCCACGTGTCTCGACCTCCAATGGATCCCTGCAAAGTTTGGTGAAGATCTGAGTATGTCGTTTTTGACCTTATCTGGAACCTCCCATCTGAAAATTTGAAAATTCTTAAAAAATTCGTCGAAAATCTTGATGTCTCTGATCTCTTGTTTTGTACGTTTTTTCCACGTGTCTTGACATGCAAAGTATTCCTGCAAAGTTTGGTGAAGATCTGAGTATGTAGTTTTTGACCTCATCTGGAACCTCCTATCTGAAAATTTGAAAATTCTTAAAAAATTCGTCCAAAATCTTGATGTCTCCAATCTCTTGTTTTGTACGTTTTTTCCACGTGTCTTGACATCCAATGTATCCCTGCAATGTTTGGTGAAGATCTGAGTATGTAGTTTTTGACCTTATCTGGAACCTCCCATCTGAAAATTTGAAAATTCCTAAAAAATCCGTCCAAAATCTTGATGACCCCAATCTCTTGTTTTGTACGTTTTTTCCACGTGTCTTGACATCCAATGTATCCCTGCAAAGTTTGGTGAAGATCTGAGTATGTAGTTTTTGATCTTATCTGGAACCTCCTATCTGAAAATTTGAAAATTCTTAAAAAATTCGTCCAAAATCTTGATGTCTCCAATCTCTTGTTTTGTACGTTTTTTCCACGTGTCTTGATATCCAATGTATCCCTGCAAAGTTTGGTGAAGATCTGAGTATGTCGTTTTTGACCTTATCTGGAACATCCTTTCTGAAAATTTGAAAATTGTTAAAAAATTCGTCCAAAATCTTGATGTCTCCTATCTCTTGTTTTGTACGTTTTTTCCACGTGTCTTGACATCCAATGTATCCCTGCAAAGTTTGGTGAAGATCTGAGTATGTAGTTTTTGACCTTATCTGGAACCTCCCATCTGAAAATTTGAAAATTCTTAAAAAATTCGACCAATATCTTGATGTCTCCAATCTCTTGTTTTGTACGTTTTTTCCACGTGTCTTGACACATAATGTATCCATGCAAAATTTGGTGAAGATCTGAGTATGTAGTTTTTGACCTTATATGGAACCTCCTATCTGAAAATTTAAAAATTCTTAAAAAATTCGTCCAAAATCTTGATGTCTCCAATCTCTTGTTTTGTACGTTTTTTCCACGTGTCTTGACATCCAATGTATCCCTGCAAAGTTTGGTGAAGATCTGAGTATGTAGTTTTTGACCTTATCTGGAACCTCCCATCTGAAAATTTGAAAATTCCTAAAAAATCCGTCCAAAATCTTGATGACCCCAATCTCTTGTTTTGTACGTTTTTTCCACGTGTCTTGACATTCAATGTATCCCTGCAAAGTTTGGTGAAGATCTGAGTATGTAGTTTTTGACCTTATATGGAACCTCCTTTCTGAAAATTTGAAAATTCTTAAAAAATTCGTCCAAAATCTTGATGACCCCAATCTCTTGTTTTGTACGTTTTTTCCACGTGTCTTGACATTCAATGTATCCCTGCAAAGTTTGGTGAAGATCTGAGTATGTAGTTTTTGACCTTATATGGAACCTCCTTTCTGAAAATTTGAAAATTCTTAAAAAATTCGTCCAAAATCTTGATGACCCCAATCTCTTGTTTTGTACGTTTTTTCCGCGTGTCTTGACATCCAATGTATCCCTGCAAAGTTTGGTGAAGATCTGAGTTTGTAGTTTTTGACCTTATATGGAACCTCCTTTCTGAAAATTTGAGAATTCTTAAAAAATTCGTCCAAAATCTTGATGTCTCCAATCTCTTGTTTTGTACGTTTTTTCCACGTGTCTTGACATCCAATGTATCCATGCAAAGTTTGGTGAAGATCTGAGTATGTCGTTTTTGACCTTATCTGGAACCTCCCATCTGAAAATTTGAAAATTCTTAAAAAATTCTTCGAAAATCTTGATGTCTCCAATCTCTTGTTTTGTACGTTTTTTCCACGTGTCTTGACATGCAAAGTATCCCTGCAACGTTTGGTGAAGATCTGAGTATGTAGTTTTTGACCTTATCTGGAACCTCCTATCTGAAAATTTGAAAATTCTTCAAAAATTCGTCGAAAATCTTAATGTCTCCAATCTCTTGTTTTGTACGTTTTTTCCACGTGTCTTGACCTCCAATGTATCCCTGCAAAGTTTGGTGAAGATCTGAGTATGTCGTTTTTGACCTTATCTGGAACATCCTTTCTGAAAATTTGAAAATTCTTAAAAAATTCGTCCAAAATCTTGATGTCTCCAATCTCTTGTTTTGTACGTTTTTTCCACGTGTCTTGACATGCAAAGTATCCCTGCAACGTTTGGTGAAGATCTGAGTATGTAGTTTTTGACCTTATCTGGAACCTCCTATCTGAAAATTTGAAAATTCTTCAAAAATTCGTCGAAAATCTTGATGTCTCCAATCTCTTGTTTTGTACGTTTTTTCCACGTGTCTTGACATCCAATGTATCCCTGCAATGTTTGGTGGAGATCTGAGTATGTAGTTTTTGACCTTATCTGGGACCTCCTATCAGAAAATTTGAAAATTCTTCAAAAATTCGTCCAAAATCTTGATGTCTCCAATCTCTTGTTTTGTACGTTTTTTCCACGTGTCTCGACCTCCAATGTATCCCTGCAAAGTTTGGTGAAGATCTGAGTATGTCGTTTTTGACCTTATCTGGAACATCCTTTCTGAAAATTTGAAAATTCTTAAAAAATTCGTCGAAAATCTTGATGTCTCCAATCTCTTGTTTTGTACGTTTTTTCCACGTGTCTTGACATCCAATGTATCCCTGCAAAGTTTGGTGAAGATCTGAGTATGTAGTTTTTGACCTTATATGGAACCTCCCATCTGAAAATTTGAAAATTCCTAAAAAATCCGTCCAAAATCTTGATGACCCCAATCTCTTGTTTTGTACTTTTTTTCCACGTGTCTTGACATCCAATGTATCCCTGCAAAGTTTGGTGAAGATCTGAGTATGTAGTTTTTGATCTTATCTGGAACCTCCTATCTGAAAATTTGAAAATTCTTAAAAAATTCGTCGAAAATCTTGATGTCTCCAATCTCTTGTTTTGTACGTTTTTTCCACGTGTCTTGACACAATAATGTATCCATGCAAAGTTTGGTGAAGATCTGAGTATGTAGTTTTTGACCTTATATGGAACCTCCTATCTGAAAATTTAAAAATTCTTAAAAAATTCGTCCAAAATCTTGATGTCTCCAATCTCTTGTTTTGTACGATTTTTCCACGTGTCTTGACATCCAATGTATCCCTGCAAAGTTTGGTGAAGATCTGAGTATGTAGTTTTTGACCTTATCTGGAACCTCCCATCTGAAAATTTGAAAATTCTTAAAAAATTCGACCAAAATCTTGATGTCTCCAATCTTTTGTTTTGTACGTTTTTTCCACGTGTCTTGACACATAATGTATTCCTGCAATGTTTGGTGAAGATCTGAGTATGTAGTTTTTGACCTTATATGGAACCTCCTATCTGAAAATTTGAAAATTCTTAAAAAATTCGACCAAAATCTTGATGTTCCGAATCCTATGTTTTGTATGTTTTTTCCACGTGTCTTGACATCCAAAGTATCCCTGCAAAGTTTGGTGAAGATCTGAGTATGTAGTTTTTGACCTTATATGGAACCTCCTTTCTGAAAATTTGAGAATTCTTAAAAAATTCGTCCAAAATCTTGATGTCTCCAATCTCTTGTTTTGTACGTTTTTTCCACGTGTCTTGACATCCAATGTATCCATGCAAAGTTTGGTGAAGATCTGAGTATGTCGTTTTTGACCTTATCTGGAACCTCCCATCTGAAAATTTGAAAATTCTTCAAAAATTCGTCCAAAATCTTGATGTCTCCAATCTCTTGTTTTGTACGTTTTTTCCACGTGTCTCGACCTCCAATGGATCCCTGCAAAGTTTGGTGAAGATCTGAGTATGTCGTTTTTGACCTTATCTGGAACATCCTTTCAGAAAATTTGAAAATTCTTAAAAAATTCGTCGACAATCTTGATGTCTCCAATCTCTTGTTTTGTACGTTTTTTCCACGTGTCTTGACATCCAATGTATCCCTGCAAAGTTTGGTGAAGATCTGAGTATGTAGTTTTTGACCTTATATGGAACCTCCTATCTGAAAATTTGAAAATTCTTAAAAAATTCGTCCAAAATCTTGATGTCTCCAATCTCTTGTTTTGTACGTTTTTTCCACGTGTCTCGACCTCCAATGGATCCCTGCAAAGTTTGGTGAAGATCTGAGTATGTCGTTTTTGACCTTATCTGGAACCTCCCATCTGAAAATTTGAAAATTCTTAAAAAATTCGTCGAAAATCTTGATGTCTCCGATCTCTTGTTTTGTACGTTTTTTCCACGTGTCTTGACATGCAAAGTATTCCTGCAAAGTTTGGTGAAGATCTGAGTATGTAGTTTTTGACCTCATCTGGAACCTCCTATCTGAAAATTTGAAAATTCTTAAAAAATTCGTCCAAAATCTTGATGTCTCCAATCTCTTGTTTTGTACGTTTTTTCCACGTGTCTTGACATCCAATGTATCCCTGCAATGTTTGGTGAAGATCTGAGTATGTAGTTTTTGACCTTATCTGGAACCTCCCATCTGAAAATTTGAAAATTCCTAAAAAATCCGTCCAAAATCTTGATGACCCCAATCTCTTGTTTTGTACTTTTTTTCCACGTGTCTCGACCTCCAATGTATCCCTGCAAAGTTTGGTGAAGATCTGAGTATGTAGTTTTTGACCTTATATGGAACCTCCTATCTGAAAATTTGAAAATTCTTAAAAAATTCGTCCAAAATCTTGATGTCACCAATCCTATGTTTTGTATGTTTTTTCCACGTGTCTTGACATCCAATGTATCCATGCAAAGTTTGGTGAAGATCTGAGTATGTCGTTTTTGACCTTATCTGGAACCTCCCATCTGAAAATTTGAAAATTCTTAAAAAATTCGTCGAAAATCTTGATGTCTCCGATCTCTTGTTTTGTACGTTTTTTCCACGTGTCTTGACATGCAAAGTATTCCTGCAAAGTTTGGTGAAGATCTGAGTATGTAGTTTTTGACCTCATCTGGAACCTCCTATCTGAAAATTTGAAAATTCTTAAAAAATTCGTCCAAAATTTTGATGTCTCCAATCTCTTGTTTTGTACGTTTTTTCCACGTGTCTTGACATCCAATGTATCCCTGCAATGTTTGGTGAAGATCTGAGTATGTAGTTTTTGACCTTATCTGGAACCTCCCATCTGAAAATTTGAAAATTCCTAAAAAATCCGTCCAAAATCTTGATGACCCCAATCTCTTGTTTTGTACGTTTTTTCCACGTGTCTTGACATCCAATGTATCCCTGCAAAGTTTGGTGAAGATCTGAGTATGTAGTTTTTGACCTTATCTGGAACCTCCTATCTGAAAATTTGAAAATTCTTAAAAAATTCGTCCAAAATCTTGATGTCTCCAATCTCTTGTTTTGTACGTTTTTTCCACGTGTCTTGATATCCAATGTATCCCTGCAAAGTTTGGTGAAGATCTGAGTATGTCGTTTTTGACCTTATCTGGAACATCCTTTCTGAAAATTTGAAAATTGTTAAAAAATTCGTCCAAAATCTTGATGTCTCCAATCTCTTTTTTGTACGTTTTTTCCACGTGTCTTGACATCCAATGTATCCCTGCAAAGTTTGGTGAAGATCTGAGTATGTAGTTTTTGACCTTATCTGGAACCTCCCATCTGAAAATTTGAAAATTCTTAAAAAATTCGACCAAAATCTTGATGTCTCCAATCTTTTGTTTTGTACGTTTTTTCCACGTGTCTTGACACATGATGTATCCATGCAAAGTTTGGTGAAGATCTGAGTATGTAGTTTTTGACCTTATATGGAACCTCCTATCTGAAAATTTGAAAATTCTTAAAAAATTCGTCCAAAATCTTGATGTCTCCAATCTCTTGTTTTGTACGTTTTTTCCACGTGTCTTGACATCCAATGTATCCCTGCAAAGTTTGGTGAACATCTGAGTATGTAGTTTTTGACCTTATCTGGAACCTCCCATCTGAAAATTTGAAAATTCCTAAAAAATCCGTGCAAAATCTTGATGACCCCAATCTCTTGTTTTGTACGTTTTTTCCACGTGTCTTGACATCCAATGTATCCATGCAAAGTTTGGTGAAGATCTGAGTATGTCGTTTTTGACCTTATCTGGAACCTCCCATCTGAAAATTTGAAAATTCTTAAAAAATTCGTCGAAAATCTTGATGTCTCCAATCTCTTGTTTTGTACGTTTTTTCCACGTGTCTTGACATGCAAAGTATCCCTGCAACGTTTGGTGAAGATCTGAGTATGTAGTTTTTGACCTTATCTGGAACCTCCTATCTGAAAATTTGAAAATTCTTCAAAAATTCGTCGAAAATCTTGATGTCTCCAATCTCTTGTTTTGTACGTTTTTTCCACGTGTCTTGACATCCAATGTATCCCTGCAATGTTTGGTGGAGATCTGAGTATGTAGTTTTTGACCTTATCTGGGACCTCCTATCAGAAAATTTGAAAATTCTTAAAAAATTCGTCCAAAATCTTGATGTCTCCAATCTCTTGTTTTGTACGTTTTTTCCACGTGTCTCGACCTCGAATGTATCCCTGCAAAGTTTGGTGAAGATCTGAGTATGTCGTTTTTGACCTTATCTGGAACATCCTTTCTGAAAATTTGAAAATTCTTAAAAAATTCGTCGAAAATCTTGATGTCTCCAATCTCTTGTTTTGTACGTTTTTTCCACGTGTCTTGACATCCAATGTATCCCTGCAAAGTTTGGTGAAGATCTGAGTATGTAGTTTTTGACCTTATATGGAACCTCCTTTCTGAAAATTTGAAAATTCTCAAAAAATTCGTCGAAAATCTTGATGTCTCCAATCTCTTGTTTTGTACGTTTTTTCCACGTGTCTTGACATCCAATGTATCCCTGCAAAGTTTGGTGAAGATCTGAGTATGTAGTTTTTGACCTTATATGGAACCTCCTATCTGAAAATTTGAAAATTGTTAAAAAATTCGTCCAAAATCTTGATGTCTCCAATCTCTTTTTTGTACGTTTTTTCCACGTGTCTTGACATCCAATGTATCCCTGCAAAGTTTGGTGAAGATCTGAGTATGTAGTTTTTGACCTTATCTGGAACCTCCCATCTGAAAATTTGAAAATTCTTAAAAAATTCGACCAAAATCTTGATGTCTCCAATCTTTTGTTTTGTACGTTTTTTCCACGTGTCTTGACACATAATGTATCCATGCAAAGTTTGGTGAAGATCTGAGTATGTAGTTTTTGACCTTATATGGAACCTCCTATCTGAAAATTTGAAAATTCTTAAAAAATTCGTCCAAAATCTTGATGTCTCCAATCTCTTGTTTTGTACGTTTTTTCCACGTGTCTTGACATCCAATGTATCCCTGCAAAGTTTGGTGAAGATCTGAGTATGTAGTTTTTGACCTTATCTGGAACCTCCCATCTGAAAATTTGAAAATTCCTAAAAAATCCGTGCAAAATCTTGATGACCCCAATCTCTTGTTTTGTACGTTTTTTCCACGTGTCTTGACATCCAATGTATCCATGCAAAGTTTGGTGAAGATCTGAGTATGTCGTTTTTGACCTTATCTGGAACCTCCTATCTGAAAATTTGAAAATTCTTAAAAAATTCGTCGAAAATCTTGATGTCTCCAATCTCTTGTTTTGTACGTTTTTTCCACGTGTCTTGACATGCAAAGTATCCCTGCAACGTTTGGTGAAGATCTGAGTATGTAGTTTTTGACCTTATCTGGAACCTCCTATCTGAAAATTTGAAAATTCTTCAAAAATTCGTCGAAAATCTTGATGTCTCCAATCTCTTGTTTTGTACGTTTTTTCCACGTGTCTTGACATCCAATGTATCCCTGCAATGTTTGGTGGAGATCTGAGTATGTAGTTTTTGACCTTATCTGGGACCTCCTATCAGAAAATTTGAAAATTCTTCAAAAATTCGTCCAAAATCTTGATGTCTCCAATCTCTTGTTTTGTACGTTTTTTCCACGTGTCTCGACCTCCAATGTATCCCTGCAAAGTTTGGTGAAGATCTGAGTATGTCGTTTTTGACCATATCTGGAACATCCTTTCTGAAAATTTGAAAATTCTTAAAAAATTCGTCGAAAATCTTGATGTCTCCAATCTCTTGTTTTGTACGTTTTTTCCACGTGTCTTGACATCCAATGTATCCCTGCAAAGTTTGGTGAAGATCTGAGTATGTAGTTTTTGACCTTATATGGAACCTCCTTTCTGAAAATTTGAAAATTCTCAAAAAATTCGTCGAAAATCTTGATGTCTCCAATCTCTTGTTTTGTACGTTTTTTCCACGTGTCTTGACATCCAATGTATCCCTGCAAAGTTTGGTGAAGATCTGAGTATGTAGTTTTTGACCTTATATGGAACCTCCTTTCTGAAAATTTGAAAATTCTCAAAAAATTCGTCCAAAATCTTGATGTCACCAATCCTATGTTTTGTATGTTTTTTCCACGTGTCTTGACATCCAATGTATCCATGCAAAGTTTGGTGAAGATCTGAGTATGTCGTTTTTGACCTTATCTGGAACCTCCCATCTGAAAATTTGAAAATTCTTAAAAAATTCGTCGAAAATCTTGATGTCTCCGATCTCTTGTTTTGTACGTTTTTTCCACGTGTCTTGACATGCAAAGTATTCCTGCAAAGTTTGGTGAAGATCTGAGTATGTAGTTTTTGACCTCATCTGGAACCTCCTATCTGAAAATTTGAAAATTCTTAAAAAATTCGTCCAAAATTTTGATGTCTCCAATCTCTTGTTTTGTACGTTTTTTCCACGTGTCTTGACATCCAATGTATCCCTGCAATGTTTGGTGAAGATCTGAGTATGTAGTTTTTGACCTTATCTGGAACCTCCCATCTGAAAATTTGAAAATTCCTAAAAAATCCGTCCAAAATCTTGATGACCCCAATCTCTTGTTTTGTACGTTTTTTCCACGTGTCTTGACATCCAATGTATCCCTGCAAAGTTTGGTGAAGATCTGAGTATGTAGTTTTTGACCTTATATGGAACCTCCTATCTGAAAATTTGAAAATTCTTAAAAAATTCGTCCAAAATCTTGATGTCTCCAATCTCTTGTTTTGTACGTTTTTTCCACGTGTCTTGATATCCAATGTATCCCTGCAAAGTTTGGTGAAGATCTGAGTATGTCGTTATTGACCTTATCTGGAACATCCTTTCTGAAAATTTGAAAATTGTTAAAAAATTCGTCGAAAATCTTGATGTCTCCAATCTCTTGTTTTGTACGTTTTTTCCACGTGTCTTGACATCCAATGTATCCCTGCAATGTTTGGTGGAGATCTGAGTATGTAGTTTTTGACCTTATCTGGGACCTCCTATCAGAAAATTTGAAAATTCTTAAAAAATTCGTCCAAAATCTTGATGTCTCCAATCTCTTGTTTTGTACGTTTTTTCCACGTGTCTCGACCTCGAATGTATCCCTGCAAAGTTTGGTGAAGATCTGAGTATGTCGTTTTTGACCTTATCTGGAACATCCTTTCTGAAAATTTGAAAATTCTTAAAAAATTCGTCGAAAATCTTGATGTCTCCAATCTCTTGTTTTGTACGTTTTTTCCACGTGTCTTGACATCCAATGTATCCCTGCAAAGTTTGGTGAAGATCTGAGTATGTAGTTTTTGACCTTATATGGAACCTCCTTTCTGAAAATTTGAAAATTCTCAAAAAATTCGTCGAAAATCTTGATGTCTCCAATCTCTTGTTTTGTACGTTTTTTCCACGTGTCTTGACATCCAATGTATCCCTGCAAAGTTTGGTGAAGATCTGAGTATGTAGTTTTTGACCTTATATGGAACCTCCTATCTGAAAATTTGAAAATTGTTAAAAAATTCGTCCAAAATCTTGATGTCTCCAATCTCTTTTTTGTACGTTTTTTCCACGTGTCTTGACATCCAATGTATCCCTGCAAAGTTTGGTGAAGATCTGAGTATGTAGTTTTTGACCTTATCTGGAACCTCCCATCTGAAAATTTGAAAATTCTTAAAAAATTCGACCAAAATCTTGATGTCTCCAATCTTTTGTTTTGTACGTTTTTTCCACGTGTCTTGACACATAATGTATCCATGCAAAGTTTGGTGAAGATCTGAGTATGTAGTTTTTGACCTTATATGGAACCTCCTATCTGAAAATTTGAAAATTCTTAAAAAATTCGTCCAAAATCTTGATGTCTCCAATCTCTTGTTTTGTACGTTTTTTCCACGTGTCTTGACATCCAATGTATCCCTGCAAAGTTTGGTGAAGATCTGAGTATGTAGTTTTTGACCTTATCTGGAACCTCCCATCTGAAAATTTGAAAATTCCTAAAAAATCCGTGCAAAATCTTGATGACCCCAATCTCTTGTTTTGTACGTTTTTTCCACGTGTCTTGACATCCAATGTATCCATGCAAAGTTTGGTGAAGATCTGAGTATGTCGTTTTTGACCTTATCTGGAACCTCCTATCTGAAAATTTGAAAATTCTTAAAAAATTCGTCGAAAATCTTGATGTCTCCAATCTCTTGTTTTGTACGTTTTTTCCACGTGTCTTGACATGCAAAGTATCCCTGCAACGTTTGGTGAAGATCTGAGTATGTAGTTTTTGACCTTATCTGGAACCTCCTATCTGAAAATTTGAAAATTCTTCAAAAATTCGTCGAAAATCTTGATGTCTCCAATCTCTTGTTTTGTACGTTTTTTCCACGTGTCTTGACATCCAATGTATCCCTGCAATGTTTGGTGGAGATCTGAGTATGTAGTTTTTGACCTTATCTGGGACCTCCTATCAGAAAATTTGAAAATTCTTCAAAAATTCGTCCAAAATCTTGATGTCTCCAATCTCTTGTTTTGTACGTTTTTTCCACGTGTCTCGACCTCCAATGTATCCCTGCAAAGTTTGGTGAAGATCTGAGTATGTCGTTTTTGACCATATCTGGAACATCCTTTCTGAAAATTTGAAAATTCTTAAAAAATTCGTCGAAAATCTTGATGTCTCCAATCTCTTGTTTTGTACGTTTTTTCCACGTGTCTTGACATCCAATGTATCCCTGCAAAGTTTGGTGAAGATCTGAGTATGTAGTTTTTGACCTTATATGGAACCTCCTTTCTGAAAATTTGAAAATTCTCAAAAAATTCGTCGAAAATCTTGATGTCTCCAATCTCTTGTTTTGTACGTTTTTTCCACGTGTCTTGACATCCAATGTATCCCTGCAAAGTTTGGTGAAGATCTGAGTATGTAGTTTTTGACCTTATATGGAACCTCCTTTCTGAAAATTTGAAAATTCTCAAAAAATTCGTCCAAAATCTTGATGTCACCAATCCTATGTTTTGTATGTTTTTTCCACGTGTCTTGACATCCAATGTATCCATGCAAAGTTTGGTGAAGATCTGAGTATGTCGTTTTTGACCTTATCTGGAACCTCCCATCTGAAAATTTGAAAATTCTTAAAAAATTCGTCGAAAATCTTGATGTCTCCGATCTCTTGTTTTGTACGTTTTTTCCACGTGTCTTGACATGCAAAGTATTCCTGCAAAGTTTGGTGAAGATCTGAGTATGTAGTTTTTGACCTCATCTGGAACCTCCTATCTGAAAATTTGAAAATTCTTAAAAAATTCGTCCAAAATTTTGATGTCTCCAATCTCTTGTTTTGTACGTTTTTTCCACGTGTCTTGACATCCAATGTATCCCTGCAATGTTTGGTGAAGATCTGAGTATGTAGTTTTTGACCTTATCTGGAACCTCCCATCTGAAAATTTGAAAATTCCTAAAAAATCCGTCCAAAATCTTGATGACCCCAATCTCTTGTTTTGTACGTTTTTTCCACGTGTCTTGACATCCAATGTATCCCTGCAAAGTTTGGTGAAGATCTGAGTATGTAGTTTTTGACCTTATATGGAACCTCCTATCTGAAAATTTGAAAATTCTTAAAAAATTCGTCCAAAATCTTGATGTCTCCAATCTCTTGTTTTGTACGTTTTTTCCACGTGTCTTGATATCCAATGTATCCCTGCAAAGTTTGGTGAAGATCTGAGTATGTCGTTATTGACCTTATCTGGAACATCCTTTCTGAAAATTTGAAAATTGTTAAAAAATTCGTCCAAAATCTTGATGTCTCCAATCTCTTTTTTGTACGTTTTTTCCACGTGTCTTGACATCCAATGTATCCCTGCAAAGTTTGGTGAAGATCTGAGTATGTAGTTTTTGACCTTATCTGGAACCTCCCATCTGAAAATTTGAAAATTCTTAAAAAATTCGACCAAAATCTTGATGTCTCCAATCTTTTGTTTTGTACGTTTTTTCCACGTGTCTTGACACATAATGTATCCATGCAAAGTTTGGTGAAGATCTGAGTATGTAGTTTTTGACCTTATATGGAACCTCCTATCTGAAAATTTGAAAATTCTTAAAAAATTCGTCCAAAATCTTGATGTCTCCAATCTCTTGTTTTGTACGTTTTTTCCACGTGTCTTGACATCCAATGTATCCCTGCAAAGTTTGGTGAAGATCTGAGTATGTAGTTTTTGACCTTATCTGGAACCTCCCATCTGAAAATTTGAAAATTCCTAAAAAATCCGTGCAAAATCTTGATGACCCCAATCTCTTGTTTTGTACGTTTTTTCCACGTGTCTTGACATCCAATGTATTCCTGTTATGTTTGGTGAAGATCTGAGTATGTAGTTTTTGACCTTATATGGAACCTCCTATCTGAAAATTTGAAAATTCTTCAAAAATTCGACCAAAATCTTGATGACCCCAATCTCTTGTTTTGTACGTTTTTTCCACGTGTCTTGACATCCAAAGTATCCCTGCAAAGTTTGGTGAAGATCTGAGTATGTAGTTTTTGACCTTATATGGAACCTCCTTTCTGAAAATTTGAGAATTCTTAAAAAATTCGTCCAAAATCTTGATGTCTCCAATCTCTTGTTTTGTACGTTTTTTCCACGTGTCTTGACATCCAATCTATCCATGCAAAGTTTGGTGAAGATCTGAGTATGTCGTTTTTGACCTTATCTGGAACCTCCCATCTGAAAATTTGAAAATTCTTAAAAAATTCGTCGAAAATCTTGATGTCTCCAATCTTTTGTTTTGTACGTTTTTTCCACGTGTCTTGACATGCAAAGTATCCCTGCAACGTTTGGTGAAGATCTGAGTATGTAGTTTTTGACCTTATCTGGAACCTCCTATCTGAAAATTTGAAAATTCTTCAAAAATTCGTCGAAAATCTTGATGTCTCCAATCTCTTGTTTTGTACGTTTTTTCCACGTGTCTTGACATCCAATGTATTCCTGCAATGTTTGGTGGAGATCTGAGTATGTAGTTTTAGACCTTATCTGGAACCTCCTATCTGAAAATTTGAAAATTCTTCAAAAATTCGTCCAAAATCTTGATGTCTCCAATCTCTTGTTTTGTACGTTTTTTCCACGTGTCTCGACCTCCAATGGATCCCTGCAAAGTTTGGTGAAGATCTGAGTATGTCGTTTTTGACCTTATCTGGAACATCCTTTCTGAAAATTTGAAAATTCTTAAAAAATTCGTCGAAAATCTTGATGTCTCCAATCTCTTGTTTTGTACGTTTTTTCCACGTGTCTTGACATCCAATGTATCCCTGCAAAGTTTGGTGAAGATCTGAGTATGTAGTTTTTGACCTTATATGGAACCTCCTATCTGAAAATTTGAAAATTCTTAAAAAATTCGTCCAAAATCTTGATGTCTCCAATCTCTTGTTTTGTACGTTTTTTCCACGTGTCTCGACCTCCAATGGATCCCTGCAAAGTTTGGTGAAGATCTGAGTATGTCGTTTTTGACCTTATCTGGAACCTCCCATCTGAAAATTTGAAAATTCTTAAAAAATTCGTCGAAAATCTTGATGTCTCCGATCTCTTGTTTTGTACGTTTTTTCCACGTGTCTTGACATGCAAAGTATTCCTGCAAAGTTTGGTGAAGATCTGAGTATGTAGTTTTTGACCTCATCTGGAACCTCCTATCTGAAAATTTGAAAATTCTTAAAAAATTCGTCCAAAATCTTGATGTCTCCAATCTCTTGTTTTGTACGTTTTTTCCACGTGTCTTGACATCCAATGTATCCCTGCAATGTTTGGTGAAGATCTGAGTATGTAGTTTTTGACCTTATCTGGAACCTCCCATCTGAAAATTTGAAAATTCCTAAAAAATCCGTCCAAAATCTTGATGACCCCAATCTCTTGTTTTGTACTTTTTTCCACGTGTCTTGACATCCAATGTATCCCTGCAAAGTTTGGTGAAGATCTGAGTATGTAGTTTTTGATCTTATCTGGAACCTCCTATCTGAAAATTTGAAAATTCTTAAAAAATTCGTCCAAAATCTTGATGTCTCCAATCTCTTGTTTTGTACGTTTTTTCCACGTGTCTTGATATCCAATGTATCCCTGCAAAGTTTGGTGAAGATCTGAGTATGTTGTTTTTGACCTTATCTGGAACATCCTTTCTGAAAATTTGAAAATTGTTAAAAAATTCGTCCAAAATCTTGATGTCTCCTATCTCTTGTTTTGTACGTTTTTTCCACGTGTCTTGACATCCAATGTATCCCTGCAAAGTTTGGTGAAGATCTGAGTATGTAGTTTTTGACCTTATCTGGAACCTCCCATCTGAAAATTTGAAAATTCTTAAAAAATTCGACCAATATCTTGATGTCTCCAATCTCTTGTTTTGTACGTTTTTTCCACGTGTCTTGACACATAATGTATCCATGCAAAGTTTGGTGAAGATCTGAGTATGTAGTTTTTGACCTTATATGGAACCTCCTATCTGAAAATTTAAAAATTCTTAAAAAATTCGTCCAAAATCTTGATGTCTCCAATCTCTTGTTTTGTACGTTTTTTCCACGTGTCTTGACATCCAATGTATCCCTGCAAAGTTTGGTGAAGATCTGAGTATGTAGTTTTTGACCTTATCTGGAACCTCCCATCTGAAAATTTGAAAATTCTTAAAAAATTCGACCAAAATCTTGATGTCTCCAATCTTTTGTTTTGTACGTTTTTTCCACGTGTCTTGACACATAATGTATCCATGCAAAGTTTGGTGAAGATCTGAGTATGTAGTTTTTGACCTTATATGGAACCTCCTATCTGAAAATTTGAAAATTCTTAAAAAATTCGTCCAAAATCTTGATGTCTCCAATCTCTTGTTTTGTACGTTTTTTCCACGTGTCTTGACATCCAATGTATCCCTGCAAAGTTTGGTGAAGATCTGAGTATGTTGTTTTTGACCTTATCTGGAACATCCTTTCTGAAAATTTGAAAATTGTTAAAAAATTCGTCCAAAATCTTGATGTCTCCTATCTCTTGTTTTGTACGTTTTTTCCACGTGTCTTGACATCCAATGTATCCCTGCAAAGTTTGGTGAAGATCTGAGTATGTAGTTTTTGACCTTATCTGGAACCTCCCATCTGAAAATTTGAAAATTCTTAAAAAATTCGACCAATATCTTGATGTCTCCAATCTCTTGTTTTGTACGTTTTTTCCACGTGTCTTGACACATAATGTATCCATGCAAAGTTTGGTGAAGATCTGAGTATGTAGTTTTTGACCTTATATGGAACCTCCTATCTGAAAATTTAAAAATTCTTAAAAAATTCGTCCAAAATCTTGATGTCTCCAATCTCTTGTTTTGTACGTTTTTTCCACGTGTCTTGACATCCAATGTATCCCTGCAAAGTTTGGTGAAGATCTGAGTATGTAGTTTTTGACCTTATCTGGAACCTCCCATCTGAAAATTTGAAAATTCCTAAAAAATCCGTCCAAAATCTTGATGACCCCAATCTCTTGTTTTGTACGTTTTTTCCACGTGTCTTGACATTCAATGTATCCCTGCAAAGTTTGGTGAAGATCTGAGTATGTAGTTTTTGACCTTATATGGAACCTCCTTTCTGAAAATTTGAAAATTCTTAAAAAATTCGTCCAAAATCTTGATGACCCCAATCTCTTGTTTTGTACGTTTTTTCCACGTGTCTTGACATCCAATGTATCCCTGCAAAGTTTGGTGAAGATCTGAGTTTGTAGTTTTTGACCTTATATGGAACCTCCTTTCTGAAAATTTGAGAATTCTTAAAAAATTCGTCCAAAATCTTGATGTCTCCAATCTCTTGTTTTGTACGTTTTTTCCACGTGTCTTGACATCCAATGTATCCATGCAAAGTTTGGTGAAGATCTGAGTATGTCGTTTTTGACCTTATCTGGAACCTCCCATCTGAAAATTTGAAAATTCTTAAAAAATTCGTCGAAAATCTTGATGTCTCCAATCTCTTGTTTTGTACGTTTTTTCCACGTGTCTTGACATGCAAAGTATCCCTGCAACGTTTGGTGAAGATCTGAGTATGTAGTTTTTGACCTTATCTGGAACCTCCTATCTGAAAATTTGAAAATTCTTCAAAAATTCGTCGAAAATCTTGATGTCTCCAATCTCTTGTTTTGTACGTTTTTTCCACGTGTCTTGACATCCAATGTATCCCTGCAATGTTTGGTTGAGATCTGAGTATGTAGTTTTTGACCTTATCTGGAACCTCCTATCTGAAAATTTGAAAATTCTTCAAAAATTCGTCCAAAATCTTGATGTCTCCAATCTCTTGTTTTGTACGTTTTTTTCCACGTGTTCGACCTCCAATGTATCCCTGCAAAGTTTGGTGAAGATCTGAGTATGTCGTTTTTGACCTTATCTGGAACATCCTTTCTGAAAATTTGAAAATTCTTAAAAAATTCGTCGAAAATCTTGATGTCTCCAATCTCTTGTTTTGTACGTTTTTTCCACGTGTCTTGACATCCAATGTATCCCTGCAAAGTTTGGTGAAGATCTGAGTATGTAGTTTTTGACCTTATATGGAACCTCCTATCTGAAAATTTGAAAATTCTTAAAAAATTCGTCCAAAATCTTGATGTCACCAATCCTATGTTTTGTATGTTTTTTCCACGTGTCTTGACATCCAATGTATCCATGCAAAGTTTGGTGAAGATCTGAGTATGTCGTTTTTGACCTTATCTGGAACCTCCCATCTGAAAATTTGAAAATTCTTAAAAAATTCGTCGAAAATCTTGATGTCTCCGATCTCTTGTTTTGTACGTTTTTTCCACGTGTCTTGACATGCAAAGTATTCCTGCAAAGTTTGGTGAAGATCTGACTATGTAGTTTTTGACCTTATCTGGAAACTCCCATCTGAAAATTTGAAAATTCCTAAAAAATCCGTCCAAAATCTTGATGACCCCAATCTCTTGTTTTGTACGATTTTTCCACGTGTCTTGACATCCAATGTATCCCTGCAAAGTTTGGTGAAGATCTGAGTATGTAGTTTTTGACCTTATCTGGAACCTCCCATCTGAAAATTTGAAAATTCTTAAAAATTCGTCCAAAATCTTGATGTCTCCAATCTCTTGTTTTGTACGTTTTTTCCACGTGTCTTGATATCCAATGTATCCCTGCAAAGTTTGGTGAAGATCTGAGTATGTCGTTTTTGACCTTATCTGGAACATCCTTTCTGAAAATTTGAAAATTGTTAAAAAATTCGTCCAAAATCTTGATGTCTCCTATCTCTTGTTTTGTACGTTTTTTCCACGTGTCTTGACATCCAATGTATCCCTGCAAAGTTTGGTGAAGATCTGAGTATGTAGTTTTTGACCTTATCTGGAACCTCCCATCTGAAAATTTGAAAATTCTTAAAAAATTCGACCAAAATCTTGATGTCTCCAATCTCTTCTTTTGTACGTTTTTCCACGTGTCTTGACATTCAAAGTATTCCTGCAAAGTTTGGTGAAGATCTGGGTATGTAGTTTTTGACCTCATCTGGAACCTCCTATCTGAAAATTTGAAAATTCTTAAAAAATTCGTCCAAAATTTTGATGTCTCCAATCTCTTGTTTTGTACGTTTTTTCCACGTGTCTTGACATCCAATGTATCCCTGCAATGTTTGGTGAAGATCTGAGTATGTAGTTTTTGACCTTATCTGGAACCTCCCATCTGAAAATTTGAAAATTCCTAAAAAATCCGTCCAAAATCTTGATGACCCCAATCTCTTGTTTTGTACGTTTTTTCCACGTGTCTTGACATCCAATGTATCCCTGCAAAGTTTGGTGAAGATCTGAGTATGTAGTTTTTGACCTTATCTGGAACCTCCTATCTGAAAATTTGAAAATTCTTAAAAAATTCGTCCAAAATCTTGATGTCTCCAATCTCTTGTTTTGTACGTTTTTTCCACGTGTCTTGATATCCAATGTATCCCTGCAAAGTTTGGTGAAGATCTGAGTATGTCGTTTTTGACCTTATCTGGAACATCCTTTCTGAAAATTTGAAAATTGTTAAAAAATTCGTCCAAAATCTTGATGTCTCCAATCTCTTTTTTGTACGTTTTTTCCACGTGTCTTGAGTAGTGGTATTGATACTACTATAAACCCGAGAAAGTATGAACCCCTCCTCACTGGATTTGCTATACTTAAAACAAGCTTAACATGAGCATATGAGCTTTTTGTTCAAGTGTAGAATCTTGTCTAATCTAAGATTTTTGTGAAAATGCCCTCGGGAATTTCCTCAGAAAGTATGACCCTCTCAGATTGATTTGTTTATACTTACAAAAGGCACTTCTGTGTGATTGTTATCCATAAATTTGTTAAAAATATGCCCCTCTTGTGGCCACACTTAAAACTGGCCATCCACATACACACCCACACACACATACACACACACATACACACATACACACATACACACATACACATATTTATTTCTGGTTTAAGTTCTTGGATACCAGGCTCAATTTACATATCTAATATTAAAACAATGTAAATCTTCTAGAATTGCTCCGTGACTCTCTCATTTCTTACATCATAAACATATGATTTTTCACCTATGAGAATGACACTACAAATAGTGTCATCGGGTAATGCCTCGTGGAATTCACAGATAATTTTAATGTTTGTTCTGTCATTCACCACAACCTGTTTCCTTTTCGAAGTGTTAATTACAAACATGGGTCTCTGTGTTTTGAATTCATCTGGTGTGTAATACATGTCAGTATTGCCAGTAGTGACTCTTTTGAAAGCCGAAAAAGCCTCATATAATTTGAGGAAATCATCCTTGGACATGTCTAAATTGTAATTTTCTCTAGGAAAGACCTCATTTCTGCCATTTTTAAGATAAATGTTCTTGATGTTGCAGTTATCAAATCTACTTGAATTTTTTTCCTGATTGTTGTGTCTTCCAGTCTGAAACAATACCACTACAAAATCAGGCATGTCATATTGAATACTGGAGAATGAATTTGTAGCATCAAACTCATAATATGTACCAGATGCGGGCTTCTGTACGCATTGATATGTGTAAAATTGCAGAGGAATCTGTGGATTTTTTATTATATCTGCTTTGTATTTAAGAGCATAACTGGCCTCATATTCAACAACCGGGATTCTTAGCTCCATAGTCTGAATAATGCATTTGCCTTCATCAGGTAAGGTATTAGGCAGAGCTTCTCCTGTAGGGTTTAATGTACTGTACCTCATCAATGCATTGTTATCATTTGCAGCTCTTCTAAATGTAATTCTTAACCCGCCCTTCCACATAATATCTTTGTAATCCGAGAAGAATCCTGGCAACAGGCGCATAGGGAACAGCACTGTGTGGTTTTTAGATAATATTTTATCACCAGCCTCAAATCCACCTATTTTGTAGTATGAAGCCTCGGTTTTGGATAATTTTAATGTGGCCAAAGCTGTGGAGGTAATGCCGGGATAATCTATTCTGTTTATAACAACACCATGCTTTCTGATCTCAATTTCAGAGAACAGATGCGGCACAAAATTGTCTACAAGTCTTATATTCGAATTTGCCGGATAATCTGTTCCATCGAGCTTTACAACATCAAATTTGATGTATAGATCTGCTCTGTGAGGGTGTATAAAGCCATCCCCTACATCAAGATCAACCTCGATCTCTGTGTTGGGTTGATTTAAATTTGCAAATGTCCTCCTGTTTGGAGGGAATGATTGTAGCTCATAACTCTCAATATTTTCCATTGTATGTATTTTTATTTAAATGTTAATCTCTACGATTGCAGTTGTTGTGGCTCCAGCAAAATCAACTAATTCTTCTTTTTCATTAGTGACCATCAACTCAATGTAATCTATTCTATTATGGCACACGGGAAAATATAATGTTGGGGATGGATTGTAGATGATCGGCTCCATGAATTCGGAATTAGGTTTGAATGTTGCAATGATGCCGGTTTGTTTGTGAGTGCCTATGCCATTTGATTTGGTGATCATACCCTCAGCCACATTGCAGTGAATATTCAGAGTCTCTATGGCTAAGAATTTGGGTATATTCATAGCAGTGTGTTTGATGCCTGCTTCAAGTTTTGTGTTGTTCTCAAAGCCTAACAGCTCTCCTATAGTACCCAGATGCACTGTCTCCGTAGCAGATACAATTTCTACTCTGTGAGTGACAGAATTTTGACTTAACACTACACCTCTGGGTAATTGAGCATTTAGAGTGGACAGATTATACTGCCCTGGAGTGATGACAATTTTTTGTTCCCCTACTGCAATTGTGTTGTTGTGGTGTGTAATATTAGGGATCAAGTACATGCCGTAAAATGCTCTGAGAGCTATTGTTTTGGGATACACTATGTCATCATGCAATTTGAGTTTCAATATTGAATTTTGGCTGGTGAGATGGAATACCCCCATGATGTTTCAGATACCACAAGGCTTTTTGAAAATTTTCAATTGATGGTTTATTTATTTGAGACATATATCTGAGAACAGATAAACACAAATGTCCGCAATTAACATCTTTGAAGTTTTGAACACGGGCATTATTGTAATAAAGATTAGCTGATTTTAAATATTTTACTAAATTTTCAGGTGCAACACCTCCAAATGAATCAAACACAAATGCCTCATTGTTTAAATATTTAAGATAACAGATCCAGTGAGTGCCCTGATTCTTGTACTCATCCAAATTAACAATGCCACACTCTTTGTTGAGTGGTTGTTCCGGTAAAGAATCAGACATGTACACACCTCTAAAATTTTTTATGCCCAGTGGCTTGATTAAAGCTTCAATATCTTGGTTTGTAAGCGGTTCTTGTTTTTTTTAAACTTATTCATGGCTCTCTTAACACCTTTGCCTTTTTTCTCCATGGCCAGGTTATGGCGCCTCTGCTCATCTAATTCTGCCCTATTCTTCTTGGCATCTATTACTGTTTTTGCTATGGCAGCTGATCCCCCAGCCAAGCTCCCAACAGCCCCGAGAGCAGCTAAGATGGCAGGGATGGTAAATATGAATCCCCCTGTATGCAATTTTTTCCTGGATTGCTGTAATTTTTTTAATTGGGGTGTGCTAAGCAACAATTTCATACCATGGCCCTTTGCAAGACAAGAGCTTTTTTTCTTGCGCTGCTTTTTGGTTAAGAGACTATCAATAGTTTTAAGAGATTTGAGACCTGCATAAGGTATTTGATACATAACACCCTTGGCCTTCATTGTAGGTTTATTATATACATCTTCACAGCCCCCACCCCAGTTTTTGTTTGGTGCTCATAGCTATGGTGGTTCCCAATGCTGCTATTTTTTCACTCAAAGAAGCGTCTTTGCTTACAAATCTGCCAAATGCTGCCTCTTCTAATTTCTTGTCTGCAACATGTCTCTTGTCAAGATCGGTATGTGTGTTGTATGCTATGTCATGGTCTCTACAAGCAGCATCTAAAGGATTAACACCAGGATCACCTCTGTTTAATCTATGGTCCAATTTTGTGCCTGGACCACAATACTGATAGCCTGGAATGTGTAGTTCAAATGGCAGCTTGTTTATAATGTCATTAACCAACCCCCGGCCCTCAGAAATATTCCAAAATTTAGGTGGTAGAGTATTAATAATTTTTATAAGATATCCAATCCCTTTAGGGTCATTCACTATAAAATTAGATAATTTTGTGCTTATCATGTCCATAATTCCAACTTTTTCATTGTAAAAATTGTGGTTGCCAGCATTTTCCTCCCCAGCTATCACCAATAACCTATCTATAAGTTTCCTGACATCATCAACCCACACAAATTCTTTAGGCAGGGTGTTGTATTGTTTGATCCCACTGCCAGTCTTGATCTGTGACCATATGGGCTTGATTAAATTATTGTATTTTGCCCCACTGCTCGACTTAACTCTTTTTTGTGTAGGATCATTGTTCTGGTACAGAGCATCTGATTTTATTAATATTTCTTTGTAATGTTCATAATCTTGATCTGTATAGCTGCCAGGCCTTTTCCTAGTCATCAGTTCCCACAATCCAGGTGTTCCGGGGTACTTAACAAAACCACCTTTTTCTCCGAGACGAGATTCTGAATAAACAATCAGATCATCTCCCATAAATGTTACTCTGAAATTGCCGATTCTATGAATGATGCTGCCATCAAGCTCTGTGTCGGCATATAAGCCAAACACCTCATCTTTGTTGTCTTTAGGTGTGGTTAAATATTTTTGAGCAAGAAGACCCAATTCAATAGGATCCTGAGTAGCTTCAATTCTTCTAGGAGCAACAGGACTAGGTGTATGAATACTGGAAAGTGGGGTGAATGGATAATCTAATATGTTCCTTGCAGCTACAGGCACAAGCTCCGTGATCAAATCTTGATTTTGCTCTGTAACAGTTTTGATATTCTTACCTAAATTATTAATAGCATCAATGACAGGCTGTTCTGTTTGTTTGTGTTTTTCATAAATTCCACGGTTCTCTGATTTCCATCCCTTAAATCTTTTTACAAGATAATCTCTTAACTTAAGATCATCAATGACTGGTCGTTTCATGGTTGTTTATTTATGTCTCAACGTCTAGAAAATCGTTGATTTTATTTCTGTATTTTCCACTGTTAGGTGTTCTTGTCATATCAATAGTGACAAACCCATAACTGTCCTGGCTCCAGCACTTGCTGCAAAATTTAGAAAAATCATTGTAGCTCAAGTCCCCACCTACATATTCATCATGTATGTGTTTGAGGTTGGTATGATCTTGATGAAACACACATATAAAATTGCTGTTGTCTCGGATCAGCTGCTTCGGTATTTTTGAAAAAGTCTGTGCCAGGTAGAAACAATCAATGTTTTTGTGCCGGCCCTGTGTAAAGAAATTTCTAACCTTGTTTTGATTATCCAGTATAATGTCATCAAACACAACAACAGAATTATCGAGACATTCATGAAGTGGCTTAACATCTGGTTCAAAAGTGGCAATATCCAATCCATCATATAGCTTCATTAGCTGCTGATATTTTAATTGTTCCAAGCTCTTAGAGAAGACATACAAGTGCCTGTTTTTCCAGTCTAACCAGTTGGGGGCCAATAAAAAATTATCAACCATTAGTGTAGTTTTACCACAAGCAGATGGCCCAACAATAAGACATCTAATATTATCAGGCAGCAGCACTCCATTTATCTTATTCTGTTGTTCAGGTTCTGGCAGCCTTTTTATAACATCCCAGGTGCTCATATTATCACTTTGTCTGCATCGATCCAGCTGTTTTCCGGATGACCCAGCCATTTGACAAGTAACTTGTTGCCTTTTCTGCGGATTATTTTTTCTATGAGATATGTGTCAGGCTGTTTAGTTTTGCTGAGCTCTTGTTCATAGAATCGGCCTTTGAGAATTTCTCCTCGGTGATCCTTTATTATATAAGTGTTAAGGGTCCCGGGTTTAACTTGAACCACTGTAAATAATTCGGTGCTCCAGTTTCTGGTAAAGCCTCTTTTGAATAAGTGCTTATATTTGCTGATTCTTACTTGATCGCCCACCTTGTATTTGGCCCTTCTTGTTGTTGGCTGGTATCTAGGATAATAAACAGTCCTGATCAATTTTTGCTCATCAGATGAAGTTACTTCAGAGGGTTTCATGTTGATTGTGGAATGGACCGAGTTGTTATATTTATGTAGAAGTTCTGGAAGAATATTAAGCCATTTATAATTACCTTGGAGGGTAAATTGTTTATACATAAGATTTTTTAGGGTTCTGTTGAATCTCTCTACAATTGAGGCTTTGAGATCACTGTAACTCGAGTAATGTTTTATTGACCGGCTTTTAATAAATTGTTGGAACACTGAATTATAAAATTCTTTGCCATTATCTGTTTGCAAATAGCGCGGGGATCTTCCTGAATGATTGATGATTGTCCTGAGGGCTTCTGTAACACATTTTCCAGTCTTGGATTTGAGTGGCACAGCCCATGCAAATTTTGAAAATGTGTCTATCACAGTGAGTAGATACTTGTAGCCCTTGTTGATTTTGTCTAAGTTTTTCAACTGTCCGGTTGCCATTTCAATCAAGTCGCTTTGCCATAAATCATCTATGCCCTTTGTGACTACTGGGAGTCTCTTATAATTATGTCTGGCTTGTCTGTGTAATTCATCAACAATAATTTGTCTAGACATAATATGTAAACAAGAATATTGCAACTATGGGGTGTTCAGCAGCTGATACTGCAGGATTTTCTAAATATAATTTGTCCCCTATTTGTATTTTAAATTCCAAAGTGCCATCATCTTCAGTATAGGCTGTTTCTAATGTATTGGGGTCTGTAAAATCCTCTAACTCTACACTGGTGATTTTTACTTTGTTCTCAGCATTTGTTATTGATAAGGTAGGGTAGTGGTGTGCCTGTGGCTGATGCCAATATTTGATCTTGATTGGTCTCAGTGTGCCCCCAACAAAAAACTGGTAATAAAATTGTGCAGGGGACAGCATATATATTTTGCCTCCTGGTGTAAATGGTGAATCATATTCTTTGTTGGGGATGCTGTACAATTCAAGAATTACTGTATGTTTTGGATTCTCGATTATGCCAGTTATTTCCTTTTCTGCTGTAAGCAATCTGCTTGTTACAGATTCAAGGTGCTCATTGATGGTCCTAACAACATCATCATGGCCTGGCTTGATCTTTATGTCCACAACAAGTTTCTTGTATTGTTGCACAATCTCTTGAAGCTGGGTGGCAAAAACAGACAGGGCATTTGCTTGATTGGATTCCATGGTCCCTAGCTGTTGCTTGATATTAGCTACAATTTGTTGCAAATTTTCAACAACTGCCAATTTTGAATTTTGAGCAGTAAGATCATGGACCTGTCTTCTGATATCCTCAAACAGGGAATGCAGTTCATTAATATGTTGATTGGTTGGTAGAGTGGCCACTGTCTGAGTGAGTTGTTTGATCTCTGTCTGGATATTCTTGATATCTTCTGATTTCAATATCCTATTCACTGCCCTCTTTATATTTTTAAGTTCCTGTGATGTGGGAAGATTTGATACTGTATTCTGCAAAAATTCAAGTGCCAATTTTACATTGTTTAATTCAGAAGCATCAGCCACATTTTGCATAGCATTTTGGAGCAGGGCTATATCTGCCTGAGAGGGTGTGGATTGTTGTAAAATTTCAAGTTTTGTTTGGATATCATCGATCAAGTGATGAAAATGAGATAGTTCAGATTCGGTGTTGAGGTTTTCAAGCTTTGTGATTTGTTGCTGGACACTGACAAGAGTATCTACAATCCCAGGCAGGCGAGTTTCTTGTACATTTGCCAAATCACTTTGCACTGCTGCTATTGTACCCTCAAGATGGGTTATGGTACTTTGAATTTTTCCAAAATCTTCATATGTTTCAAGTTGCAGCTTAATATTTGCAACACTCCGAGTTATTGCATTCAAAGCATCAGAAGATGGCAAGTTGTTCATAAAATTTTCAAGTGTCTCAATTTTTTCTTTAACCTCGGCTATGGCATTGTGCAGAGGGTCCAGATTAGGTATCTCCAGTGACTGAATCTGTTCTTTTAGAGTGGAAATCACTAGATCAAAATCTTCTTGTGATTTTATGCTTTTGACAATTGTTTGGAGCTGTGCCTGGACATTATTTATCTGCTCTTCCAATTGCTGTTTCAATTGCTCGGAGTTGTTAGCCTGGGTCTTAAATTTTGCTTGAAGAGCTGCTACAGCTTCTTCTAAACTTTGAAAATTATCTAATGTGGCCAGGTCAGTATATTTTTGAAGCAATAATTTGAGTTCAGAATCAATTTTAAGAAGAGGGTCCATGCATTGTGATTGTAAATTTGTAATTTCTAATTGAAGACTGGCATTGAGTGTGGTTTGTAAAGCTTGCAAATCACTTCTCAATTTCTTGACTCTGACATCAAGCATCAGAATCTCATCACTGTGATCTTCATGTCTTGTGTGGCCAAATATATCATTAGGCATTTTCTTTTAATGGTTATTTATTATTGAATATCTGATTCTTAATTCTATAAAAAAGGGTATAAGCTTGTCATATGATCCCGGGACCTCAATATATAAGCAGTCACCAGCAGAAACAGTATATACAGTGCCGGAAATCATGTTTGAGTGCTTAATTCTATAAATATTTCTCCCTACTGAAATTTTAACATCACCCTCAGGAGTTGTAATAAATTGCAATTGACCACCTACAGGTAATTGGTAATGATTTAAATTATTGTTAAATATGTACAATATTTTGCCTGTTTCTTCATCATTATCTGTAAGTATGCTGTTCAGATGAATAATTAACAAGCCACTCAGTTTAGACAGCATATCAGGAGAGGCTTGCGGTGTTGGCAGGTCCATAATAGCCTGTTTTTTGAACCCAAATAAGTTCATAGGCATGTTTATTTATTTCAAATCATGCTCTGGAATTGGGCATTGTTTCCCATTTTTCAAATCACAATGCCCCCAAGGTAGAGTATGTATGTTACATGACAAAATGCATCTCTTGTCATCATGTGGGTCCAGGGCCACTTTTGTTACAATATTTGAAGTCAATAAGTGATTCTCACTCTGAATTCTATTTTCTGATGTTCTAATTGAATTCTGTGATTTGATGCAATTTTTATAATCTTCAAATACAAGCTCTTTTTCCACAGTAACTCTGCCAATGCCCTTGGCCTTTTTGGCAACAGCACCACTACATGTTTCAAAACTGTACATCTTGGCTCTTAACCCAGCAAATGCCACAATAACATCACCAAGTGTCTCATCTTTTAACTTGCCAGGCACCTTTTTGTTGTGGTGTTGTTGAATCTTTGTATGTTCACTGGTATCAAAATATTGAAACAATTCAGGCTGTGACATATCTTGATAAACATCTTCTGTTTGAATTTCAAGAATAAAACTATCCGTGTCCATGTACAATAATTTTACACGATCACCATAAAAAGGTTTCAGCACATCATAATACAATATTAACATATGTAATTTGGACAATTCCAATATCACAGCCCCTACATAAATAGGTTTATCAAACTTGATCTTTGTTTTCATCATGTTGAAAAGTGCCATGTACTCATCATAAATTCTTCTGTAATTGAAGTTGGGCTTTGCAACGAATTTTTTGCTCCGGCTGGGGTCAGTAATTATTTTAACATCGGTATGTTTCCTGACATTTTCAATTGTTTTGCCATACACTGAATTCACCATCAATTTAAACAAGCCCTTATCAAATTGGCTCTTTGCAGATGTTCGAAGCTCCGTATTTGTATCAATGTATGGTTTCAACCATCCTGAGTGCCTGAACCTCAAGACTTTTCCAACTTTGGTCACTTGAACACCATGTTTCATCAGGAATTGGAGGTTTTTATAATATATGACATAACCCTGTTTTGGCTCCAGTGTCGTCATGAGCTTCTTCTGTTTAGAGCCAGGCGCGCACTGAACCTCGGGAATTGGGGGCAGATCAGAAAATTTATTGTGTAAATCATCAGGAATTGTCAGATCAACCTCTAAGAAGAGTCCATACTCACTGTCATCAAAATTCTGAAGATCTTCAATATTGAAATCTTCGACCCACTCAAGCTCTGCATATGGCAATTTATCCATCATAGCATGACCATAGAGGTTGTTTGCATCCACATACGTTATATAATTTGATGGCCGTGCTGGATCATAATCAGGCATATACTTGTTATTTGCTCTGGCATATCTCTGGGGACATTGTACCACCCCTCCTCTTATACATTCCTCCATAAACAGATACTTATTTTGATCTGGGATCAGATCCAATGGCTTTTTGGTATTGAAAAACATTGCAGCCCATGCTAGGCCCGGGGCACTGTAAAAATACACTGGGTCCAGTCCATAATTTTGCATGGAAGATTTTCTGAATGTCTGTATTACATCAGCTAAGAGGGTCGTATCAAGTTTCAAATAAGCCATGTGATAATCACCAAATGTCTGGCAATTTAAACTCTTCCACATCAATTGGGCATGGTGATAATCTTCATCAGTGATTCCAGATCCTCTGATTTTGCTGTAAAATGCTTCTTGTGGTGGCAGGGAACACTCATCAAATTTAGAAAAACCTGTAACATAGTCATATGGATATACACCCTTCCGCCTAATTAATTTCAGGTCCTGATCTGGAAACGAGGCACGTGTGATTTTCAAGTCATCATCAGATAATTGAGAGGCCAGTGTATCCAGGCTAGCAGATAAAAATCTGTAAGAATCAAGAAATCTTATGTGAATAGGAACACCATCAACTTTAATTATCTTGCTAATAGATATATATTTTTCATCATTTTCAGCTAAAATATTTAAATTCTGCTTGTCAAACCCCTCGTACCTGATCAGATGATGGAAATCATAATTGGATGCTCCATGGCAGAATATGGGGATAAATCTTGGTCTCTTGATCTTAATATTACAGCTATTACACAGGGCCTGTATATATCGACCATCTGTATGAGAATGGTGTTTCACCTTGATATTTGTATCTGAAAATTCAGAATCACATACCGGGCATTTTTCTGCATTGTTGAAATCCTCAATCTGTTCCTCTGTTAAAGGCAACATAGGCTTTGATATTAATAAGATGTTAGATGCTATGTCACGGCACACATTTTCTATTCTATGTGCAAATTCTTTGATGGCATTTGGTCCCTTGTATGAATCTATTTTAATAACAACACCGTCCCGTACAACCACATAACAAAAGCTGGAAGGTTCATGTTGCTGGTATGGTGTACTTGATGATTCTTCTGGATCTGGGCTACAGAATGCAATAGGTTTGAGGTTCGATTCGAAATCACAGACAATATATGCTGGGTGTTCCAACAAGGCTTCAAATTTTTTGAATTCTGCTTTTTCACTTGGATTGGGCATCACCATATGAACAGGTTTATGGTTGCCACAGTATTTCAGATGCTCTTTTAACTTGTTTTTTGCAATTTCTGCATTTTTTTCACGAATCCCATTTACCATTTTTTGACCATCAAATACAGTCAAACATCTTCTGCACAACTTGAATATTGTATGAGTTTTGTCTAGTTGTTTTCTGACTAAAGCTTCAAGACTGTGTATCAGAGTGTAATGATATGTGCCATCCCCTTCAATTAAGAGCAGATCAATCGGAATAGCAGATTCATCATCAATTGTACTGATTCTGAGAGGTGCTATCGGACAATTGCCAGTGGAACAAATAAATACATTAATAGATAATTGTTTGCCATTGATGTGCCTGGCCCTTTTTTCAAATTTATCAATATTCTGAACTGACATTGGATATTCTAAACCCTTCATTGCATCGTCAAAAATATGTTCATGCTGTTTGTAATAACTTATTCTCTCAGGATGCCTTGAAACTAGAAACAAAGCAGCTAATATGCACCACAGAAAACATTTCTGGTCGGTATTTTCTATATTAACTACGGCTCTTCTGTTTTTAATATTGGCAGGTAATGGCAGATAAGTGGAACCTTGTAATGGAGTGAATTCAGAAATATTAACATAGAGCTTGTGTGATGAACCGCATAGGCTCCATCCGGACTCTTTTGCCGCAAATTCAGAGTGTTTGATATTTAATTGATCTATCAAATTGCCTATTATTGTGTCTGAATTTGCATTTGAATATACCGGTACAGTTTCTGTTATGTGGGGCTGTGTAAATTTTGTGCCATTTGGTTTCTTATATTGTACAAACAATTTGAGGGATAGCTTATAAGAGCCATTTTGTGCATTAAGAATTGCCTGCAGATCAGAATTTATACTGTTCAAGAAATTCTCAATGCCGCATCTTAGCTCTGATACAAACTGGTGATCCCTTAATTGGCCGTTAAAACTGCTACGGGTAGGTGGTGCATAGCGTGGCTGTTTTGCTGCTCTGGCATTAACAGGTGCTTCGTGCCTTCTTTTCAGACCAGATGTAGATGGTTGAGAGGGCAATGCAGATGACTGTACAGAGCAAGTATCTTTATGTTTATATGTGAAATATTCCATGTTGTATTTTCTATTGCATTTGGGGCAAATTTTTGTGGGAGTTTTGTATTTGTCCGGATTACAAATTTTTTGATGCTTGGCCCAATTGGGGCTGGATATATTTTTATTGCATTGATTACAATATTTTTGATTCGGCATTTTTGTTGTTGTTTATTATATACAATTTCCTGGGTTTCAATTCAAAACTTTATACTGGATAAAAATATCAGTTGGGGTTCAGCACTGTACTTTGTATGTGTGTATGTATATATGTGTGTATACACTTAATATTTTTGGGCTTTGGTATTTATATAAAATTTCCTGGGATTCAATTCAAAACTTTATGCTGGATCAGTTGGGGTTCAGCACTGTGCTTTGTGTGTGTGTGTATGTGTGTATGTGTATTAATAGTTTTGGCTTTGGTATTTATATACAATTTCTTGGGGTTCAAATTCAAAACTCTATGCTGGATCAGTTGAGTTCAGCACTGTGCTTTGTATGTATATGTATATATGACCTTACTTGGATTATTCCGCCAATCCAGCAATGGTGAAGAATCTGCACTGTACCCTGGCTTTTATAGTTTTACAGAGCCAATAGAAACACTGTAGGGGTGCATTCAGAAACATGAGCTATTCTCTAACATTTTTGCCGAAGTACTTTCTTCTGAGTGTATCCCGTTTTTCTGCTGAGCGTACATGCAATCCCGACCGCAGCGCCTCCACGCTTAGGGGAGCGGAATTGTCTGGAACTAACCCGGCGCGGCGGTGGACAACTCTGGAACTAATCGATCAGAATAAAACTGCCCGAGCTCGCTCTAATAAGACTCAATGCAGGCAAATAGAACTGTGCACCGTGCGGAAAGTATCGATCCCACCGCTTTGGGGCCGTCATGCGCACATATTGTTTAAGTATTGATCTTATATTTTCTCGGGGCTTGATTTTATATATGCAGATTACAACAAATAAACTGAATATAACAAATGCAAAATATCCTAGTTTCTATTCAATCCTTTTATGTGAATTGAAGAAACCAACAATTCACATATCCCCATACCGCCATATGCTTGTCCTATTATTTCACTAATAGGCAATGTTCTCGAAGAGTCCTAATAGGCAATGTTCTCGAAGAGGCCTAATAGAACAAGATACAGCGGTATGAGAAATATGTGAATTGAAAATATTTTAGTAATATACGACGTCTAAGAAAAGGAATATTCAGCTCCAAAGTACTTTGTCTAATGCTTGCTACCATTTCCCTATTACTGGCAAAAGAAGTTAAAAATGTTGACATAATGAAAAAAATGGACTTGTTCCCAAGTATTCACCGAGTTCAGGCATTTGCACATAGATGGGTCTGTTGTCACGGAGCAATTCTAGAAGAATTACATTGTCTTAATATTAGATATGTAAATTGAGCCTGGTGGCCAATTGAACTTAAACCAGAAATAAATATGTATGTGTGTGTGTGTATGTGTGTATGTGTGTGTGTGTGTGTGTGTGTGTGTGTGTGTATGGCCTAGTTTTAAGTGTGGCCACAAGAGGGGCATATTTTTAACAAATTTATGGATAACAATCACACAGAAGTGCCTTTTGTAAGTATAAACAAATCAATCTGAGAGGGTCATACTTTCTGAGGAAATTCCCGAGGGCATTTTCACAAAAATCTTAGATTAGACAAGATTCCACACTTGAACAAAAAGCTCATATGCTCATGTTAAGCTTGTTTTAAGTATAGCAAATCCAGTGAGGAGGGGTTCATACTTTCTCGGGTTTATAGTAGTATCAATACCACTACTGTCTTGACATCCAATGTATCCCTGCAAAGTTTGGTGAAGATCTGAGTATGTAGTTTTTGACCTTATCTGGAACCTCCCATCTGAAAATTTGAAAATTCTTAAAAAATTCGACCAAAATCTTGATGTCTCCAATCTTTTGTTTTGTACGTTTTTTCCACGTGTCTTGACACATAATGTATCCATGCAAAGTTTGGTGAAGATCTGAGTATGTAGTTTTTGACCTTATATGGAACCTCCTATCTGAAAATTTGAAAATTCTTAAAAAATTCGTCCAAAATCTTGATGTCTCCAATCTCTTGTTTTGTACGTTTTTTCCACGTGTCTTGACATCCAATGTATCCCTGCAAAGTTTGGTGAAGATCTGAGTATGTAGTTTTTGACCTTATCTGGAACCTCCCATCTGAAAATTTGAAAATTCCTAAAAAATCCGTGCAAAATCTTGATGACCCAAATCTCTTGTTTTGTACGTTTTTTCCACGTGTCTTGACATCCAATGTATCCATGCAAAGTTTGGTGAAGATCTGAGTATGTCGTTTTTGACCTTATCTGGAACCTCCCATCTGAAAATTTGAAAATTCTTAAAAAATTCGTCGAAAATCTTGATGTCTCCAATCTCTTGTTTTGTACGTTTTTTCCACGTGTCTTGACATGCAAAGTATCCCTGCAACGTTTGGTGAAGATCTGAGTATGTAGTTTTTGACCTTATCTGGAACCTCCTATCTGAAAATTTGAAAATTCTTCAAAAATTCGTCGAAAATCTTGATGTCTCCAATCTCTTGTTTTGTACGTTTTTTCCACGTGTCTTGACATCCAATGTATCCCTGCAAAGTTTGGTGAAGATCTGAGTATGTAGTTTTTGACCTTATCTGGAACCTCCCATCTGAAAATTTGAAAATTCCTAAAAAATCCGTGCAAAATCTTGATGACCCCAATCTCTTGTTTTCTACGTTTTTTCCACGTGTCTTGACATCCAATGTATCCATGCAAAGTTTGGTGAAGATCTGAGTATGTCGTTTTTGACCTTATCTGGAAACTCCCATCTGAAAATTTGAAAATTCTTAAAAAATTCGTCGAAAATCTTGATGTCTCCAATCTCTTGTTTTGTACGTTTTTTCCACGTGTCTTGACATCCAATGTATCCCTGCAACGTTTGGTGAAGATCTGAGTATGTAGTTTTTGACCTTATATGGAACCTCCTTTCTGAAAATTTGAAAATTCTCAAAAAATTCGTCCATAATCTTGATGTCTCCAATCTCTTGTTTTGTACGTTTTTTCCACGTGTCTTGACATCCAATGTATCCCTGCAAAGTTTGGTGAAGATCTGAGTATGTAGTTTTTGACGTTATATGGAACCTCCTATCTGAAAATTTGAAAATTCTTAAAAAATTCGTCCAAAATCTTGATGTCACCAATCCTATGTTTTGTATGTTTTTTCCACGTGTCTTGACATCCAATGTATCCATGCAAAGTTTGGTGAAGATCTGAGTATGTCGTTTTTGACCTTATCTGGAACCTCCCATCTGAAAATTTGAAAATTCTTAAAAAATTCGTCGAAAATCTTGATGTCTCCGATCTCTTGTTTTGTACGTTTTTTCCACGTGTCTTGACATGCAAAGTATTCCTGCAAAGTTTGGTGAAGATCTGAGTATGTAGTTTTTGACCTCATCTGGAACCTCCTATCTGAAAATTTGAAAATTCTTAAAAAATTCGTCCAAAATTTTGATGTCTCCAATCTCTTGTTTTGTACGTTTTTTCCACGTGTCTTGACATCCAATGTATCCCTGCAATGTTTGGTGAAGATCTGAGTATGTAGTTTTTGACCTTATCTGGAACCTCCCATCTGAAAATTTGAAAATTCCTAAAAAATCCGTCCAAAATCTTGATGACCCCAATCTCTTGTTTTGTACGTTTTTTCCACGTGTCTTGACATCCAATGTATCCCTGCAAAGTTTGGTGAAGATCTGAGTATGTAGTTTTTGACCTTATCTGGAACCTCCTATCTGAAAATTTGAAAATTCTTAAAAAATTCGTCCAAAATCTTGATGTCTCCAATCTCTTGTTTTGTACGTTTTTTCCACGTGTCTTGATATCCAATGTATCCCTGCAAAGTTTGGTGAAGATCTGAGTATGTCGTTTTTGACCTTATCTGGAACATCCTTTCTGAAAATTTGAAAATTGTTAAAAAATTCGTCCAAAATCTTGATGTCTCCAATCTCTTTTTTGTACGTTTTTTCCACGTGTCTTGACATCCAATGTATCCCTGCAAAGTTTGGTGAAGATCTGAGTATGTAGTTTTTGACCTTATCTGGAACCTCCCATCTGAAAATTTGAAAATTCTTAAAAAATTCGACCAAAATCTTGATGTCTCCAATCTTTTGTTTTGTACGTTTTTTCCACGTGTCTTGACACATAATGTATCCATGCAAAGTTTGGTGAAGATCTGAGTATGTAGTTTTTGACCTTATATGGAACCTCCTATCTGAAAATTTGAAAATTCTTAAAAAATTCGTCCAAAATCTTGATGTCTCCAATCTCTTGTTTTGTACGTTTTTTCCACGTGTCTTGACATCCAATGTATCCCTGCAAAGTTTGGTGAAGATCTGAGTATGTAGTTTTTGACCTTATCTGGAACCTCCCATCTGAAAATTTGAAAATTCCTAAAAAATCCGTGCAAAATCTTGATGACCCCAATCTCTTGTTTTGTGCGTTTTTTCCACGTGTCTTGACATCCAATGTATCCATGCAAAGTTTGGTGAAGATCTGAGTATGTCGTTTTTGACCTTATCTGGAACCTCCCATCTGAAAATTTGAAAATTCTTAAAAAATTCGTCGAAAATCTTGATGTCTCCAATCTCTTGTTTTGTACGTTTTTTCCACGTGTCTTGACATGCAAAGTATCCCTGCAACGTTTGGTGAAAATCTGAGTATGTAGTTTTTGACCTTATCTGGAACCTCCTATCTGAAAATTTGAAAATTCTTCAAAAATTCGTCGAAAATCTTGATGTCTCCAATCTCTTGTTTTGTACGTTTTTTCCACGTGTCTTGACATCCAATGTATCCCTGCAATGTTTGGTGGAGATCTGAGTATGTAGTTTTTGACCTTATCTGGGACCTCCTATCAGAAAATTTGAAAATTCTTCAAAAATTCGTCCAAAATCTTGATGTCTCCAATCTCTTGTTTTGTACGTTTTTTCCACGTGTCTCGACCTCCAATGTATCCCTGCAAAGTTTGGTGAAGATCTGAGTATGTCGTTTTTGACCATATCTGGAACATCCTTTCTGAAAATTTGAAAATTCTTAAAAAATTCGTCGAAAATCTTGATGTCTCCAATCTCTTGTTTTGTACGTTTTTTCCACGTGTCTTGACATCCAATGTATCCCTGCAAAGTTTGGTGAAGATCTGAGTATGTAGTTTTTGACCTTATATGGAACCTCCTTTCTGAAAATTTGAAAATTCTCAAAAAATTCGTCGAAAATCTTGATGTCTCCAATCTCTTGTTTTGTACGTTTTTTCCACGTGTCTTGACATCCAATGTATCCCTGCAAAGTTTGGTGAAGATCTGAGTATGTAGTTTTTGACCTTATATGGAACCTCCTTTCTGAAAATTTGAAAATTCTCAAAAAATTCGTCCAAAATCTTGATGTCACCAATCCTATGTTTTGTATGTTTTTTCCACGTGTCTTGACATCCAATGTATCCATGCAAAGTTTGGTGAAGATCTGAGTATGTCGTTTTTGACCTTATCTGGAACCTCCCATCTGAAAATTTGAAAATTCTTAAAAAATTCGTCGAAAATCTTGATGTCTCCGATCTCTTGTTTTGTACGTTTTTTCCACGTGTCTTGACATGCAAAGTATTCCTGCAAAGTTTGGTGAAGATCTGAGTATGTAGTTTTTGACCTCATCTGGAACCTCCTATCTGAAAATTTGAAAATTCTTAAAAAATTCGTCCAAAATTTTGATGTCTCCAATCTCTTGTTTTGTACGTTTTTTCCACGTGTCTTGACATCCAATGTATCCCTGCAATGTTTGGTGAAGATCTGAGTATGCAGTTTTTGACCTTATCTGGAACCTCCCATCTGAAAATTTGAAAATTCCTAAAAAATCCGTCCAAAATCTTGATGACCCCAATCTCTTGTTTTGTACGTTTTTTCCACGTGTCTTGACATCCAATGTATCCCTGCAAAGTTTGGTGAAGATCTGAGTATGTCGTTTTTGACCTTATCTGGAACCTCCTATCTGAAAATTTGAAAATTCTTAAAAAATTCGTCCAAAATCTTGATGTCTCCAATCTCTTGTTTTGTACGTTTTTTCCACGTGTCTTGATATCCAATGTATCCCTGCAAAGTTTGGTGAAGATCTGAGTATGTCGTTTTTGACCTTATCTGGAACATCCTTTCTGAAAATTTGAAAATTGTTAAAAAATTCGTCCAAAATCTTGATGTCTCCAATCTCTTTTTTGTACGTTTTTTCCACGTGTCTTGACATCCAATGTATCCCTGCAAAGTTTGGTGAAGATCTGAGTATGTAGTTTTTGACCTTATCTGGAACCTCCCATCTGAAAATTTGAAAATTCTTAAAAAATTCGACCAAAACCTTGATGTCTCCAATCTTTTGTTTTGTACGTTTTTTCCACGTGTCTTGACACATAATGTATCCATGCAAAGTTTGGTGAAGATCTGAGTATGTAGTTTTTGACCTTATATGGAACCTCCTATCTGAAAATTTGAAAATTCTTAAAAAATTCGTCCAAAATCTTGATGTCTCCAATCTCTTGTTTTGTACGTTTTTTCCACGTGTCTTGACATCCAATGTATCCCTGCAAAGTTTGGTGAAGATCTGAGTATGTAGTTTTTGACCTTATCTGGAACCTCCCATCTGAAAATTTGAAAATTCCTAAAAAATCCGTGCAAAATCTTGATGACCCCAATCTCTTGTTTTGTACGTTTTTTCCACGTGTCTTGACATCCAATGTATTCCTGCAATGTTTGGTGAAGATCTGAGTATGTAGTTTTTGACCTTATATGGAACCTCCTATCTGAAAATTTGAAAATTCTTCAAAAATTCGACCAAAATCTTGATGACCCCAATCTCTTGTTTTGTACGTTTTTTCCACGTGTCTTGACATCCAAAGTATCCCTGCAAAGTTTGGTGAAGATCTGAGTATGTAGTTTTTGACCTTATATGGAACCTCCTTTCTGAAAATTTGAGAATTCTTAAAAAATTCGTCCAAAATCTTGATGTCTCCAATCTCTTGTTTTGTACGTTTTTTCCACGTGTCTTGACATCCAATCTATCCATGCAAAGTTTGGTGAAGATCTGAGTATGTCGTTTTTGACCTTATCTGGAACCTCCCATCTGAAAATTTGAAAATTCTTAAAAAATTCGTCGAAAATCTTGATGTCTCCAATCTTTTGTTTTGTACGTTTTTTCCACGTGTCTTGACATGCAAAGTATCCCTGCAACGTTTGGTGAAGATCTGAGTATGTAGTTTTTGACCTTATCTGGAACCTCCTATCTGAAAATTTGAAAATTCTTCAAAAATTCGTCGAAAATCTTGATGTCTCCAATCTCTTGTTTTGTACGTTTTTTCCACGTGTCTTGACATCCAATGTATTCCTGCAATGTTTGGTGGAGATCTGAGTATGTAGTTTTAGACCTTATCTGGAACCTCCTATCTGAAAATTTGAAAATTCTACAAAAATTCGTCCAAAATCTTGATGTCTCCAATCTCTTGTTTTGTACGTTTTTTCCACGTGTCTCGACCTCCAATGGATCCCTGCAAAGTTTGGTGAAGATCTGAGTATGTCGTTTTTGACCTTATCTGGAACATCCTTTCTGAAAATTTGAAAATTCTTAAAAAATTCGTCGAAAATCTTGATGTCTCCAATCTCTTGTTTTGTACGTTTTTTCCACGTGTCTTGACATCCAATGTATCCCTGCAAAGTTTGGTGAAGATCTGAGTATGTAGTTTTTGACCTTATATGGAACCTCCTATCTGAAAATTTGAAAATTCTTAAAAAATTCGTCCAAAATCTTGATGTCTCCAATCTCTTGTTTTGTATGTTTTTTCCACGTGTCTCGACCTCCAATGGATCCCTGCAAAGTTTGGTGAAGATCTGAGTATGTCGTTTTTGACCTTATCTGGAACCTCCCATCTGAAAATTTGAAAATTCTTAAAAAATTCGTCCAAAATCTTGATGTCTCCGATCTCTTGTTTTGTACGTTTTTTCCACGTGTCTTGACATGCAAAGTATTCCTGCAAAGTTTGGTGAAGATCTGAGTATGTAGTTTTTGACCTCATCTGGAACCTCCTATCTGAAAATTTGAAAATTCTTAAAAAATTCGTCCAAAATCTTGATGTCTCCAATCTCTTGTTTTGTACGTTTTTTCCACGTGTCTTGACATCCAATGTATCCCTGCAATGTTTGGTGAAGATCTGAGTATGTAGTTTTTGACCTTATCTGGAACCTCCCATCTGAAAATTTGAAAATTCCTAAAAAATCCGTCCAAAATCTTGATGACCCCAATCTCTTGTTTTGTACTTTTTTTCCACGTGTCTTGACATCCAATGTATCCCTGCAAAGTTTGGTGAAGATCTGAGTATGTAGTTTTTGATCTTATCTGGAACCTCCTATCTGAAAATTTGAAAATTCTTAAAAAATTCGTCCAAAATCTTGATGTCTCCAATCTCTTGTTTTGTACGTTTTTTCCACGTGTCTTGATATCCAATGTATCCCTGCAAAGTTTGGTGAAGATCTGAGTATGTTGTTTTTGACCTTATCTGGAACATCCTTTCTGAAAATTTGAAAATTGTTAAAAAATTCGTCCAAAATCTTGATGTCTCCTATCTCTTGTTTTGTACGTTTTTTCCACGTGTCTTGACATCCAATGTATCCCTGCAAAGTTTGGTGAAGATCTGAGTATGTAGTTTTTGACCTTATCTGGAACCTCCCATCTGAAAATTTGAAAATTCTTAAAAAATTCGACCAATATCTTGATGTCTCCAATCTCTTGTTTTGTACGTTTTTTCCACGTGTCTTGACACATAATGTATCCATGCAAAGTTTGGTGAAGATCTGAGTATGTAGTTTTTGACCTTATATGGAACCTCCTATCTGAAAATTTAAAAATTCTTAAAAAATTCGTCCAAAATCTTGATGTCTCCAATCTCTTGTTTTGTACGTTTTTTCCACGTGTCTTGACATCCAATGTATCCCTGCAAAGTTTGGTGAAGATCTGAGTATGTAGTTTTTGACCTTATCTGGAACCTCCCATCTGAAAATTTGAAAATTCTTAAAAAATTCGACCAAAATCTTGATGTCTCCAATCTTTTGTTTTGTACGTTTTTTCCACGTGTCTTGACACATAATGTATCCATGCAAAGTTTGGTGAAGATCTGAGTATGTAGTTTTTGACCTTATATGGAACCTCCTATCTGAAAATTTGAAAATTCTTAAAAAAATCGTCCAAAATCTTGATGTCTCCAATCTCTTGTTTTGTACGTTTTTTCCACGTGTCTTGACATCCAATGTATCCCTGCAAAGTTTGGTGAAGATCTGAGTATGTTGTTTTTGACCTTATCTGGAACATCCTTTCTGAAAATTTGAAAATTGTTAAAAAATTCGTCCAAAATCTTGATGTCTCCTATCTCTTGTTTTGTACGTTTTTTCCACGTGTCTTGACATCCAATGTATCCCTGCAAAGTTTGGTGAAGATCTGAGTATGTAGTTTTTGACCTTATCTGGAACCTCCCATCTGAAAATTTGAAAATTCTTAAAAAATTCGACCAATATCTTGATGTCTCCAATCTCTTGTTTTGTACGTTTTTTCCACGTGTCTTGACACATAATGTATCCATGCAAAGTTTGGTGAAGATCTGAGTATGTAGTTTTTGACCTTATATGGAACCTCCTATCTGAAAATTTAAAAATTCTTAAAAAATTCGTCCAAAATCTTGATGTCTCCAATCTCTTGTTTTGTACGTTTTTTCCACGTGTCTTGACATCCAATGTATCCCTGCAAAGTTTGGTGAAGATCTGAGTATGTAGTTTTTGACCTTATCTGGAACCTCCCATCTGAAAATTTGAAAATTCCTAAAAAATCCGTCCAAAATCTTGATGACCCCAATCTCTTGTTTTGTACGTTTTTTCCACGTGTCTTGACATTCAATGTATCCCTGCAAAGTTTGGTGAAGATCTGAGTATGTAGTTTTTGACCTTATATGGAACCTCCTTTCTGAAAATTTGAAAATTCTTAAAAAATTCGTCCAAAATCTTGATGACCCCAATCTCTTGTTTTGTACGTTTTTTCCACGTGTCTTGACATCCAATGTATCCCTGCAAAGTTTGGTGAAGATCTGAGTTTGTAGTTTTTGACCTTATATGGAACCTCCTTTCTGAAAATTTGAGAATTCTTAAAAAATTCGTCCAAAATCTTGATGTCTCCAATCTCTTGTTTTGTACGTTTTTTCCACGTGTCTTGACATCCAATGTATCCATGCAAAGTTTGGTGAAGATCTGAGTATGTCGTTTTTGACCTTATCTGGAACCTCCCATCTGAAAATTTGAAAATTCTTAAAAAATTCGTCGAAAATCTTGATGTCTCCAATCTCTTGTTTTGTACGTTTTTTCCACGTGTCTTGACATGCAAAGTATCCCTGCAACGTTTGGTGAAGATCTGAGTATGTAGTTTTTGACCTTATCTGGAACCTCCTATCTGAAAATTTGAAAATTCTTCAAAAATTCGTCGAAAATCTTGATGTCTCCAATCTCTTGTTTTGTACGTTTTTTCCACGTGTCTTGACATCCAATGTATCCCTGCAATGTTTGGTTGAGATCTGAGTATGTAGTTTTTGACCTTATCTGGAACCTCCTATCTGAAAATTTGAAAATTCTTCAAAAATTCGTCCAAAATCTTGATGTCTCCAATCTCTTGTTTTGTACGTTTTTTTCCACGTGTCTCGACCTCCAATGTATCCCTGCAAAGTTTGGTGAAGATCTGAGTATGTCGTTTTTGACCTTATCTGGAACATCCTTTCTGAAAATTTGAAAATTCTTAAAAAATTCGTCGAAAATCTTGATGTCTCCAATCTCTTGTTTTGTACGTTTTTTCCACGTGTCTTGACATCCAATGTATCCCTGCAAAGTTTGGTGAAGATCTGAGTATGTAGTTTTTGACCTTATATGGAACCTCCTATCTGAAAATTTGAAAATTCTTAAAAAATTCGTCCAAAATCTTGATGTCACCAATCCTATGTTTTGTATGTTTTTTCCACGTGTCTTGACATCCAATGTATCCATGCAAAGTTTGGTGAAGATCTGAGTATGTCGTTTTTGACCTTATCTGGAACCTCCCATCTGAAAATTTGAAAATTCTTAAAAAATTCGTCGAAAATCTTGATGTCTCCGATCTCTTGTTTTGTACGTTTTTTCCACGTGTCTTGACATGCAAAGTATTCCTGCAAAGTTTGGTGAAGATCTGACTATGTAGTTTTTGACCTTATCTGGAACCTCCCATCTGAAAATTTGAAAATTCCTAAAAAATCCGTCCAAAATCTTGATGACCCCAATCTCTTGTTTTGTACGATTTTTCCACGTGTCTTGACATCCAATGTATCCCTGCAAAGTTTGGTGAAGATCTGAGTATGTAGTTTTTGACCTTATCTGGAACCTCCTATCTGAAAATTTGAAAATTCTTAAAAAATTCGTCCAAAATCTTGATGTCTCCAATCTCTTGTTTTGTACGTTTTTTCCACGTGTCTTGATATCCAATGTATCCCTGCAAAGTTTGGTGAAGATCTGAGTATGTCGTTTTTGACCTTATCTGGAACATCCTTTCTGAAAATTTGAAAATTGTTAAAAAATTCGTCCAAAATCTTGATGTCTCCTATCTCTTGTTTTGTACGTTTTTTCCACGTGTCTTGACATCCAATGTATCCCTGCAAAGTTTGGTGAAGATCTGAGTATGTAGTTTTTGACCTTATCTGGAACCTCCCATCTGAAAATTTGAAAATTCTTAAAAAATTCGACCAAAATCTTGATGTCTCCAATCTCTTCTTTTGTACGTTTTTCCACGTGTCTTGACATGCAAAGTATTCCTGCAAAGTTTGTTGAAGATCTGAGTATGTAGTTTTTGACCTCATCTGGAACCTCCTATCTGAAAATTTGAAAATTCTTAAAAAATTCGTCCAAAATTTTGATGTCTCCAATCTCTTGTTTTGTACGTTTTTTCCACGTGTCTTGACATCCAATGTATCCCTGCAATGTTTGGTGAAGATCTGAGTATGTAGTTTTTGACCTTATCTGGAACCTCCCATCTGAAAATTTGAAAATTCCTAAAAAATCCGTCCAAAATCTTGATGACCCCAATCTCTTGTTTTGTACGTTTTTTCCACGTGTCTTGACATCCAATGTATCCCTGCAAAGTTTGGTGAAGATCTGAGTATGTAGTTTTTGACCTTATCTGGAACCTCCTATCTGAAAATTTGAAAATTCTTAAAAAATTCGTCCAAAATCTTGATGTCTCCAATCTCTTGTTTTGTACGTTTTTTCCACGTGTCTTGATATCCAATGTATCCCTGCAAAGTTTGGTGAAGATCTGAGTATGTCGTTTTTGACCTTATCTGGAACATCCTTTCTGAAAATTTGAAAATTGTTAAAAAATTCGTCCAAAATCTTGATGTCTCCAATCTCTTTTTTGTACGTTTTTTCCACGTGTCTTGACATCCAATGTATCCCTGCAAAGTTTGGTGAAGATCTGAGTATGTAGTTTTTGACCTTATCTGGAACCTCCCATCTGAAAATTTGAAAATTCTTAAAAAATTCGACCAAAATCTTGATGTCTCCAATCTTTTGTTTTGTACGTTTTTTCCACGTGTCTTGACACATAATGTATCCATGCAAAGTTTGGTGAAGATCTGAGTATGTAGTTTTTGACCTTATATGGAACCTCCTATCTGAAAATTTGAAAATTCTTAAAAAATTCGTCCAAAATCTTGATGTCTCCAATCTCTTGTTTTGTACGTTTTTTCCACGTGTCTTGACATCCAATGTATCCCTGCAAAGTTTGGTGAAGATCTGAGTATGTAGTTTTTGACCTTATCTGGAACCTCCCATCTGAAAATTTGAAAATTCCTAAAAAATCCGTGCAAAATCTTGATGACCCCAATCTCTTGTTTTGTACGTTTTTTCCACGTGTCTTGACATCCAATGTATCCATGCAAAGTTTGGTGAAGATCTGAGTATGTCGTTTTTGACCTTATCTGGAACCTCCCATCTGAAAATTTGAAAATTCTTAAAAAATTCGTCGAAAATCTTGATGTCTCCAATCTCTTGTTTTGTACGTTTTTTCCACGTGTCTTGACATGCAAAGTATCCCTGCAACGTTTGGTGAATATCTGAGTATGTAGTTTTTGACCTTATCTGGAACCTCCTATCTGAAAATTTGAAAATTCTTCAAAAATTCGTCGAAAATCTTGATGTCTCCAATCTCTTGTTTTGTACGTTTTTTCCACGTGTCTTGACATCCAATGTATCCCTGCAAAGTTTGGTGAAGATCTGAGTATGTAGTTTTTGACCTTATCTGGAACCTCCCATCTGAAAATTTGAAAATTCCTAAAAAATCCGTGCAAAATCTTGATGACCCCAATCTCTTGTTTTGTACGTTTTTTCCACGTGTCTTGACATCCAATGTATCCATGCAAAGTTTGGTGAAGATCTGAGTATGTCGTTTTTGACCTTATCTGGAAACTCCCATCTGAAAATTTGAAAATTCTTAAAAAATTCGTCGAAAATCTTGATGTCTCCAATCTCTTGTTTTGTACGTTTTTTCCACGTGTCTTGACATCCAATGTATCCCTGCAACGTTTGGTGAAGATCTGAGTATGTAGTTTTTGACCTTATATGGAACCTCCTTTCTGAAAATTTGAAAATTCTCAAAAAATTCGTCCATAATCTTGATGTCTCCAATCTCTTGTTTTGTACGTTTTTTCCACGTGTCTTGACATCCAATGTATCCCTGCAAAGTTTGGTGAAGATCTGAGTATGTAGTTTTTGACCTTATATGGAACCTCCTATCTGAAAATTTGAAAATTCTTAAAAAATTCATCCAAAATCTTGATGTCACCAATCCTATGTTTTGTATGTTTTTTCCACGTGTCTTGACATCCAATGTATCCATGCAAAGTTTGGTGAAGATCTGAGTATGTCGTTTTTGACCTTATCTGGAACCTCCCATCTGAAAATTTGAAAATTCTTAAAAAATTCGTCGAAAATCTTGATGTCTCCGATCTCTTGTTTTGTACGTTTTTTCCACGTGTCTTGACATGCAAAGTATTCCTGCAAAGTTTGGTGAAGATCTGAGTATGTAGTTTTTGACCTCATCTGGAACCTCCTATCTGAAAATTTGAAAATTCTTAAAAAATTCGTCCAAAATTTTGATGTCTCCAATCTCTTGTTTTGTACGTTTTTTCCACGTGTCTTGACATCCAATGTATCCCTGCAATGTTTGGTGAAGATCTGAGTATGTAGTTTTTGACCTTATCTGGAACCTCCCATCTGAAAATTTGAAAATTCCTAAAAAATCCGTCCAAAATCTTGATGACCCCAATCTCTTGTTTTGTACGTTTTTTCCACGTGTCTTGACATCCAATGTATCCCTGCAAAGTTTGGTGAAGATCTGAGTATGTAGTTTTTGACCTTATCTGGAACCTCCTATCTGAAAATTTGAAAATTCTTAAAAAATTCGTCCAAAATCTTGATGTCTCCAATCTCTTGTTTTGTACGTTTTTTCCACGTGTCTTGATATCCAATGTATCCCTGCAAAGTTTGGTGAAGATCTGAGTATGTCGTTTTTGACCTTATCTGGAACATCCTTTCTGAAAATTTGAAAATTGTTAAAAAATTCGTCCAAAATCTTGATGTCTCCAATCTCTTTTTTGTACGTTTTTTCCACGTGTCTTGACATCCAATGTATCCCTGCAAAGTTTGGTGAAGATCTGAGTATGTAGTTTTTGACCTTATCTGGAACCTCCCATCTGAAAATTTGAAAATTCTTAAAAAATTCAACCAAAATCTTGATGTCTCCAATCTTTTGTTTTGTACGTTTTTTCCACGTGTCTTGACACATAATGTATCCATGCAAAGTTTGGTGAAGATCTGAGTATGTAGTTTTTGACCTTATATGGAACCTCCTATCTGAAAATTTGAAAATTCTTAAAAAATTCGTCCAAAATCATGATGTCTCCAATCTCTTGTTTTGTACGTTTTTTCCACGTGTCTTGACATCCAATGTATCCCTGCAAAGTTTGGTGAAGATCTGAGTATGTAGTTTTTGACCTTATCTGGAACCTCCCATCTGAAAATTTGAAAATTCCTAAAAAATCCGTGCAAAATCTTGATGACCCCAATCTCTTGTTTTGTACGTTTTTTCCACGTGTCTTGACATCCAATGTATCCATGCAAAGTTTGGTGAAGATCTGAGTATGTCGTTTTTGACCTTATCTGGAACCTCCCATCTGAAAATTTGAAAATTCTTAAAAAATTCGTCGAAAATCTTGATGTCTCCAATCTCTTGTTTTGTACGTTTTTTCCACGTGTCTTGACATGCAAAGTATCCCTGCAACGTTTGGTGAAGATCTGAGTATGTAGTTTTTGACCTTATCTGGAACCTCCTATCTGAAAATTTGAAAATTCTTCAAAAATTCGTCGAAAATCTTGATGTCTCCAATCTCTTGTTTTGTACGTTTTTTCCACGTGTCTTGACATCCAATGTATCCCTGCAATGTTTGGTGGAGATCTGAGTATGTAGTTTTTGACCTTATCTGGGACCTCCTATCAGAAAATTTGAAAATTCTTCAAAAATTCGTCCAAAATCTTGATGTCTCCAATCTCTTGTTTTGTACGTTTTTTTTACGTGTCTCGACCTCCAATGTATCCCTGCAAAGTTTGGTGAAGATCTGAGTATGTCGTTTTTGACCTTATCTGGAACATCCTTTCTGAAAATTTGAAAATTCTTAAAAAATTCGTCGAAAATCTTGATGTCTCCAATCTCTTGTTTTGTACGTTTTTTCCACGTGTCTTGACATCCAATGTATCCCTGCAAAGTTTGGTGAAGATCTGAGTATGTAGTTTTTGACCTTATATGGAACCTCCTTTCTGAAAATTTGAAAATTCTCAAAAAATTCGTCCATAATCTTGATGTCTCCAATCTCTTGTTTTGTACGTTTTTTCCACGTGTCTTGACATCCAATGTATCCCTGCAAAGTTTGGTGAAGATCTGAGTATGTAGTTTTTGACCTTATATGGAACCTCCTATCTGAAAATTTGAAAATTCTTAAAAAATTCGTCCAAAATCTTGATGTCACCAATCCTATGTTTTGTATGTTTTTTCCACGTGTCTTGACATCCAATGTATCCATGCAAAGTTTGGTGAAGATCTGAGTATGTCGTTTTTGACCTTATCTGGAACCTCCCTCTGAAAATTTGAAAATTCTTAAAAAATTCGTCGAAAATCTTGATGTCTCCGATCTCTTGTTTTGTACGTTTTTTCCACGTGTCTTGACATGCAAAGTATTCCTGCAAAGTTTGGTGAAGATCTGAGTATGTAGTTTTTGACCTCATCTGGAACCTCCTATCTGAAAATTTGAAAATTCTTAAAAAATTCGTCCAAAATTTTGATGTCTCCAATCTCTTGTTTTGTACGTTTTTTCCACGTGTCTTGACATCCAATGTATCCCTGCAATGTTTGGTGAAGATCTGAGTATGTAGTTTTTGACCTTATCTGGAACCTCCCATCTGAAAATTTGAAAATTCCTAAAAAATCCGTCCAAAATCTTGATGACCCCAATCTCTTGTTTTGTACGTTTTTTCCACGTGTCTTGACATCCAATGTATCCCTGCAAAGTTTGGTGAAGATCTGAGTATGTAGTTTTTGACCTTATCTGGAACCTCCTATCTGAAAATTTGAAAATTCTTAAAAAATTCGTCCAAAATCTTGATGTCTCCAATCTCTTGTTTTGTACGTTTTTTCCACGTGTCTTGATATCCAATGTATCCCTGCAAAGTTTGGTGAAGATCTGAGTATGTCGTTTTTGACCTTATCTGGAACATCCTTTCTGAAAATTTGAAAATTGTTAAAAAATTCGTCCAAAATCTTGATGTCTCCAATCTCTTTTTTGTACGTTTTTTCCACGTGTCTTGACATCCAATGTATCCCTGCAAAGTTTGGTGAAGATCTGAGTATGTAGTTTTTGACCTTATCTGGAACCTCCCATCTGAAAATTTGGAAATTCTTAAAAAATTCGACCAAAATTTTGATGTCTCCAATCTTTTGTTTTGTACGTTTTTTCCACGTGTCTTGACACATAATGTATCCATGCAAAGTTTGGTGAAGATCTGAGTATGTAGTTTTTGACCTTATATGGAACCTCCTATCTGAAAATTTGAAAATTCTTAAAAAATTCGTCCAAAATCTTGATGTCTCCAATCTCTTGTTTTGTACGTTTTTTCCACGTGTCTTGACATCCAATGTATCCCTGCAAAGTTTGGTGAAGATCTGAGTATGTAGTTTTTGACCTTATCTGGAACCTCCCGTCTGAAAATTTGAAAATTCCTAAAAAATCCGTGCAAAATCTTGATGACCCCAATCTCTTGTTTTGTACGTTTTTTCCACGTGTCTTGACATCCAATGTATTCCTGCAATGTTTGGTGAAGATCTGAGTATGTAGTTTTTGACCTTATATGGAACCTCCTATCTGAAAATTTGAAAATTCTTAAAAAATTCGACCAAAATCTTGATGTTCCGAATCCTATGTTTTGTATGTTTTTTCCACGTGTCTTGACATCCAATGTATCCATGCAAAGTTTGGTGAAGATCTGAGTATGTAGTTTTTGACCTTATATTGAACCTCCCATCTGAAAATTTGAAAATTCTTAAAAAATTCGTCCAAAATCTTGATGTCTCCAATCTCTTGTTTTGTACGTTTTTTCCACGTGTCTTGACATCCAATGTATCCATGCAAAGTTTGGTGAAGATCTGAGTATGTAGTTTTTGACCTTATCTGGAACCTCCCATCTGAAAATTTGAAAATTCTTAAAAAATTCGTCGAAAATCTTGATGTCTCCAATCTTTTGTTTTGTACGTTTTTTCCACGTGTCTTGACATGCAAAGTATCCCTGCAACGTTTGGTGAAGATCTGAGTATGTAGTTTTTGACCTTATCTGGAACCTCCTATCTGAAAATTTGAAAATTCTTCAAAAATTCGTCGAAAATCTTGATGTCTCCAATCTCTTGTTTTGTACGTTTTTTCCACGTGTCTTGACATCCAATGTATTCCTGCAATGTTTGGTGGAGATCTGAGTATGTAGTTTTAGACCTTATCTGGAACCTCCTATCTGAAAATTTGATAATTCTTCAAAAATTCGTCCAAAATCTTGATGTCTCCAATCTCTTGTTTTGTACGTTTTTTCCACGTGTCTCGACCTCCAATGGATCCCTGCAAAGTTTGGTGAAGATCTGAGTATGTCGTTTTTGACCTTATCTGGAACATCCTTTCTGAAAATTTGAAAATTCTTAAAAAATTCGTCGAAAATCTTGATGTCTCCAATCTCTTGTTTTGTACGTTTTTTCCACGTGTCTTGACATCCAATGTATCCCTGCAAAGTTTGGTGAAGATCTGAGTATGTAGTTTTTGACCTTATATGGAACCTCCTATCTGAAAATTTGAAAATTCTTAAAAAATTCGTCCAAAATCTTGATGTCTCCAATCTCTTGTTTAGTACGTTTTTTCCACGTGTCTCGACCTCCAATGGATCCCTGCAAAGTTTGGTGAAGATCTGAGTATGTCGTTTTTGACCTTATCTGGAACCTCCCATCTGAAAATTTGAAAATTCTTAAAAAATTCGTCGAAAATCTTGATGTCTCCGATCTCTTGTTTTGTACGTTTTTTCCACGTGTCTTGACATGCAAAGTATTCCTGCAAAGTTTGGTGAAGATCTGAGTATGTAGTTTTTGACCTCATCTGGAACCTCCTATCTGAAAATTTGAAAATTCTTAAAAAATTCGTCCAAAATCTTGATGTCTCCAATCTCTTGTTTTGTACGTTTTTTCCACGTGTCTTGACATCCAATGTATCCCTGCAATGTTTGGTGAAGATCTGAGTATGTAGTTTTTGACCTTATCTGGAACCTCCCATCTGAAAATTTGAAAATTCCTAAAAAATCCGTCCAAAATCTTGATGACCCCAATCTCTTGTTTTGTACTTTTTTTCCACGTGTCTTGACATCCAATGTATCCCTGCAAAGTTTGGTGAAGATCTGAGTATGTAGTTTTTGATCTTATCTGGAACCTCCTATCTAAAAATTTGAAAATTCTTAAAAAATTCGTCCAAAATCTTGATGTCTCCAATCTCTTGTTTTGTACGTTTTTTCCACGTGTCTTGATATCCAATGTATCCCTGCAAAGTTTGGTGAAGATCTGAGTATGTTGTTTTTTACCTTATCTGGAACATCCTTTCTGAAAATTTGAAAATTGTTAAAAATTCGTCCAAAATCTTGATGTCTCCTATCTCTTGTTTTGTACGTTTTTTCCACGTGTCTTGACATCCAATGTATCCCTGCAAAGTTTGGTGAAGATCTGAGTATGTAGTTTTTGACCTTATCTGGAACCTCCCATCTGAAAATTTGAAAATTCTTAAAAAATTCGACCAATATCTTGATGTCTCCAATCTCTTGTTTTGTACGTTTTTTCCACGTGTCTTGACACATAATGTATCCATGCAAAGTTTGGTGAAGATCTGAGTATGTAGTTTTTGACCTTATATGGAACCTCCTATCTGAAAATTTAAAAATTCTTAAAAAATTCGTCCAAAATCTTGATGTCTCCAATCTCTTGTTTTGTACGTTTTTTCCACGTGTCTTGACATCCAATGTATCCCTGCAAAGTTTGGTGAAGATCTGAGTATGTAGTTTTTGACCTTATCTGGAACCTCCCATCTGAAAATTTGAAAATTCTTAAAAAATTCGACCAAAATCTTGATGTCTCCAATCTTTTGTTTTGTACGTTTTTTCCACGTGTCTTGACACATAATGTATCCATGCAAAGTTTGGTGAAGATCTGAGTATGTCGTTTTTGACTTTATCTGGAACCTCCTATCTGAAAATTTGAAAATTCTTAAAAAATTCGTCCAAAATCTTGATGTCTCCAATCTCTTGTTTTGTACGTTTTTTCCACGTGTCTTGACATCCAATGTATCCCTGCAATGTTTGGTGGAGATCTGAGTATGTAGTTTTTGACCTTATCTGGGACCTCCTATCAGAAAATTTGAAAATTCTTCAAAAATTCGTCCAAAATCTTGATGTCTCCAATCTCTTGTTTTGTACGTTTTTTCCACGTGTCTCGACCTCCAATGTATCCCTGCAAAGTTTGGTGAAGATCTGAGTATGTCGTTTTTGACCTTATCTGGAACATCCTTTCTGAAAATTTGAAAATTCTTAAAAAATTCGTCGAAAATCTTGATGTCTCCAATCTCTTGTTTTGTACGTTTTTTCCACGTGTCTTGACATCCAATGTATCCCTGCAAAGTTTGGTGAAGATCTGAGTATGTAATTTTTGACCTTATATGGAACCTCCTTTCTGAAAATTTGAAAATTCTCAAAAAATTCGTCCATAATCTTGATGTCTCCAATCTCTTGTTTTGTACGTTTTTTCCACGTGTCTTGACATCCAATGTATCCCTGCAAAGTTTAGTGAAGATCTGAGTATGTAGTTTTTGACCTTATATGGAACCTCCTATCTGAAAATTTGAAAATTCTTAAAAAATTCGTCCAAAATCTTGATGTCACCAATCCTATGTTTTGTATGTTTTTTCCACGTGTCTTGACATCCAATGTATCCATGCAAAGTTTGGTGAAGATCTGAGTATGTCGTTTTTGACCTTATCTGGAACCTCCCATCTGAAAATTTGAAAATTCTTAAAAAATTCGTCGAAAATCTTGATGTCTCCGATCTCTTGTTTTGTACGTTTTTTCCACGTGTCTTGACATGCAAAGTATTCCTGCAAAGTTTGGTGAAGATCTGAGTATGTAGTTTTTGACCTCATCTGGAACCTCCTATCTGAAAATTTGAAAATTCTTAAAAAATTCGTCCAAAATTTTGATGTCTCCAATCTCTTGTTTTGTACGTTTTTTCCACGTGTCTTGACATCCAATGTATCCCTGCAATGTTTGGTGAAGATCTGAGTATGTAGTTTTTGACCTTATCTGGAACCTCCCATCTGAAAATTTGAAAATTCCTAAAAAATCCGTCCAAAATCTTGATGACCCCAATCTCTTGTTTTGTACGTTTTTTCCACGTGTCTTGACATCCAATGTATCCCTGCAAAGTTTGGTGAAGATCTGAGTATGTAGTTTTTGACCTTATCTGGAACCTCCTATCTGAAAATTTGAAAATTCTTAAAAAATTCGTCCAAAATCTTGATGTCTCCAATCTCTTGTTTTGTACGTTTTTTCCACGTGTCTTGATATCCAATGTATCCCTGCAAAGTTTGGTGAAGATCTGAGTATGTCGTTTTTGACCTTATCTGGAACATCCTTTCTGAAAATTTGAAAATTGTTAAAAAATTCGTCCAAAATCTTGATGTCTCCAATCTCTTTTTTGTACGTTTTTTCCACGTGTCTTGACATCCAATGTATCCCTGCAAAGTTTGGTGAAGATCTGAGTATGTAGTTTTTGACCTTATCTGGAACCTCCCATCTGAAAATTTGAAAATTCTTAAAAAATTCGACCAAAATCTTGATGTCTCCAATCTTTTGTTTTGTACGTTTTTTCCACGTGTCTTGACACATAATGTATCCATGCAAAGTTTGGTGAAGATCTGAGTATGTAGTTTTTGACCTTATATGGAACCTCCTATCTGAAAATTTGAAAATTCTTAAAAAATTCGTCCAAAATCTTGATGTCTCCAATCTCTTGTTTTGTACGTTTTTTCCACGTGTCTTGACATCCAATGTATCCCTGCAAAGTTTGGTGAAGATCTGAGTATGTAGTTTTTGACCTTATCTGGAACCTCGCATCTGAAAATTTGAAAATTCCTAAAAAATCCGTGCAAAATCTTGATGACCCCAATCTCTTGTTTTGTACGTTTTTTCCACGTGTCTTGACATCCAATGTATTCCTGCAATGTTTGGTGAAGATCTGAGTATGTAGTTTTTGACCTTATATGGAACCTCCTATCTGAAAATTTGAAAATTCTTAAAAAATTCGACCAAAATCTTGATGTTCCGAATCCTATGTTTTGTATGTTTTTTCCACGTGTCTTGACATCCAATGTATCCATGCAAAGTTTGGTGAAGATCTGAGTATGTAGTTTTTGACCTTATATTGAACCTCCCATCTGAAAATTTGAAACTTCTTAAAAAATTCGTCCAAAATCTTGATGACCCCAATCTCTTGTTTTGTACGTTTTTTCCACGTGTCTTGACATCCAAAGTATCCCTGCAAAGTTTGGTGAAGATCTGAGTATGTAGTTTTTGACCTTATATGGAACCTCCTTTCTGAAAATTTGAGAATTCTTAAAAAATTCGTCCAAAATCTTGATGTCTCCAATCTCTTGTTTTGTACGTTTTTTCCACGTGTCTTGACATCCAATGTATCCATGCAAAGTTTGGTGAAGATCTGAGTATGTCGTTTTTGACCTTATCTGGAACCTCCCATCTGAAAATTTGAAAATTCTTAAAAAATTCGTCGAAAATCTTGATGTCTCCAATCTTTTGTTTTGTACGTTTTTTCCACGTGTCTTGACATGCAAAGTATCCCTGCAAAGTTTGGTGAAGATCTGAGTATGTAGTTTTTGACCTTATCTGGAACCTCCTATCTGAAAATTTGAAAATTCTTCAAAAATTCGTCGAAAATCTTGATGTCTCCAATCTCTTGTTTTGTACGTTTTTTCCACGTGTCTTGACATCCAATGTATTCCTGCAATGTTTGGTGGAGATCTGAGTATGTAGTTTTAGACCTTATCTGGAACCTCCTATCTGAAAATTTGATAATTCTTCAAAAATTCGTCCAAAATCTTGATGTCTCCAATCTCTTGTTTTGTACGTTTTTTCCACGTGTCTCGACCTCCAATGGATCCCTGCAAAGTTTGGTGAAGATCTGAGTATGTCGTTTTTGACCTTATCTGGAACATCCTTTCTGAAAATTTGAAAATTCTTAAAAAATTCGTCGAAAATCTTGATGTCTCCAATCTCTTGTTTTGTACGTTTTTTCCACGTGTCTTGACATGAAATGTATCCCTGCAAAGTTTGGTGAAGATCTGAGTATGTCGTTTTTGACCTTATCTGGAACATCCTTTCTGAAAATTTGAAAATTCTTAAAAACTTCGTCGAAAATCTTGATGTCTCCAATCTCTTGTTTTGTACGTTTTTTCCACGTGTCTTGACATCCAATGTATCCCTGCAAAGTTTGGTGAAGATCTGAGTATGTAGTTTTTGACCTTATATGGAACCTCCTATCTGAAAATTTGAAAATTCTTAAAAAATTCGTCGAAAATCTTGATGTCTCCGATCTCTTGTTTTGTACGTTTTTTCCACGTGTCTTGACATGCAAAGTATTCCTGCAAAGTTTGGTGAAGATCTGAGTATGTAGTTTTTGACCTCATCTGGAACCTCCTATCTGAAAATTTGAAAATTCTTAAAAAATTCGTCCAAAATCTTGATGTCTCCAATCTCTTGTTTTGTACGTTTTTTCCACGTGTCTTGACATCCAATGTATCCCTGCAATGTTTGGTGAAGATCTGAGTATGTAGTTTTTGACCTTATCTGGAATCTCCCATCTGAAAATTTGAAAATTCCTAAAAAATCCGTCCAAAATCTTGATGACCCCAATCTCTTGTTTTGTACTTTTTTTCCACGTGTCTTGACATCCAATGTATCCCTGCAAAGTTTGGTGAAGATCTGAGTATGTAGTTTTTGATCTTATCTGGAACCTCCTATCTGAAAATTTGAAAATTCTTAAAAAATTCGTCCAAAATCTTGATGTCTCCAATCTCTTGTTTTGTACGTTTTTTCCACGTGTCTTGATATCCAATGTATCCCTGCAAAGTTTGGTGAAGATCTGAGTATGTTGTTTTTTACCTTATCTGGAACATCATTTCTGAAAATTTGAAAATTGTTAAAAAATTCGTCCAAAATCTTGATGTCTCCTATCTCTTGTTTTGTACGTTTTTTCCACGTGTCTTGACATCCAATGTATCCCTGCAAAGTTTGGTGAAGATCTGAGTATGTAGTTTTTGACCTTATCTGGAACCTCCCATCTGAAAATTTGAAAATTCTTAAAAAAATCGACCAAAATCTTGATGTCTCCAATCTTTTGTTTTGTACGTTTTTTCCACGTGTCTTGACACATAATGTATCCATGCAAAGTTTGGTGAAGATCTGAGTATGTCGTTTTTGACCTTATATGGAACCTCCTATCTGAAAATTTGAAAATTCTTAAAAAATTCGTCCAAAATCTTGATGTCTCCAATCTCTTGTTTTGTACGTTTTTTCCACGTGTCTTGACATCCAATGTATCCCTGCAAAGTTTGGTGAAGATCTGAGTATGTAGTTTTTGACCTTATCTGGAACCTCCCATCTGAAAATTTGAAAATTCCTAAAAAATCCGTGCAAAATCTTGATGACCCCAATCTCTTGTTTTGTACGTTTTTTCCACGTGTCTTGACATCCAATGTATCCATGCAAAGTTTGGTGAAGATCTGAGTATGTCGTTTTTGACCTTATCTGGAACCTCCCATCTGAAAATTTGAAAATTCTTAAAAAATTCGTCGAAAATCTTGATGTCTCCAATCTCTTGTTTTGTACGTTTTTTCCACGTGTCTTGACATGCAAAGTATCCCTGCAACGTTTGGTGAAGATCTGAGTATGTAGTTTTTGACCTTATCTGGAACCTCCTATCTGAAAATTTGAAAATTCTTCAAAAATTCGTCGAAAATCTTGATGTCTCCAATCTCTTGTTTTGTACGTTTTTTCCACGTGTCTTGACATCCAATGTATCCCTGCAATGTTTGGTGGAGATCTGAGTATGTAGTTTTTGACCTTATCTGGGACCTCCTATCAGAAAATTTGAAAATTCTTCAAAAATTCGTCCAAAATCTTGATGTCTCCAATCTCTTGTTTTGTACGTTTTTTCCACGTGTCTCGACCTCCAATGTATCCCTGCAAAGTTTGGTGAAGATCTGAGTATGTCGTTTTTGACCTTATCTGGAACATCCTTTCTGAAAATTTGAAAATTCTTAAAAAATTCGTCGAAAATCTTGATGTCTCCAATCTCTTGTTTTGTACGTTTTTTCCACGTGTCTTGACATCCAATGTATCCCTGCAAAGTTTGGTGAAGATCTGAGTATGTAGTTTTTGACCTTATATGGAACCTCCTTTCTGAAAATTTGAAAATTCTCAAAAAATTCGTCCATAATCTTGATGTCTCCAATCTCTTGTTTTGTACGTTTTTTCCACGTGTCTTGACATCCAATGTATCCCTGCAAAGTTTGGTGAAAATCTGAGTATGTAGTTTTTGACCTTATCTGGAACCTCCCATCTGAAAATTTGAAAATTCTTAAAAAATTCGACCAAAATCTTGATGTCTCCAATCTTTTGTTTTGTACGTTTTTTCCACGTGTCTTGACACATAATGTATCCATGCAAAGTTTGGTGAAGATCTGAGTATGTAGTTTTTGACCTTATATGGAGCCTCCTATCTGAAAATTTGAAAATTCTTAAAAAATTCGTCCAAAAACTTGATGTCTCCAATCTCTTGTTTTGTACGTTTTTTCCACGTGTCTTGACATCCAATGTATCCCTGCAAAGTTTGGTGAAGATCTGAGTATGTAGTTTTTGACCTTATCTGGAACCTCCCATCTGAAAATTTGAAAATTCCTAAAAAATCCGTGCAAAATCTTGATGACCCCAATCTCTTGTTTTGTACGTTTTTTCCACGTGTCTTGACATCCAATGTATTCCTGCAATGTTTGGTGAAGATCTGAGTATGTAGTTTTTGACCTTATATGGAACCTCCTATCTGAAAATTTGAAAATTCTTAAAAAATTCGACCAAAATCTTGATGTTCCGAATCCTATGTTTTGTATGTTTTTTCCAAGTGTCTTGACATCCAATGTATCCATGCAAAGTTTGGTGAAGATCTGAGTATGTAGTTTTTGACCTTATATTGAACCTCCCATCTGAAAATTTGAAAATTCTTAAAAAATTCGTCCAAAATCTTGATGACCCCAATCTCTTGTTTTGTACGTTTTTTCCACGTGTCTTGACATCCAAAGTATCCCTGCAAAGTTTGGTGAAGATCTGAGTATGTAGTTTTTGACCTTATATTGAACCTCCCATCTGAAAATTTGAAAATTCTTAAAAAATTCGTCCAAAATCTTGATGTCTCCAATCTCTTGTTTTGTACGTTTTTTCCACGTGTCTTGACATCCAATGTATCCATGCAAAGTTTGGTGAAGATCTGAGTATGTCGTTTTTGACCTTATCTGGAACCTCCCATCTGAAAATTTGAAAATTCTTAAAAAATTCGTCGAAAATCTTGATGTCTCCAATCTTTTGTTTTGTACGTTTTTTCCACGTGTCTTGACATGCAAAGTATCCCTGCAACGTTTGGTGAAGATCTGAGTATGTAGTTTTTGACCTTATCTGGAACCTCCTATCTGAAAATTTGAAAATTCTTCAAAAATTCGTCGAAAATCTTGATGTCTCCAATCTCTTGTTTTGTACGTTTTTTCCACGTGTCTTGACATCCAATGTATTCCTGCAATGTTTGGTGGAGATCTGAGTATGTAGTTTTAGACCTTATCTGGAACCTCCTATCTGAAAATTTGAAAATTCTTCAAAAATTCGTCCAAAATCTTGATGTCTCCAATCTCTTGTTTTGTACGTTTTTTCCACGTGTCTCGACCTCCAATGGATCCCTGCAAAGTTTGGTGAAGATCTGAGTATGTCGTTTTTGACCTTATCTGGAACATCCTTTCTGAAAATTTGAAAATTCTTAAAAAATTCGTCGAAAATCTTGATTTCTCCAATCTCTTGTTTTGTACGTTTTTTCCACGTGTCTTGACATCCAATGTATAACTGCAAAGTTTGGTGAAGATCTGAGTATGTAGTTTTTGACCTTATATGGAACCTCCTATCTGAAAATTTGAAAATTCTTAAAAAATTCGTCCAAAATCTTGATGTCTCCAATCTCTTGTTTTGTACGTTTTTTCCACGTGTCTCGACCTCCAATGGATCCCTGCAAAGTTTGGTGAAGATCTGAGTATGTCGTTTTTGACCTTATCTGGAACCTCCCATCTGAAAATTTGAAAATTCTTAAAAAATTCGTCGAAAATCTTGATGTCTCCGATCTCTTGTTTTGTACGTTTTTTCCACGTGTCTTGACATGCAAAGTATTCCTGCAAAGTTTGGTGAAGATCTGAGTATGTAGTTTTTGACCTCATCTGGAACCTCCTATCTGAAAATTTGAAAATTCTTAAAAAATTCGTTCAAAATTTTGATGTCTCCAATCTCTTGTTTTGTATGTTTTTTCCACGTGTCTTGACATCCAATGTATCCCTGCAATGTTTGGTGAAGATCTGAGTATGTAGTTTTTGACCTTATCTGGAACCTCCCATCTGAAAATTTGAAAATTCCTAAAAAATCCGTCCAAAATCTTGATGACCCCAATCTCTTGTTTTGTACGTTTTTTCCACGTGTCTTGACATCCAATGTATCCCTGCAAAGTTTGGTGAAGATCTGAGTATGTAGTTTTTGACCTTATCTGGAACCTCCTATCTGAAAATTTGAAAATTCTTAAAAAATTCGTCCAAAATCTTGATGTCTCCAATCTCTTGTTTTGTACGTTTTTTCCACGTGTCTTGATATCCAATGTATCCCTGCAAAGTTTGGTGAAGATCTGAGTATGTCGTTTTTGACCTTATCTGGAACATCCTTTCTGAAAATTTGAAAATTGTTAAAAAATTCGTCCAAAATCTTGATGTCTCCAATCTCTTTTTTGTACGTTTTTTCCACGTGTCTTGACATCCAATGTATCCCTGCAAAGTTTGGTGAAGATCTGAGTATGTAGTTTTTGACCTTATCTGGAACCTCCCATCTGAAAATTTGAAAATTCTTAAAAAATTCGACCAAAATCTTGATGTCTCCAATCTTTTGTTTTGTACGTTTTTTCCACGTGTCTTGACACATAATGTATCCATGCAAAGTTTGGTGAAGATCTGAGTATGTAGTTTTTGACCTTATATGGAACCTCCTATCTGAAAATTTGAAAATTCTTAAAAAATTCGTCCAAAATCTTGATGTCTCCAATCTCTTGTTTTGTACGTTTTTTCCACGTGTCTTGACATCCAATGTATCCCTGCAAAGTTTGGTGAAGATCTGAGTATGTAGTTTTTGACCTTATCTGGAACCTCCCATCTGAAAATTTGAAAATTCCTAAAAAATCCGTGCAAAATCTTGATGACCCCAATCTCTTGTTTTGTACGTTTTTTCCACGTGTCTTGACATCCAATGTATCCATGCAAAGTTTGGTGAAGATCTGAGTATGTCGTTTTTGACCTTATCTGGAACCTCCCATCTGAAAATTTGAAAATTCTTAAAAAATTCGTCGAAAAACTTGATGTCTCCAATCTCTTGTTTTGTACGTTTTTTCCACGTGTCTTGACATGCAAAGTATCCCTGCAACGTTTGGTGAAGATCTGAGTATGTAGTTTTTGACCTTATCTGGAACCTCCTATCTGAAAATTTGAAAATTCTTCAAAAATTCGTCGAAAATCTTGATGACTCCAATCTCTTGTTTTGTACGTTTTTTCCACGTGTCTTGACATCCAATGTATTCCTGCAATGTTTGGTGGAGATCTGAGTATGTAGTTTTAGACCTTATCTGGAACCTCCTATCTGAAAATTTGAAAATTCTTCAAAAATTCGTCCAAAATCTTGATGTCTCCAATCTCTTGTTTTGTACGTTTTTTCCACGTGTCTCGACCTCCAATGGATCCCTGCAAAGTTTGGTGAAGATCTGAGTATGTCGTTTTTGACCTTATCTGGAACATCCTTTCTGAAAATTTGAAAATTCTTAAAAAATTCGTCGAAAATCTTGATGTCTCCAATCTCTTGTTTTGTACGTTTTTTCCACGTGTCTTGACATGAAATGTATCCCTGCAAAGTTTGGTGAAGATCTGAGTATGTCGTTTTTGACCTTATCTGGAACATCCTTTCTGAAAATTTGAAAATTCTTAAAAACTTCGTCGAAAATCTTGATGTCTCCAATCTCTTGTTTTGTACGTTTTTTCCACGTGTCTTGACATCCAATGTATCCCTGCAAAGTTTGGTGAAGATCTGAGTATGTAGTTTTTGACCTTATATGGAACCTCCTATCTGAAAATTTGAAAATTCTTAAAAAATTCGTCCAAAATCTTGATGTCTCCAATCTCTTGTTTTGTACGTTTTTTCCACGTGTCTCGACCTCCAATGGATCCCTGCAAAGTTTGGTGAAGATCTGAGTATGTCGTTTTTGACCTTATCTGGAACCTCCCATCTGAAAATTTGAAAATTCTTAAAAAATTCGTCGAAAATCTTGATGTCTCCGATCTCTTGTTTTGTACGTTTTTTCCACGTGTCTTGACATGCAAAGTATTCCTGCAAAGTTTGGTGAAGATCTGAGTATGTAGTTTTTGACCTCATCTGGAACCTCCTATCTGAAAATTTGAAAATTCTTAAAAAATTCGTCCAAAATCTTGATGTCTCCAATCTCTTGTTTTGTACGTTTTTTCCACGTGTCTTGACATCCAATGTATCCCTGCAATGTTTGGTGAAGATCTGAGTATGTAGTTTTTGACCTTATCTGGAACCTCCCATCTGAAAATTTGAAAATTCCTAAAAAATCCGTCCAAAATCTTGATGACCCCAATCTCTTGTTTTGTACTTTTTTTCCACGTGTCTTGACATCCAATGTATCCCTGCAAAGTTTGGTGAAGATCTGAGTATGTAGTTTTTGATCTTATCTGGAACCTCCTATCTGAAAATTTGAAAATTCTTAAAAAATTCGTCCAAAATCTTGATGTCTCCAATCTCTTGTTTTGTACGTTTTTTCCACGTGTCTTGATATCCAATGTATCCCTGCAAAGTTTGGTGAAGATCTGAGTATGTTGTTTTTTACCTTATCTGGAACATCCTTTCTGAAAATTTGAAAATTGTTAAAAAATTCGTCCAAAATCTTGATGTCTCCTATCTCTTGTTTTGTACGTTTTTTCCACGTGTCTTGGCATCCAATGTATCCCTGCAAAGTTTGGTGAAGATCTGAGTATGTAGTTTTTGACCTTATCTGGAACCTCCCATCTGAAAATTTGAAAATTCTTAAAAAATTCGACCAATATCTTGATGTCTCCAATCTCTTGTTTTGTACGTTTTTTCCACGTGTCTTGACACATAATGTATCCATGCAAAGTTTGGTGAAGATCTGAGTATGTAGTTTTTGACCTTATATGGAACCTCCTATCTGAAAATTTAAAAATTCTTAAAAAAATCGTCCAAAATCTTGATGTCTCCAATCTCTTGTTTTGTACGTTTTTTCCACGTGTCTTGACATCCAATGTATCCCTGCAAAGTTTGGTGAAGATCTGAGTATGTAGTTTTTGACCTTATCTGGAACCTCCCATCTGAATATTTGAAAATTCTTAAAAAATTCGACCAAAATCTTGATGTCTCCAATCTTTTGTTTTGTACGTTTTTTCCACGTGTCTTGACACATAATGTATCCATGCAAAGTTTGGTGAAGATCTGAGTATGTCGTTTTTGACCTTATATGGAACCTCCTATCTGAAAATTTGAAAATTCTTAAAAAATTCGTCCAAAATCTTGATGTCTCCAATCTCTTGTTTTGTACGTTTTTTCCACGTGTCTTGACATCCAATGTATCCCTGCAAAGTTTGGTGAAGATCTGAGTATGTAGTTTTTGACCTTATCTGGAACCTCCCATCTGAAAATTTGAAAATTCCTAAAAAATCCGTGCAAAATCTTGATGACCCCAATCTCTTGTTTTGTACGTTTTTTCCACGTGTCTTGACATCCAATGTATCCATGCAAAGTTTGGTGAAGATCTGAGTATGTCGTTTTTGACCTTATCTGGAACCTCCCATCTGAAAATTTGAAAATTCTTAAAAAATTCGTCGAAAATCTTGATGTCTCCAATCTCTTGTTTTGTACGTTTTTTCCACGTGTCTTGACATGCAAAGTATCCCTGCAACGTTTGGTGAAGATCTGAGTATGTAGTTTTTGACCTTATCTGGAACCTCCTATCTGAAAATTTGAAAATTCTTCAAAAATTCGTCGAAAATCTTGATGTCTCCAATCTCTTGTTTTGTACGTTTTTTCCACGTGTCTTGACATCCAATGTATCCCTGCAATGTTTGGTGGAGATCTGAGTATGTAGTTTTTGACCTTATCTGGGACCTCCTATCAGAAAATTTGAAAATTCTTCAAAAATTCGTCCAAAATCTTGATGTCTCCAATCTCTTGTTTTGTACTTTTTTTCCACGTGTCTCGACCTCCAATGTATCCCTGCAAAGTTTGGTGAAGATCTGAGTATGTCGTTTTTGACCTTATCTGGAACATCCTTTCTGAAAATTTGAAAATTCTTAAAAAATTCGTCGAAAATCTTGATGTCTCCAATCTCTTGTTTTGTACGTTTTTTCCACGTGTCTTGACATCCAATGTATCCCTGCAAAGTTTGGTGAAGATCTGAGTATGTAGTTTTTGACCTTATATGGAACCTCCTTTCTGAAAATTTGAAAATTCTCAAAAAATTCGTCCATAATCTTGATGTCTCCAATCTCTTGTTTTGTACGTTTTTTCCACGTGTCTTGACATCCAATGTATCCCTGCAAAGTTTGGTGAAGATCTGAGTATGTAGTTTTTGACCTTATCTGGAACCTCCCATCTGAAAATTTGAAAATTCTTAAAAAATTCGACCAAAATCTTGATGTCTCCAATCTTTTGTTTTGTACGTTTTTTCCACGTGTCTTGACACATAATGTATCCATGCAAAGTTTGGTGAAGATCTGAGTATGTAGTTTTTGACCTTATATGTAGCCTCCTATCTGAAAATTTGAAAATTCTTAAAAAATTCGTCCAAAATCTTGATGTCTCCAATCTCTTGTTTTGTACGTTTTTTCCACGTGTCTTGACATCCAATGTATCCCTGCAAAGTTTGGTGAAGATCTGAGTATGTAGTTTTTGACCTTATCTGGAACCTCCCATCTGAAAATTTGAAAATTCCTAAAAAATCCGTGCAAAATCTTGATGACCCCAATCTCTTGTTTTGTACGTTTTTTCCACGTGTCTTGACATCCAATGTATTCCTGCAATGTTTGGTGAAGATCTGAGTATGTAGTTTTTGACCTTATATGGAACCTCCTATCTGAAAATTTGAAAATTCTTAAAAAATTCGACCAAAATCTTGATGTTCCGAATCCTATGTTTTGTATGTTTTTTCCAAGTGTCTTGACATCCAATGTATCCATGCAAAGTTTGGTGAAGATCTGAGTATGTAGTTTTTGACCTTATATTGAACCTCCCATCTGAAAATTTGAAAATTCTTAAAAAATTCGTCCAAAATCTTGATGACCCCAATCTCTTGTTTTGTACGTTTTTTCCACGTGTCTTGACATCCAAAGTATCCCTGCAAAGTTTGGTGAAGATCTGAGTATGTAGTTTTTGACCTTATATTGAACCTCCCATCTGAAAATTTGAAAATTCTTAAAAAATTCGTCCAAAATCTTGATGTCTCCAATCTCTTGTTTTGTACGTTTTTTCCACGTGTCTTGACATCCAATGTATCCATGCAAAGTTTGGTGAAGATCTGAGTATGTCGTTTTTGACCTTATCTGGAACCTCCCATCTGAAAATTTGAAAATTCTTAAAAAATTCGTCGAAAATCTTGATGTCTCCAATCTTTTGTTTTGTACGTTTTTTCCACGTGTCTTGACATGCAAAGTATCCCGGCAACGTTTGGTGAAGATCTGAGTATGTAGTTTTTGACCTTATCTGGAACCTCCTATCTGAAAATTTGAAAATTCTTCAAAAATTCGTCGAAAATCTTGATGTCTCCAATCTCTTGTTTTGTACGTTTTTTCCACGTGTCTTGACATCCAATGTATTCCTGCAATGTTTGGTGGAGATCTGAGTATGTAGTTTTAGACCTTATCTGGAACCTCCTATCTGAAAATTTGAAAATTCTTCAAAAATTCGTCCAAAATCTTGATGTCTCCAATCTCTTGTTTTGTACGTTTTTTCCACGTGTCTCGACCTCCAATGGATCCCTGCAAAGTTTGGTGAAGATCTGAGTATGTCGTTTTTGACCTTATCTGGAACATCCTTTCTGAAAATTTGAAAATTCTTAAAAAATTCGTCGAAAATCTTGATTTCTCCAATCTCTTGTTTTGTACGTTTTTTCCACGTGTCTTGACATCCAATGTATAACTGCAAAGTTTGGTGAAGATCTGAGTATGTAGTTTTTGACCTTATATGGAACCTCCTATCTGAAAATTTGAAAATTCTTAAAAAATTCGTCCAAAATCTTGATGTCTCCAATCTCTTGTTTTGTACGTTTTTTCCACGTGTCTCGACCTCCAATGGATCCCTGCAAAGTTTGGTGAAGATCTGAGTATGTCGTTTTTGACCTTATCTGGAACCTCCCATCTGAAAATTTGAAAATTCTTAAAAAATTCGTCGAAAATCTTGATGTCTCCGATCTCTTGTTTTGTACGTTTTTTCCACGTGTCTTGACATGCAAAGTATTCCTGCAAAGTTTGGTGAAGATCTGAGTATGTAGTTTTTGACCTCATCTGGAACCTCCTATCTGAAAATTTGAAAATTCTTAAAAAATTCGTTCAAAATTTTGATGTCTCCAATCTCTTGTTTTGTACGTTTTTTCCACGTGTCTTGACATCCAATGTATCCCTGCAATGTTTGGTGAAGATCTGAGTATGTAGTTTTTGACCTTATCTGGAACCTCCCATCTGAAAATTTGAAAATTCCTAAAAAATCCGTCCAAAATCTTGATGACCCCAATCTCTTGTTTTGTACGTTTTTTCCACGTGTCTTGACATCCAATGTATCCCTGCAAAGTTTGGTGAAGATCTGAGTATGTAGTTTTTGACCTTATCTGGAACCTCCTATCTGAAAATTTGAAAATTCTTAAAAAATTCGTCCAAAATCTTGATGTCTCCAATCTCTTGTTTTGTACGTTTTTTCCACGTGTCTTGATATCCAATGTATCCCTGCAAAGTTTGGTGAAGATCTGAGTATGTCGTTTTTGACCTTATCTGGAACATCCTTTCTGAAAATTTGAAAATTGTTAAAAAATTCGTCCAAAATCTTGATGTCTCCAATCTCTTTTTTGTACGTTTTTTCCACGTGTCTTGACATCCAATGTATCCCTGCAAAGTTTGGTGAAGATCTGAGTATGTAGTTTTTGACCTTATCTGGAACCTCCCATCTGAAAATTTGAAAATTCTTAAAAAATTCGACCAAAATCTTGATGTCTCCAATCTTTTGTTTTGTACGTTTTTTCCACGTGTCTTGACACATAATGTATCCATGCAAAGTTTGGTGAAGATCTGAGTATGTAGTTTTTGACCTTATATGGAACCTCCTATCTGAAAATTTGAAAATTCTTAAAAAATTCGTCCAAAATCTTGATGTCTCCAATCTCTTGTTTTGTACGTTTTTTCCACGTGTCTTGACATCCAATGTATCCCTGCAAAGTTTGGTGAAGATCTGAGTATGTAGTTTTTGACCTTATCTGGAACCTCCCATCTGAAAATTTGAAAATTCCTAAAAAATCCGTGCAAAATCTTGATGACCCCAATCTCTTGTTTTGTACGTTTTTTCCACGTGTCTTGACATCCAATGTATCCATGCAAAGTTTGGTGAAGATCTGAGTATGTCGTTTTTGACCTTATCTGGAACCTCCCATCTGAAAATTTGAAAATTCTTAAAAAATTCGTCGAAAATCTTGATGTCTCCAATCTCTTGTTTTGTACGTTTTTTCCACGTGTCTTGACATGCAAAGTATCCCTGCAACGTTTGGTGAAGATCTGAGTATGTAGTTTTTGACCTTATCTGGAACCTCCTATCTGAAAATTTGAAAATTCTTCAAAAATTCGTCGAAAATCTTGATGTCTCCAATCTCTTGTTTTGTACGTTTTTTCCACGTGTCTTGACATCCAATGTATCCCTGCAATGTTTGGTGGAGATCTGAGTATGTAGTTTTTGACCTTATCTGGGACCTCCTATCAGAAAATTTGAAAATTCTTCAAAAATTCGTCCAAAATCTTGATGTCTCCAATCTCTTGTTTTGTACGTTTTTTCCACGTGTCTCGACCTCCAATGTATCCCTGCAAAGTTTGGTGAAGATCTGAGTATGTCGTTTTTGACCTTATCTGGAACATCCTTTCTGAAAATTTGAAAATTCTTAAAAAATTCGTCGAAAATCTTGATGTCTCCAATCTCTTGTTTTGTACGTTTTTTCCACGTGTCTTGACATCCAATGTATCCCTGCAAAATTTGGTGAAGATCTGAGTATGTAGTTTTTGACCTTATATGGAACCTCCTTTCTGAAAATTTGAAAATTCTCAAAAAATTCGTCCATAATCTTGATGTCTCCAATCTCTTGTTTTGTACGTTTTTTCCACGTGTCTTGACATCCAATGTATCCCTGCAAAGTTTGGTGAAGATCTGAGTATGTAGTTTTTGACCTTATATGGAACCTCCTATCTGAAAATTTGAAAATTCTTAAAAAATTCGTCCAAAATCTTGATGTCACCAATCCTATGTTTTGTATGTTTTTTCCACGTGTCTTGACATCCAATGTATCCATGCAAAGTTTGGTGAAGATCTGAGTATGTCGTTTTTGACCTTATCTGGAACCTCCCATCTGAAAATTTGAAAATTCTTAAAAAATTCGTCGAAAATCTTGATGTCTCCGATCTCTTGTTTTGTACGTTTTTTCCACGTGTCTTGACATGCAAAGTATTCCTGCAAAGTTTGGTGAAGATCTGAGTATGTAGTTTTTGACCTCATCTGGAACCTCCTATCTGAAAATTTGAAAATTCTTAAAAAATTCGTCCAAAATTTTGATGTCTCCAATCTCTTGTTTTGTACGTTTTTTCCACGTGTCTTGACATCCAATGTATCCCTGCAATGTTTGGTGAAGATCTGAGTATGTAGTTTTTGACCTTATCTGGAACCTCCCATCTGAAAATTTGAAAATTCCTAAAAAATCCGTCCAAAATCTTGATGACCCCAATCTCTTGTTTTGTACGTTTTTTCCACGTGTCTTGACATCCAATGTATCCCTGCAAAGTTTGGTGAAGATCTGAGTATGTAGTTTTTGACCTTATCTGGAACCTCCTATCTGAAAATTTGAAAATTCTTAAAAAATTCGTCCAAAATCTTGATGTCTCCAATCTCTTGTTTTGTACGTTTTTTCCACGTGTCTTGATATCCAATGTATCCCTGCAAAGTTTGGTGAAGATCTGAGTATGTCGTTTTTGACCTTATCTGGAACATCCTTTCTGAAAATTTGAAAATTGTTAAAAAATTCGTCCAAAATCTTGATGTCTCCAATCTCTTTTTTGTACGTTTTTTCCACGTGTCTTGACATCCAATGTATCCCTGCAAAGTTTGGTGAAGATCTGAGTATGTAGTTTTTGACCTTATCTGGAACCTCCCATCTGAAAATTTGAAAATTCTTAAAAAATTCGACCAAAATCTTGATGTCTCCAATCTTTTGTTTTGTACGTTTTTTCCACGTGTCTTGACACATAATGTATCCATGCAAAGTTTGGTGAAGATCTGAGTATGTAGTTTTTGACCTTATATGGAACCTCCTATCTGAAAATTTGAAAATTCTTAAAAAATTCGTCCAAAATCTTGATGTCTCCAATCTCTTGTTTTGTACGTTTTTTCCACGTGTCTTGACATCCAATGTATCCCTGCAAAGTTTGGTGAAGATCTGAGTATGTAGTTTTTGACCTTATCTGGAACCTCCCATCTGAAAATTTGAAAATTCCTAAAAAATCCGTGCAAAATCTTGATGACCCCAATCTCTTGTTTTGTACGTTTTTTCCACGTGTCTTGACATCCAATGTATTCCTGCAATGTTTGGTGAAGATCTGAGTATGTAGTTTTTGACCTTATATGGAACCTCCTATCTGAAAATTTGAAAATTCTTAAAAAATTCGACCAAAATCTTGATGTTCCGAATCCTATGTTTTGTATGTTTTTTCCACGTGTCTTGACATCCAATGTATCCATGCAAAGTTTGGTGAAGATCTGAGTATGTAGTTTTTGACCTTATATTGAACCTCCCATCTGAAAATTTGAAAATTCTTAAAAAATTCGTCCAAAATCTTGATGACCCCAATCTCTTGTTTTGTACGTTTTTTCCACGTGTCTTGACATCCAAAGTATCCCTGCAAAGTTTGGTGAAGATCTGAGTATGTAGTTTTTGACCTTATATGGAACCTCCTTTCTGAAAATTTGAGAATTCTTAAAAAATTCGTCCAAAATCTTGATGTCTCCAATCTCTTGTTTTGTACGTTTTTTCCACGTGTCTTGACATCCAATGTATCCATGCAAAGTTTGGTGAAGATCTGAGTATGTCGTTTTTGACCTTATCTGGAACCTCCCATCTGAAAATTTGAAAATTCTTAAAAAATTCGTCGAAAATCTTGATGTCTCCAATCTTTTGTTTTGTACGTTTTTTCCACGTGTCTTGACATGCAAAGTATCCCTGCAACGTTTGGTGAAGATCTGAGTATGTAGTTTTTGACCTTATCTGGAACCTCCCATCTGAAAATTTGAAAATTCTTCAAAAATTCGTCGAAAATCTTGATGTCTCCAATCTCTTGTTTTCTACGTTTTTTCCACGTGTCTTGACATCCAATGTATTCCTGCAATGTTTGGTGGAGATCTGAGTATGTAGTTTTAGACCTTATCTGGAACCTCCTATCTGAAAATTTGAAAATTCTTAAAAAATTCGTCCAAAATCTTGATGTCTCCAATCTCTTGTTTTGTACGTTTTTTCCACGTGTCTTGATATCCAATGTATCCCTGCAAAGTTTGGTGAAGATCTGAGTATGTTGTTTTTGACCTTATCTGGAACATCCTTTCTGAAAATTTGAAAATTGTTAAAAAATTCGTCCAAAATCTTGATGTCTCCTATCTCTTGTTTTGTACGTTTTTTCCACGTGTCTTGACATCCAATGTATCCCTGCAAAGTTTGGTGAAGATCTGAGTATGTAGTTTTTGACCTTATCTGGAACCTCCCATCTGAAAATTTGAAAATTCTTAAAAAATTCGTCCAAAATCTTGATGTCTCCAATCTCTTGTTTTGTACGTTTTTTCCACGTGTCTTGACACATAATGTATCCCTGCAAAGTTTGGTGAAGATCTGAGTATGTAGTTTTTGACCTTATCTGGAACCTCCCATCTGAAAATTTGAAAATTCTTAAAAAATTCGACCAAAATCTTGATGTCTCCAATCTTTTGTTTTGTACGTTTTTTCCACGTGTCTTGACACATAATGTATCCATGCAAAGTTTGGTGAAGATCTGAGTATGTAGTTTTTGACCTTATATGGAACCTCCTATCTGAAAATTTGAAAATTCTTAAAAAATTCGTCCAAAATCTTGATGTCTCCAATCTCTTGTTTTGTACGTTTTTTCCACGTGTCTTGACATCCAATGTATCCCTGCAAAGTTTGGTGAAGATCTGAGTATGTAGTTTTTGACCTTATCTGGAACCTCCCATCTGAAAATTTGAAAATTCCTAAAAAATCCGTGCAAAATCTTGATGACCCCAATCTCTTGTTTTGTACGTTTTTTCCACGTGTCTTGACATCCAATGTATTCCTGCAATGTTTGGTGAAGATCTGAGTATGTAGTTTTTGACCTTATATGGAACCTCCTATCTGAAAATTTGAAAATTCTTAAAAAATTCGACCAAAATCTTGATGTTCCGAATCCTATGTTTTGTATGTTTTTTCCACGTGTCTTGACATCCAATGTATCCATGCAAAGTTTGGTGAAGATCTGAGTATGTAGTTTTTGACCTTATATTGAACCTCCCATCTGAAAATTTGAAAATTCTTAAAAAATTCGTCCAAAATCTTGATGACCCCAATCTCTTGTTTTGTACGTTTTTTCCACGTGTCTTGACATCCAAAGTATCCCTGCAAAGTTTGGTGAAGATCTGAGTATGTAGTTTTTGACCTTATATGGAACCTCCTTTCTGAAAATTTGAGAATTCTTAAAAAATTCGTCCAAAATCTTGATGTCTCCAATCTCTTGTTTTGTACGTTTTTTCCACGTGTCTTGACATCCAATGTATCCATGCAAAGTTTGGTGAAGATCTGAGTATGTCGTTTTTGACCTTATCTGGAACCTCCCATCTGAAAATTTGAAAATTCTTTAAAAATTCGTCGAAAATCTTGATGTCTCCAATCTTTTGTTTTGTACGTTTTTTCCACGTGTCTTGACATGCAAAGTATCCCTGCAACGTTTGGTGAAGATCTGAGTATGTAGTTTTTGACCTTATCTGGAACCTCCTATCTGAAAATTTGAAAATTCTTCAAAAATTCGTCGAAAATCTTGATGTCTCCGATCTCTTGTTTTGTACGTTTTTTCCACGTGTCTTGACATGCAAAGTATTCCTGCAAAGTTTGGTGAAGATCTGAGTATGTAGTTTTTGACCTCATCTGGAACCTCCTATCTGAAAATTTGAAAATTCTTAAAAAATTCGTCCAAAATCTTGATGTCTCCAATCTCTTGTTTTGTACGTTTTTTCCACGTGTCTTGACATCCAATGTATCCCTGCAATGTTTGGTGAAGATCTGAGTATGTAGTTTTTGACCTTATCTGGAACCTCCCATCTGAAAATTTGAAAATTCCTAAAAAATCCGTCCAAAATCTTGATGACCCCAATCTCTTGTTTTGTACTTTTTTTCCACGTGTCTTGACATCCAATGTATCCCTGCAAAGTTTGGTGAAGATCTGAGTATGTAGTTTTTGATCTTATCTGGAACCTCCTATCTGAAAATTTGAAAATTCTTAAAAAATTCGTCCAAAATCTTGATGTCTCCAATCTCTTGTTTTGTACGTTTTTTCCACGTGTCTTGATATCCAATGTATCCCTGCAAAGTTTGGTGAAGATCTGAGTATGTTGTTTTTGACCTTATCTGGAACATCCTTTCTGAAAATTTGAAAATTGTTAAAAAATTCGTCCAAAATCTTGATGTCTCCTATCTCTTGTTTTGTACGTTTTTTCCACGTGTCTTGACATCCAATGTATCCCTGCAAAGTTTGGTGAAGATCAGAGTATGTAGTTTTTGACCTTATCTGGAACCTCCCATCTGAAAATTTGAAAATTCTTAAAAAATTCGTCCAAAATCTTGATGTCTCCAATCTCTTGTTTTGTACGTTTTTTCCACGTGTCTTGACACATAATGTATCCCTGCAAAGTTTGGTGAAGATCTGAGTATGTAGTTTTTGACCTTATCTGGAACCTCCCATCTGAAAATTTGAAAATTCTTAAAAAATTCGACCAAAATCTTGATGTCTCCAATCTTTTGTTTTGTACGTTTTTTCCACGTGTCTTGACACATAATGTATCCATGCAAAGTTTGGTGAAGATCTGAGTATGTAGTTTTTGACCTTATATGGAACCTCCTATCTGAAAATTTGAAAATTCTTAAAAAATTCGTCCAAAATCTTGATGTCTCCAATCTCTTGTTTTGTACGTTTTTTCCACGTGTCTTGACATCCAATGTATCCCTGCAAAGTTTGGTGAAGATCTGAGTATGTAGTTTTTGACCTTATCTGGAACCTCCCATCTGAAAATTTGAAAATTCCTAAAAAATCCGTGCAAAATCTTGATGACCCCAATCTCTTGTTTTGTACGTTTTTTCCACGTGTCTTGACATCCAATGTATTCCTGCAATGTTTGGTGAAGATCTGAGTATGTAGTTTTTGACCTTATATGGAACCTCCTATCTGAAAATTTGAAAATTCTTAAAAAATTCGACCAAAATCTTGATGTTCCGAATCCTATGTTTTGTATGTTTTTTCCACGTGTCTTGACATCCAATGTATCCATGCAAAGTTTGGTGAAGATCTGAGTATGTAGTTTTTGACCTTATATTGAACCTCCCATCTGAAAATTTGAAAATTCTTAAAAAATTCGTCCAAAATCTTGATGACCCCAATCTCTTGTTTTGTACGTTTTTTCCACGTGTCTTGACATCCAAAGTATCCCTGCAAAGTTTGGTGAAGATCTGAGTATGTAGTTTTTGACCTTATATGGAACCTCCTTTCTGAAAATTTGAGAATTCTTAAAAAATTCGTCCAAAATCTTGATGTCTCCAATCTCTTGTTTTGTACGTTTTTTCCACGTGTCTTGACATCCAATGTATCCATGCAAAGTTTGGTGAAGATCTGAGTATGTCGTTTTTGACCTTATCTGGAACCTCCCATCTGAAAATTTGAAAATTCTTTAAAAATTCGTCCAAAATCTTGATGTCTCCAATCTTTTGTTTTGTACGTTTTTTCCACGTGTCTTGACATGCAAAGTATCCCTGCAACGTTTGGTGAAGATCTGAGTATGTAGTTTTTGACCTTATCTGGAACCTCCTATCTGAAAATTTGAAAATTCTTCAAAAATTCGTCGAAAATCTTGATGTCTCCGATCTCTTGTTTTGTACGTTTTTTCCACGTGTCTTGACATGCAAAGTATTCCTGCAAAGTTTGGTGAAGATCTGAGTATGTAGTTTTTGACCTCATCTGGAACCTCCTATCTGAAAATTTGAAAATTCTTAAAAAATTCGTCCAAAATCTTGATGTCTCCAATCTCTTGTTTTGTACGTTTTTTCCACGTGTCTTGACATCCAATGTATCCCTGCAATGTTTGGTGAAGATCTGAGTATGTAGTTTTTGACCTTATCTGGAACCTCCCATCTGAAAATTTGAAAATTCCTAAAAAATCCGTCCAAAATCTTGATGACCCCAATCTCTTGTTTTGTACTTTTTTTCCACGTGTCTTGACATCCAATGTATCCCTGCAAAGTTTGGTGAAGATCTGAGTATGTAGTTTTTGATCTTATCTGGAACCTCCTATCTGAAAATTTGAAAATTCTTAAAAAATTCGTCCAAAATCTTGATGTCTCCAATCTCTTGTTTTGTACGTTTTTTCCACGTGTCTTGATATCCAATGTATCCCTGCAAAGTTTGGTGAAGATCTGAGTATGTTGTTTTTGACCTTATCTGGAACATCCTTTCTGAAAATTTGAAAATTGTTAAAAAATTCGTCCAAAATCTTGATGTCTCCTATCTCTTGTTTTGTACGTTTTTTCCACGTGTCTTGACATCCAATGTATCCCTGCAAAGTTTGGTGAAGATCTGAGTATGTAGTTTTTGACCTTATCTGGAACATCCCATCTGAAAATTTGAAAATTCTTAAAAAATTCGTCCAAAATCTTGATGTCTCCAATCTCTTGTTTTGTACGTTTTTTCCACGTGTCTTGACACATAATGTATCCCTGCAAAGTTTGGTGAAGATCTGAGTATGTAGTTTTTGACCTTATCTGGAACCTCCCATCTGAAAATTTGAAAATTCTTAAAAAATTCGACCAAAATCTTGATGTCTCCAATCTTTTGTTTTGTACGTTTTTTCCACGTGTCTTGACACATAATGTATCCATGCAAAGTTTGGTGAAGATCTGAGTATGTAGTTTTTGACCTTATATGGAACCTCCTATCTGAAAATTTGAAAATTCTTAAAAAATTCGTCCAAAATCTTGATGTCTCCAATCTCTTGTTTTGTACGTTTTTTCCACGTGTCTTGACATCCAATGTATCCCTGCAAAGTTTGGTGAAGATCTGAGTATGTAGTTTTTGACCTTATCTGGAACCTCCCATCTGAAAATTTGAAAATTCCTAAAAAATCCGTGCAAAATCTTGATGACCCCAATCTCTTGTTTTGTACGTTTTTTCCACGTGTCTTGACATCCAATGTATTCCTGCAATGTTTGGTGAAGATCTGAGTATGTAGTTTTTGACCTTATATGGAACCTCCTATCTGAAAATTTGAAAATTCTTAAAAAATTCGACCAAAATCTTGATGTTCCGAATCCTATGTTTTGTATGTTTTTTCCACGTGTCTTGACATCCAATGTATCCATGCAAAGTTTGGTGAAGATCTGAGTATGTAGTTTTTGACCTTATATTGAACCTCCCATCTGAAAATTTGAAAATTCTTAAAAAATTCGTCCAAAATCTTGATGACCCCAATCTCTTGTTTTGTACGTTTTTTCCACGTGTCTTGACATCCAAAGTATCCCTGCAAAGTTTGGTGAAGATCTGAGTATGTAGTTTTTGACCTTATATGGAACCTCCTTTCTGAAAATTTGAGAATTCTTAAAAAATTCGTCCAAAATCTTGATGTCTCCAATCTCTTGTTTTGTACGTTTTTTCCACGTGTCTTGACATCCAATGTATCCATGCAAAGTTTGGTGAAGATCTGAGTATGTCGTTTTTGACCTTATCTGGAACCTCCCATCTGAAAATTTGAAAATTCTTTAAAAATTCGTCGAAAATCTTGATGTCTCCAATCTTTTGTTTTGTACGTTTTTTCCACGTGTCTTGACATGCAAAGTATCCCTGCAACGTTTGGTGAAGATCTGAGTATGTAGTTTTTGACCTTATCTGGAACCTCCTATCTGAAAATTTGAAAATTCTTCAAAAATTCGTCGAAAATCTTGATGTCTCCAATCTCTTGTTTTGTACGTTTTTTCCACGTGTCTTGACATCCAATGTATTCCTGCAATGTTTGGTGGAGATCTGAGTATGTAGTTTTAGACCTTATCTGGAACCTCCTATCTGAAAATTTGAAAATTCTTCAAAAATTCGTCCAAAATCTTGATGTCTCCAATCTCTTGTTTTGTACGTTTTTTCCACGTGTCTCGACATCCAATGGATCCCTGCAAAGTTTGGTGAAGATCTGAGTATGTCGTTTTTGACCTTATCTGGAACATCCTTTCTGAAAATTTGAAAATTCTTAAAAAATTCGTCGAAAATCTTGATGTCTCCAATCTCTTGTTTTGTACGTTTTTTCCACGTGTCTTGACATCCAATGTATCCCTGCAAAGTTTGGTGAAGATCTGAGTATGTAGTTTTTGACTTTATATGGAACCTCCTATCTGAAAATTTGAAAATTCTTAAAAAATTCGTCCAAAATCTTGATGTCTCCAATCTCTTGTTTTGTACGTTTTTTCCACGTGTCTCGACCTCCAATGGATCCCTGCAAAGTTTGGTGAAGATCTGAGTATGTCGTTTTTGACCTTATCTGGAACCTCCCATCTGAAAATTTGAAAATTCTTAAAAAATTCGTCGAAAATCTTGATGTCTCCGATCTCTTGTTTTTTACGTTTTTTCCACGTGTCTTGACATGCAAAGTATTCCTGCAAAGTTTGGTGAAGATCTGAGTATGTAGTTTTTGACCTCATCTGGAACCTTATATCTGAAAATTTGAAAATTCTTAAAAAATTCGTCCAAAATCTTGATGTCTCCAATCTCTTGTTTTGTACGTTTTTTCCACGTGTCTTGACATCCAATGTATCCCTGCAATGTTTGGTGAAGATCTGAGTATGTAGTTTTTGACCTTATCTGGAACCTCCCATCTGAAAATTTGAAAATTCCTAAAAAATCCGTCCAAAATCTTGATGACCCCAATCTCTTGTTTTGTACTTTTTTTTTACGTGTCTCGACCTCCAATGTATCCCTGCAAAGTTTGGTGAAGATCTGAGTATGTAGTTTTTGACCTTATATGGAACCTCCTATCTGAAAATTTGAAAATTCTTAAAAAATTCGTCCAAAATCTTGATGTCACCAATCCTATGTTTTGTATGTTTTTTCCACGTGTCTTGACATCCAATGTATCCATGCAAAGTTTGGTGAAGATCTGAGTATGTCGTTTTTGACCTTATCTGGAACCTCCCATCTGAAAATTTGAAAATTCTTAAAAAATTCGTCGAAAATCTTGATGTCTCCGATCTCTTGTTTTGTACGTTTTTTCCACGTGTCTTGACATGCAAAGTATTCCTGCAAAGTTTGGTGAAGATCTGAGTATGTAGTTTTTGACCTCATCTGGAACCTCCTATCTGAAAATTTGAAAATTCTTAAAAAATTCGTCCAAAATTTTGATGTCTCCAATCTCTTGTTTTGTACGTTTTTTCCACGTGTCTTGACATCCAATGTATCCCTGCAATGTTTGGTGAAGATCTGAGTATGTAGTTTTTGACCTTATCTGGAACCTCCCATCTGAAAATTTGAAAATTCCTAAAAAATCCGTCCAAAATCTTGATGACCCCAATCTCTTGTTTTGTACGTTTTTTCCACGTGTCTTGACATCCAATGTATCCCTGCAAAGTTTGGTGAAGATCTGAGTATGTAGTTTTTGACCTTATCTGGAACCTCCTATCAGAAAATTTGAAAATTATTAAAAAATTCGTCGAAAATCTTGATGTCTCCAATCTCTTGTTTTGTACGTTTTTTCCACTTGTCTTGATATCCAATGTATCCCTGCAAAGTTTGGTGAAGATCTGAGTATGTCGTTTTTGACCTTATCTGGAACATCCTTTCTGAAAATTTGAAAATTGTTAAAAAATTCGTCCAAAATCTTGATGTCTCCAATCTCTTTTTTGTACGTTTTTTCCACGTGTCTTGACATCCAATGTATCCCTGCAAAGTTTGGTGAAGATCTGAGTATGTAGTTTTTGACCTTATCTGGAACCTCCCATCTGAAAATTTGAAAATTCTTAAAAAATTCGACCAAAATCTTGATGTCTCCAATCTTTTGTTTTGTACGTTTTTTCCACGTGTCTTGACACATAATGTATCCATGCAAAGTTTGGTGAAGATCTGAGTATGTAGTTTTTGACCTTATATGGTACCTCCTATCTGAAAATTTGAAAATTCTTAAAAAATTCGTCCAAAATCTTGATGTCTCCAATCTCTTGTTTTGTACGTTTTTTCCACGTGTCTTGACATCCAATGTATCCCTGCAAAGTTTGGTGAAGATCTGAGTATGTAGTTTTTGACCTTATCTGGAACCTAACATCTGAAAATTTGAAAATTCCTAAAAAATCCGTGCAAAATCTTGATGACCCCAATCTCTTGTTTTGTACGTTTTTTCCACGTGTCTTGACATCCAATGTATCCATGCAAAGTTTGGTGAAGATCTGAGTATGTCGTTTTTGACCTTATCTGGAACCTCCCATCTGAAAATTTGAAAATTCTTAAAAAATTCGTCGACAATCTTGATGTCTCCAATCTCTTGTTTTGTACGTTTTTTCCACGTGTCTTGACATGCAAAGTATCCCTGCAACGTTTGGTGAAGATCTGAGTATGTAGTTTTTGACCTTATCTGGAACCTCCTATCTGAAAATTTGAAAATTCTTCAAAAATTCGTCGAAAATCTTGATGTCTCCAATCTCTTGATTTGTACGTTTTTTCCACGTGTCTTGACATCCAATGTATCCCTGCAATGTTTGGTGGAGATCTGAGTATGTAGTTTTTGACCTTATCTGGGACCTCCTATCAGAAAATTTGAAAATTCTTCAAAAATTCGTCCAAAATCTTGATGTCTCCAATCTCTTGTTTTGTACGTTTTTTCCACGTGTCTCGACCTCCAATGTATCCCTGCAAAGTTTGGTGAAGATCTGAGTATGTCGTTTTTGACCTTATCTGGAACATCCTTTCTGAAAATTTGAAAATTCTTAAAAAATTCGTCGAAAATCTTCATGTCTCCAATCTCTTGTTTTGTACGTTTTTTCCACGTGTCTTGACATCCAATGTATCCCTGCAAAGTTTGGTGAAGATCTGAGTATGTAGTTTTTGACCTTATATGGAACCTCCTTTCTGAAAATTTGAAAATTCTCAAAAAATTCGTCCATAATCTTGATGTCTCCAATCTCTTGTTTTGTACGTTTTTTCCACGTGTCTTGACATCCAATGTATCCCTGCAAAGTTTGGTGAAGATCTGAGTATGTAGTTTTTGACCTTATATGGAACCTCCTATCTGAAAATTTGAAAATTCTTAAAAAATTCGTCCAAAATCTTGATGTCACCAATCCTATGTTTTGTATGTTTTTTCCACGTGTCTTGACATCCAATGTATCCATGCAAAGTTTGGTGAAGATCTGAGTATGTCGTTTTTGACCTTATCTGGAACCTCCCATCTGAAAATTTGAAAATTCTTAAAAAATTCGTCGAAAATCTTGATGTCTCCGATCTCTTGTTTTGTACGTTTTTTCCACGTGTCTTGACATGCAAAGTGTTCCTGCAAAGTTTGGTGAAGATCTGAGTATGTAGTTTTTGACCTCATCTGGAACCTCCTATCTGAAAATTTGAAAATTCTTAAAAAATTCGTCCAAAATTTTGATGTCTCCAATCTCTTGTTTTGTACGTTTTTTCCACGTGTCTTGACATCCAATGTATCCCTGCAATGTTTGGTGAAGATCTGAGTATGTAGTTTTTGACCTTATCTGGAACCTCCCATCTGAAAATTTGAAAATTCCTAAAAAATCCGTCCAAAATCTTGATGACCCCAATCTCTTGTTTTGTACGTTTTTTCCACGTGTCTTGACATCCAATGTATCCCTGCAAAGTTTGGTGAAGATCTGAGTATGTAGTTTTTGACCTTATCTGGAACCTCCTATCTGAAAATTTGAAAATTCTTAAAAAATTCGTCCAAAATCTTGATTTCTCCAATCTCTTGTTTTGTACGTTTTTTCCACGTGTCTTGATATCCAATGTATCCCTGCAAAGTTTGGTGAAGATCTGAGTATGTCGTTTTTGACCTTATCTGGAATATCCTTTCTGAAAATTTGAAAATTGTTAAAAAATTCGTCCAAAATCTTGATGTCTCCAATCTCTTTTTTGTACGTTTTTTCCACGTGTCTTGACATCCAATGTATCCCTGCAAAGTTTGGTGAAGATCTGAGTATGTAGTTTTTGATCTTATCTGGAACCTCCTATCTGAAAATTTGAAAATTCTTAAAAAATTCGTCCAAAATCTTGATGTCTCCAATCTCTTGTTTTGTACGTTTTTTCCACGTGTCTTGATATCCAATGTATCCCTGCAAAGTTTGGTGAAGATCTGAGTATGTTGTTTTTGACCTTATCTGGAACATCCTTTCTGAAAATTTGAAAATTGTTAAAAAATTCGTCCAAAATCTTGATGTCTCCTATCTCTTGTTTTGTACGTTTTTTCCACGTGTCTTGACATCCAATGTATCCCTGCAAAGTTTGGTGAAGATCTGAGTATGTAGTTTTTGACCTTATCTGGAACCTCCCATCTGAAAATTTGAAAATTCTTAAAAAATTCGTCCAAAATCTTGATGTCTCCAATCTCTTGTTTTGTACGTTTTTTCCACGTGTCTTGACACATAATGTATCCCTGCAAAGTTTGGTGAAGATCTGAGTATGTAGTTTTTGACCTTATCTGGAACCTCCCATCTGAAAATTTGAAAATTCTTAAAAAATTCGACCAAAATCTTGATGTCTCCAATCTTTTGTTTTGTACGTTTTTTCCACGTGTCTTGACACATAATGTATCCATGCAAAGTTTGGTGAAGATCTGAGTATGTAGTTTTTGACCTTATATGGAACCTCCTATCTGAAAATTTGAAAATTCTTAAAAAATTCGTCCAAAATCTTGATGTCTCCAATCTCTTGTTTTGTACGTTTTTTCCACGTGTCTTGACATCCAATGTATCCCTGCAAAGTTTGGTGAAGATCTGAGTATGTAGTTTTTGACCTTATCTGGAACCTCCCATCTGAAAATTTGAAAATTCCTAAAAAATCCGTGCAAAATCTTGATGACCCCAATCTCTTGTTTTGTACGTTTTTTCCACGTGTCTTGACATCCAATGTATTCCTGCAATGTTTGGTGAAGATCTGAGTATGTAGTTTTTGACCTTATATGGAACCTCCTATCTGAAAATTTGAAAATTCTTAAAAAATTCGACCAAAATCTTGATGTTCCGAATCCTATGTTTTGTATGTTTTTTCCACGTGTCTTGACATCCAATGTATCCATGCAAAGTTTGGTGAAGATCTGAGTATGTAGTTTTTGACCTTATATTGAACCTCCCATCTGAAAATTTGAAAATTCTTAAAAAATTCGTCCAAAATCTTGATGACCCCAATCTCTTGTTTTGTACGTTTTTTCCACGTGTCTTGACATCCAAAGTATCCCTGCAAAGTTTGGTGAAGATCTGAGTATGTAGTTTTTGACCTTATATGGAACCTCCTTTCTGAAAATTTGAGAATTCTTAAAAAATTCGTCCAAAATCTTGATGTCTCCAATCTCTTGTTTTGTACGTTTTTTCCACGTGTCTTGACATCCAATGTATCCATGCAAAGTTTGGTGAAGATCTGAGTATGTCGTTTTTGACCTTATCTGGAACCTCCCATCTGAAAATTTGAAAATTCTTTAAAAATTCGTCGAAAATCTTGATGTCTCCAATCTTTTGTTTTGTACGTTTTTTCCACGTGTCTTGACATGCAAAGTATCCCTGCAACGTTTGGTGAAGATCTGAGTATGTAGTTTTTGACCTTATCTGGAACCTCCTATCTGAAAATTTGAAAATTCTTCAAAAATTCGTCGAAAATCTTGATGTCTCCAATCTCTTGTTTTGTACGTTTTTTCCACGTGTCTTGACATCCAATGTATTCCTGCAATGTTTGGTGGAGATCTGAGTATGTAGTTTTAGACCTTATCTGGAACCTCCTATCTGAAAATTTGAAAATTCTTCAAAAATTCGTCCAAAATCTTGATGTCTCCAATCTCTTGTTTTGTACGTTTTTTCCACGTGTCTCGACATCCAATGGATCCCTGCAAAGTTTGGTGAAGATCTGAGTATGTCGTTTTTGACCTTATCTGGAACATCCTTTCTGAAAATTTGAAAATTCTTAAAAAATTCGTCGAAAATCTTGATGTCTCCAATCTCTTGTTTTGTACGTTTTTTCCACGTGTCTTGACATCCAATGTATCCCTGCAAAGTTTGGTGAAGATCTGAGTATGTAGTTTTTGACTTTATATGGAACCTCCTATCTGAAAATTTGAAAATTCTTAAAAAATTCGTCCAAAATCTTGATGTCTCCAATCTCTTGTTTTGTACGTTTTTTCCACGTGTCTCGACCTCCAATGGATCCCTGCAAAGTTTGGTGAAGATCTGAGTATGTCGTTTTTGACTTTATCTGGAACCTCCCATCTGAAAATTTGAAAATTCTTAAAAAATTCGTCGAAAATCTTGATGTCTCCGATCTCTTGTTTTTTACGTTTTTTCCACGTGTCTTGACATGCAAAGTATTCCTGCAAAGTTTGGTGAAGATCTGAGTATGTAGTTTTTGACCTCATCTGGAACCTTATATCTGAAAATTTGAAAATTCTTAAAAAATTCGTCCAAAATCTTGATGTCTCCAATCTCTTGTTTTGTACGTTTTTTCCACGTGTCTTGACATCCAATGTATCCCTGCAATGTTTGGTGAAGATCTGAGTATGTAGTTTTTGACCTTATCTGGAACCTCCCATCTGAAAATTTGAAAATTCCTAAAAAATCCGTCCAAAATCTTGATGACCCCAATCTCTTGTTTTGTACTTTTTTTTTACGTGTCTCGACCTCCAATGTATCCCTGCAAAGTTTGGTGAAGATCTGAGTATGTAGTTTTTGACCTTATATGGAACCTCCTATCTGAAAATTTGAAAATTCTTAAAAAATTCGTCCAAAATCTTGATGTCACCAATCCTATGTTTTGTATGTTTTTTCCACGTGTCTTGACATCCAATGTATCCATGCAAAGTTTGGTGAAGATCTGAGTATGTCGTTTTTGACCTTATCTGGAACCTCCCATCTGAAAATTTGAAAATTCTTAAAAAATTCGTCGAAAATCTTGATGTCTCCGATCTCTTGTTTTGTACGTTTTTTCCACGTGTCTTGACATGCAAAGTATTCCTGCAAAGTTTGGTGAAGATCTGAGTATGTAGTTTTTGACCTCATCTGGAACCTCCTATCTGAAAATTTGAAAATTCTTAAAAAATTCGTCCAAAATTTTGATGTCTCCAATCTCTTGTTTTGTACGTTTTTTCCACGTGTCTTGACATCCAATGTATCCCTGCAATGTTTGGTGAAGATCTGAGTATGTAGTTTTTGACCTTATCTGGAACCTCCCATCTGAAAATTTGAAAATTCCTAAAAAATCCGTCCAAAATCTTGATGACCCCAATCTCTTGTTTTGTACGTTTTTTCCACGTGTCTTGACATCCAATGTATCCCTGCAAAGTTTGGTGAAGATCTGAGTATGTAGTTTTTGACCTTATCTGGAACCTCCTATCAGAAAATTTGAAAATTATTAAAAAATTCGTCCAAAATCTTGATGTCTCCAATCTCTTGTTTTGTACGTTTTTTCCACGTGTCTTGATATCCAATGTATCCCTGCAAAGTTTGGTGAAGATCTGAGTATGTCGTTTTTGACCTTATCTGGAACATCCTTTCTGAAAATTTGAAAATTGTTAAAAAATTCGTCCAAAATCTTGATGTCTCCAATCTCTTTTTTGTACGTTTTTTCCACGTGTCTTGACATCCAATGTATCCCTGCAAAGTTTGGTGAAGATCTGAGTATGTAGTTTTTGACCTTATCTGGAACCTCCCATCTGAAAATTTGAAAATTCTTAAAAAATTCGACCAAAATCTTGATGTCTCCAATCTTTTGTTTTGTACGTTTTTTCCACGTGTCTTGACACATAATGTATCCATGCAAAGTTTGGTGAAGATCTGAGTATGTAGTTTTTGACCTTATATGGTACCTCCTATCTGAAAATTTGAAAATTCTTAAAAAATTCGTCCAAAATCTTGATGTCTCCAATCTCTTGTTTTGTACGTTTTTTCCACGTGTCTTGACATCCAATGTATCCCTGCAAAGTTTGGTGAAGATCTGAGTATGTAGTTTTTGACCTTATCTGGAACCTAACATCTGAAAATTTGAAAATTCCTAAAAAATCCGTGCAAAATCTTGATGACCCCAATCTCTTGTTTTGTACGTTTTTTCCACGTGTCTTGACATCCAATGTATCCATGCAAAGTTTGGTGAAGATCTGAGTATGTCGTTTTTGACCTTATCTGGAACCTCCCATCTGAAAATTTGAAAATTCTTAAAAAATTCGTCGACAATCTTGATGTCTCCAATCTCTTGTTTTGTACGTTTTTTCCACGTGTCTTGACATGCAAAGTATCCCTGCAACGTTTGGTGAAGATCTGAGTATGTAGTTTTTGACCTTATCTGGAACCTCCTATCTGAAAATTTGAAAATTCTTCAAAAATTCGTCGAAAATCTTGATGTCTCCAATCTCTTGATTTGTACGTTTTTTCCACGTGTCTTGACATCCAATGTATCCCTGCAATGTTTGGTGGAGATCTGAGTATGTAGTTTTTGACCTTATCTGGGACCTCCTATCAGAAAATTTGAAAATTCTTCAAAAATTCGTCCAAAATCTTGATGTCTCCAATCTCTTGTTTTGTACGTTTTTTCCACGTGTCTCGACCTCCAATGTATCCCTGCAAAGTTTGGTGAAGATCTGAGTATGTCGTTTTTGACCTTATCTGGAACATCCTTTCTGAAAATTTGAAAATTCTTAAAAAATTCGTCGAAAATCTTCATGTCTCCAATCTCTTGTTTTGTACGTTTTTTCCACGTGTCTTGACATCCAATGTATCCCTGCAAAGTTTGGTGAAGATCTGAGTATGTAGTTTTTGACCTTATATGGAACCTCCTTTCTGAAAATTTGAAAATTCTCAAAAAATTCGTCCATAATCTTGATGTCTCCAATCTCTTGTTTTGTACGTTTTTTCCACGTGTCTTGACATCCAATGTATCCCTGCAAAGTTTGGTGAAGATCTGAGTATGTAGTTTTTGACCTTATATGGAACCTCCTATCTGAAAATTTGAAAATTCTTAAAAAATTCGTCCAAAATCTTGATGTCACCAATCCTATGTTTTGTATGTTTTTTCCACGTGTCTTGACATCCAATGTATCCATGCAAAGTTTGGTGAAGATCTGAGTATGTCGTTTTTGACCTTATCTGGAACCTCCCATCTGAAAATTTGAAAATTCTTAAAAAATTCGTCGAAAATCTTGATGTCTCCGATCTCTTGTTTTGTACGTTTTTTCCACGTGTCTTGACATGCAAAGTGTTCCTGCAAAGTTTGGTGAAGATCTGAGTATGTAGTTTTTGACCTCATCTGGAACCTCCTATCTGAAAATTTGAAAATTCTTAAAAAATTCGTCCAAAATTTTGATGTCTCCAATCTCTTGTTTTGTACGTTTTTTCCACGTGTCTTGACATCCAATGTATCCCTGCAATGTTTGGTGAAGATCTGAGTATGTAGTTTTTGACCTTATCTGGAACCTCCCATCTGAAAATTTGAAAATTCCTAAAAAATCCGTCCAAAATCTTGATGACCCCAATCTCTTGTTTTGTACGTTTTTTCCACGTGTCTTGACATCCAATGTATCCCTGCAAAGTTTGGTGAAGATCTGAGTATGTAGTTTTTGACCTTATCTGGAACCTCCTATCTGAAAATTTGAAAATTCTTAAAAAATTCGTCCAAAATCTTGATTTCTCCAATCTCTTGTTTTGTACGTTTTTTCCACGTGTCTTGATATCCAATGTATCCCTGCAAAGTTTGGTGAAGATCTGAGTATGTCGTTTTTGACCTTATCTGGAATATCCTTTCTGAAAATTTGAAAATTGTTAAAAAATTCGTCCAAAATCTTGATGTCTCCAATCTCTTTTTTGTACGTTTTTTCCACGTGTCTTGACATCCAATGTATCCCTGCAAAGTTTCGTGAAGATCTGAGTATGTAGTTTTTGACCTTATCTGGAACCTCCCATCTGAAAATTTGAAAATTCTTAAAAAATTCGACCAAAATCTTGATGTCTCCAATCTTTTGTTTTGTACGTTTTTTCCACGTGTCTTGACACATAATGTATCCATGCAAAGTTTGGTGAAGATCTGAGTATGTAGTTTTTGACCTTATATGGAACCTCCTATCTGAAAATTTGAAAATTCTTAAAAAATTCGTCCAAAATCTTGATGTCTCCAATCTCTTGTTTTGTACGTTTTTTCCACGTGTCTTGACATCCAATGTATCCCTGCAAAGTTTGGTGAAGATCTGAGTATGTAGTTTTTGACCTTATCTGGAACCTCCCATCTGAAAATTTGAAAATTCCTAAAAAATCCGTGCAAAATCTTGATGACCCCAATCTCTTGTTTTGTACGTTTTTTCCACGTGTCTTGACATCCAATGTATTCCTGCAATGTTTGGTGAAGATCTGAGTATGTAGTTTTTGACCTTATATGGAACCTCCTATCTGAAAATTTGAAAATTCTTAAAAAATTCGACCAAAATCTTGATGTTCCGAATCCTATGTTTTGTATGTTTTTTCCACGTGTCTTGACATCCAATGTATCCATGCAAAGTTTGGTGAAGATCTGAGTATGTAGTTTTTGACCTTTTATTGAACCTCCCATCTGAAAATTTGAAAATTCTTAAAAAATTCGTCCAAAATCTTGATGACCCCAATCTCTTGTTTTGTACGTTTTTTCCACGTGTCTTGACATCCAAAGTATCCCTGCAAAGTTTGGTGAAGATCTGAGTATGTAGTTTTTGACCTTATATGGAACCTCCTTTCTGAAAATTTGAGAATTCTTAAAAAATTCGTCCAAAATCTTGATGTCTCCAATCTCTTGTTTTGTACGTTTTTTCCACGTGTCTTGACATCCAATGTATCCATGCAAAGTTTGGTGAAGATCTGAGTATGTCGTTTTTGACCTTATCTGGAACCTCCCATCTGAAAATTTGAAAATTCTTAAAAAATTTGTCGAAAATCTTGATGTCTCCAATCTTTTGTTTTGTACGTTTTTTCCACGTGTCTTGACATGCAAAGTATCCCTGCAACGTTTGGTGAAGATCTGAGTATGTAGTTTTTGACCTTATCTGGAACCTCCTATCTGAAAATTTGAAAATTCTTCAAAAATTCGTCGAAAATCTTGATGTCTCCAATCTCTTGTTTTGTACGTTTTTTCCACGTGTCTTGACATCCAATGTATTCCTGCAATGTTTGGTGGAGATCTGAGTATGTAGTTTTTGACCTTATCTGGAACCTCCTATCTGAAAATTTGAAAATTCTTCAAAAATTCGTCCAAAATCTTGATGTCTCCAATCTCTTGTTTTGTACGTTTTTTCCACGTGTCTCGACTTCCAATGGATCCCTGCAAAGTTTGGTGAAGATCTGAGTATGTCGTTTTTGACCTTATCTGGAACATCCTTTCTGAAAATTTGAAAATTCTTAAAAAATTCGTCGAAAATCTTGATGTCTCCAATCTCTTGATTTGTACGTTTTTTCCACGTGTCTTGACATCCAATGTATCCCTGCAATGTTTGGTGGAGATCTGAGTATGTAGTTTTTGACCTTATCTGGGACCTCCTATCAGAAAATTTGAAAATTCTTCAAAAATTCGTCCAAAATCTTGATGTCTCCAATCTCTTGTTTTGTACGTTTTTTCCACGTGTCTCGACCTCCAATGTATCCCTGCAAAGTTTGGTGAAGATCTGAGTATGTCGTTTTTGACCTTATCTGGAACATCCTTTCTGAAAATTTGAAAATTCTTAAAAAATTCGTCGAAAATCTTCATGTCTCCAATCTCTTGTTTTGTACGTTTTTTCCACGTGTCTTGACATCCAATGTATCCCTGCAAAGTTTGGTGAAGATCTGAGTATGTAGTTTTTGACCTTATATGGAACCTCCTTTCTGAAAATTTGAAAATTCTCAAAAAATTCGTCCATAATCTTGATGTCTCCAATCTCTTGTTTTGTACGTTTTTTCCACGTGTCTTGACATCCAATGTATCCCTGCAAAGTTTGGTGAAGATCTGAGTATGTAGTTTTTGACCTTATATGGAACCTCCTATCTGAAAATTTGAAAATTCTTAAAAAATTCGTCCAAAATCTTGATGTCACCAATCCTATGTTTTGTATGTTTTTTCCACGTGTCTTGACATCCAATGTATCCATGCAAAGTTTGGTGAAGATCTGAGTATGTCGTTTTTGACCTTATCTGGAACCTCCCATCTGAAAATTTGAAAATTCTTAAAAAATTCGTCGAAAATCTTGATGTCTCCGATCTCTTGTTTTGTACGTTTTTTCCACGTGTCTTGACATGCAAAGTGTTCCTGCAAAGTTTGGTGAAGATCTGAGTATGTAGTTTTTGACCTCATCTGGAACCTCCTATCTGAAAATTTGAAAATTCTTAAAAAATTCGTCCAAAATTTTGATGTCTCCAATCTCTTGTTTTGTACGTTTTTTCCACGTGTCTTGACATCCAATGTATCCCTGCAATGTTTGGTGAAGATCTGAGTATGTAGTTTTTGACCTTATCTGGAACCTCCCATCTGAAAATTTGAAAATTCCTAAAAAATCCGTCCAAAATCTTGATGACCCCAATCTCTTGTTTTGTACGTTTTTTCCACGTGTCTTGACATCCAATGTATCCCTGCAAAGTTTGGTGAAGATCTGAGTATGTAGTTTTTGACCTTATCTGGAACCTCCTATCTGAAAATTTGAAAATTCTTAAAAAATTCGTCCAAAATCTTGATTTCTCCAATCTCTTGTTTTGTACGTTTTTTCCACGTGTCTTGATATCCAATGTATCCCTGCAAAGTTTGGTGAAGATCTGAGTATGTCGTTTTTGACCTTATCTGGAATATCCTTTCTGAAAATTTGAAAATTGTTAAAAAATTCGTCCAAAATCTTGATGTCTCCAATCTCTTTTTTGTACGTTTTTTCCACGTGTCTTGACATCCAATGTATCCCTGCAAAGTTTCGTGAAGATCTGAGTATGTAGTTTTTGACCTTATCTGGAACCTCCCATCTGAAAATTTGAAAATTCTTAAAAAATTCGACCAAAATCTTGATGTCTCCAATCTTTTGTTTTGTACGTTTTTTCCACGTGTCTTGACACATAATGTATCCATGCAAAGTTTGGTGAAGATCTGAGTATGTAGTTTTTGACCTTATATGGAACCTCCTATCTGAAAATTTGAAAATTCTTAAAAAATTCGTCCAAAATCTTGATGTCTCCAATCTCTTGTTTTGTACGTTTTTTCCACGTGTCTTGACATCCAATGTATCCCTGCAAAGTTTGGTGAAGATCTGAGTATGTAGTTTTTGACCTTATCTGGAACCTCCCATCTGAAAATTTGAAAATTCCTAAAAAATCCGTGCAAAATCTTGATGACCCCAATCTCTTGTTTTGTACGTTTTTTCCACGTGTCTTGACATCCAATGTATTCCTGCAATGTTTGGTGAAGATCTGAGTATGTAGTTTTTGACCTTATATGGAACCTCCTATCTGAAAATTTGAAAATTCTTAAAAAATTCGACCAAAATCTTGATGTTCCGAATCCTATGTTTTGTATGTTTTTTCCACGTGTCTTGACATCCAATGTATCCATGCAAAGTTTGGTGAAGATCTGAGTATGTAGTTTTTGACCTTTTATTGAACCTCCCATCTGAAAATTTGAAAATTCTTAAAAAATTCGTCCAAAATCTTGATGACCCCAATCTCTTGTTTTGTACGTTTTTTCCACGTGTCTTGACATCCAAAGTATCCCTGCAAAGTTTGGTGAAGATCTGAGTATGTAGTTTTTGACCTTATATGGAACCTCCTTTCTGAAAATTTGAGAATTCTTAAAAAATTCGTCCAAAATCTTGATGTCTCCAATCTCTTGTTTTGTACGTTTTTTCCACGTGTCTTGACATCCAATGTATCCATGCAAAGTTTGGTGAAGATCTGAGTATGTCGTTTTTGACCTTATCTGGAACCTCCCATCTGAAAATTTGAAAATTCTTAAAAAATTCGTCGAAAATCTTGATGTCTCCAATCTTTTGTTTTGTACGTTTTTTCCACGTGTCTTGACATGCAAAGTATCCCTGCAACGTTTGGTGAAGATCTGAGTATGTAGTTTTTGACCTTATCTGGAACCTCCTATCTGAAAATTTGAAAATTCTTCAAAAATTCGTCGAAAATCTTGATGTCTCCAATCTCTTGTTTTGTACGTTTTTTCCACGTGTCTTGACATCCAATGTATTCCTGCAATGTTTGGTGGAGATCTGAGTATGTAGTTTTTGACCTTATCTGGAACCTCCTATCTGAAAATTTGAAAATTCTTCAAAAATTCGTCCAAAATCTTGATGTCTCCAATCTCTTGTTTTGTACGTTTTTTCCACGTGTCTCGACTTCCAATGGATCCCTGCAAAGTTTGGTGAAGATCTGAGTATGTCGTTTTTGACCTTATCTGGAACATCCTTTCTGAAAATTTGAAAATTCTTAAAAAATTCGTCGAAAATCTTGATGTCTCCAATCTCTTGTTTTGTACGTTTTTTCCACGTGTCTTGACATCCAATGTATCCCTGCAAAGTTTGGTGAAGATCTGAGTATGTAGTTTTTGACCTTATATGGAACCTCCTATCTGAAAATTTGAAAATTCTTAAAAAATTCGTCCAAAATCTTGATGTCTCCAATCTCTTGTTTTGTACGTTTTTTCCACGTGTCTCGACCTCCAATGGATCCCTGCAAAGTTTGGTGAAGATCTGAGTATGTCGTTTTTGACCTTATCTGGAACCTCCCATCTGAAAATTTGAAAATTCTTAAAAAATTCGTCGAAAATCTTGATGTCTCCGATCTCTTGTTTTGTACGTTTTTTCCACGTGTCTTGACATGCAAAGTATTCCTGCAAAGTTTGGTGAAGATCTGAGTATGTAGTTTTTGACCTCATCTGGAACCTCCTATCTGAAAATTTGAAAATTCTTAAAAAATTCGTCCAAAATCTTGATGTCTCCAATCTCTTGTTTTGTACGTTTTTTCCACGTGTCTTGACATCCAATGTATCCCTGCAATGTTTGGTGAAGATCTGAGTATGTAGTTTTTGACCTTATCTGGAACCTCCCATCTGAAAATTTGAAAATTCCTAAAAAATCCGTCCAAAATCTTGATGACCCCATTCTCTTGTTTTGTACTTTTTTCCACGTGTCTTGACATCCAATGTATCCCTGCAAAGTTTGGTGAAGATCTGAGTATGTAGTTTTTGATCTTATCTGGAACCTCCTATCTGAAAATTTGAAAATTCTTAAAAAATTCGTCCAAAATCTTGATGTCTCCAATCTCTTGTTTTGTACGTTTTTTCCACGTGTCTTGATATCCAATGTATCCCTGCAAAGTTTGGTGAAGATCTGAGTATGTTGTTTTTGACCTTATCTGGAACATCCTTTCTGAAAATTTGAAAATTGTTAAAAAATTAATCCAAAATCTTGATGTCTCCTATCTCTTGTTTTGTACGTTTTTTCCACGTGTCTTGACATCCAATGTATCCCTGCAAAGTTTGGTGAAGATCTGAGTATGTAGTTTTTGACCTTATCTGGAACCTCCCATCTGAAAATTTGAAAATTCTTAAAAAATTCGACCAAAATCTTGATGTCTCCAATCTTTTGTTTTGTACGTTTTTTCCACGTGTCTTGACACATAATGTATCCATGCAAAGTTTGGTGAAGATCTGAGTATGTAGTTTTTGACCTTATATGGAACCTCCTATCTGAAAATTTAAAAATTCTTAAAAAATTCGTCCAAAATCTTGATGTCTCCAATCTCTTGTTTTGTACGTTTTTTCCACGTGTCTTGACATCCAATGTATCCCTGCAAAGTTTGGTGAAGATCTGAGTATGTAGTTTTTGACCTTATCTGGAACCTCCCATCTGAAAATTTGAAAATTCTTAAAAAATTCGACCAAAATCTTGATGTCTCCAATCTTTTGTTTTGTACGTTTTTTCCACGTGTCTTGACACATAATGTATCCATGCAAAGTTTGGTGAAGATCTGAGTATGTAGTTTTTGACCTTATATGGAACCTCCCATCTGAAAATTTGAAAATTCTTAAAAAATTCGTCCAAAATCTTGATGTCTCCAATCTCTTGTTTTGTACGTTTTTTCCACGTGTCTTGACATCCAATGGATCCCTGCAAAGTTTGGTGAAGATCTGAGTATGTTGTTTTTGACCTTATCTGGAACATCCTTTCTGAAAATTTGAAAATTGTTAAAAAATTCGTCCAAAATCTTGATGTCTCCTATCTCTTGTTTTGTACGTTTTTTCCACGTGTCTTGACATCCAATGTATCCCTGCAAAGTTTGGTGAAGATCTGAGTATGTAGTTTTTGACCTTATCTGGAACCTCCCATCTGAAAATTTGAAAATTCTTAAAAAATTCGACCAATATCTTGATGTCTCCAATCTCTTGTTTTGTACGTTTTTTCCACGTGTCTTGACACATAATGTATCCATGCAAAGTTTGGTGAAGATCTGAGTATGTAGTTTTTGACCTTATATCGAACCTCCTATCTGAAAATTTGAAAATTCTTAAAAAATTCGTCGAAAATCTTGATGTCTCCAATCTCTTGTTTTGTACGTTTTTTCCACGTGTCTTGATATCCAATGTATCCCTGCAATGTTTGGTGAAGATCTGAGTATGTAGTTTTTGACCTTATCTGGAACCTCCCATCTGAAAATTTGAAAATTCCTAAAAAATCCGTCCAAAATCTTGATGACCCCAATCTCTTGTTTTGTACGTTTTTTCCACGTGTCTTGACATCCAATGTATCCCTGCAAAGTTTGGTGAAGATCTGAGTAGGTAGCTTTTGACCTTATCTGGAACCTCCTATCTGATAATTTGAAAATTCTTAAAAAATTCGTCCAAAATCTTGATGTCTCCAATCTCTTGTTTTGTACGTTTTTTCCACGTGTCTTGATATCCAATGTATCCCTGCAAAGTTTGGTGAAGATCTGAGTATGTCGTTTTTGACCTTATCTGGAACATCCTTTCTGAAAATTTGAAAATTGTTAAAAAATTCGTCCAAAATCTTGACGTCTCCTATCTCTTGTTTTGTACGTTTTTTCCACGTGTCTTGACATCCAATGTATCCCTGCAAAGTTTGGTGAAGATCTGAGTATGTAGTTTTTGACCTTATCTGGAACCTCCCATCTGAAAATTTGAAAATTCTTAAAAAATTCGACCAAAATCTTGATGTCTCCAATCTCTTGTTTTGTACGTTTTTTCCACGTGTCTTGACATGCAAAGTATTCCTGCAAAGTTTGGTGAAGATCTGAGTATGTAGTTTTTGACCTCATCTGGAACCTCCTATCTGAAAATTTGAAAATTCTTAAAAAATTCGTCCAAAATTTTGATGTCTCCAATCTCTTGTTTTGTACGTTTTTTCCACGTGTCTTGACATCCAATGTATCCCTGCAATGTTTGGTGAAGATCTGAGTATGTAGTTTTTGACCTTATCTGGAACCTCCCATCTGAAAATTTGAAAATTCCTAAAAAATCCGTCCAAAATCTTGATGACCCCAATCTCTTGTTTTGTACGTTTTTTCCACGTGTCTTGACATCCAATGTATCCCTGCAAAGTTTGGTGAAGATCTGAGTATGTAGTTTTTGACCTTATCTGGAACCTCCTATCTGAAAATTTGAAAATTCTTAAAAAATTCGTCCAAAATCTTGATGTCTCCAATCTCTTGTTTTGTACGTTTTTTCCACGTGTCTTGATATCCAATGTATCCCTGCAAAGTTTGGTGAAGATCTGAGTATGTCGTTTTTGACCTTATCTGGAACATCCTTTCTGAAAATTTGAAAATTGTTAAAAAATTCGTCCAAAATCTTGATGTCTCCAATCTCTTTTTTGTACGTTTTTTCCACGTGTCTTGACATCCAATGTATCCCTGAAAAGTTTGGTGAAGATCTGAGTATGTAGTTTTTGACCTTATCTGGAACCTCCCATCTGAAAATTTGAAAATTCTTAAAAAATTCGACCAAAATCTTGATGTCTCCAATCTTTTGTTTTGTACGTTTTTTCCACGTGTCTTGACACATAATGTATCCATGCAAAGTTTGGTGAAGATCTGAGTATGTAGTTTTTGACCTTATATGGAACCTCCTATCTGAAAATTTGAAAATTCTTAAAAAATTCGTCCAAAATCTTGATGTCTCCAATCTCTTGTTTTGTACGTTTTTTCCACGTGTCTTGACATCCAATGTATCCCTGCAAAGTTTGGTGAAGATCTGAGTATGTAGTTTTTGACCTTATCTGGAACCTCCCATCTGAAAATTTGAAAATTCCTAAAAAATCCGTGCAAAATCTTGATGACCCCAATCTCTTGTTTTGTACGTTTTTTCCACGTGTCTTGACATCCAATGTATCCATGCAAAGTTTGGTGAAGATCTGAGTATGTCGTTTTTGACCTTATCTGGAACATCCTTTCTGAAAATTTGAAAATTCTTAAAAAATTCGTCGAAAATCTTGATGTCTCCAATCTCTTGTTTTGTACGTTTTTTCCACGTGTCTTGACATCCAATGTATCCCTGCAAAGTTTGGTGAAGATCTGAGTATGTAGTTTTTGACCTTATATGGAACCTCCTTTCTGAAAATTTGAAAATTCTCAAAAAATTCGTCCATAATCTTGATGTCTCCAATCTCTTGTCTTGTACGTTTTTTCCACGTGTCTTGACATCCAATGTATCCCTGCAAAGTTTGGTGAAGATCTGAGTATGTAGTTTTTGACCTTATATGGAACCTCCTATCTGAAAATTTGAAAATTCTTAAAAAATTCGTCCAAAATCTTGATGTCACCAATCCTATGTTTTGTATGTTTTTTCCACGTGTCTTGACATCCAATGTATCCATGCAAAGTTTGGTGAAGATCTGAGTATGTCGTTTTTGACCTTATCTGGAACCTCCCATCTGAAAATTTGAAAATTCTTAAAAAATTCGTCGAAAATCTTGATGTCTCCGATCTCTTGTTTTGTACGTTTTTTCCACGTGTCTTGACATGCAAAGTATTCCTGCAAAGTTTGGTGAAGATCTGAGTATGTAGTTTTTGACCTCATCTGGAACCTCCTATCTGAAAATTTGAAAATTCTTAAAAAATTCGTCCAAAATTTTGATGTCTCCAATCTCTTGTTTTGTACGTTTTTTCCACGTGTCTTGACATCCAATGTATCCCTGCAATGTTTGGTGAAGATCTGAGTATGTAGTTTTTGACCTTATCTGGAACCTCCCATCTGAAAATTTGAAAATTCCTAAAAAATCCGTCCAAAATCTTGATGACCCCAATCTCTTGTTTTGTACGTTTTTTCCACGTGTCTTGACATCCAATGTATCCCTGCAAAGTTTGGTGAAGATCTGAGTATGTAGTTTTTGACCTTATCTGGAACCTCCTATCTGAAAATTTGAAAATTCTTAAAAAATTCGTCCAAAATCTTGATGTCTCCAATCTCTTGTTTTGTACGTTTTTTCCACGTGTCTTGATATCCAATGTATCCCTGCAAAGTTTGGTGAAGATCTGAGTATGTCGTTTTTGACCTTATCTGGAACATCCTTTCTGAAAATTTGAAAATTGTTAAAAAATTCGTCCAAAATCTTGATGTCTCCAATCTCTTTTTTGTACGTTTTTTCCACGTGTCTTGACATCCAATGTATCCCTGCAAAGTTTGGTGAAGATCTGAGTATGTAGTTTTTGACCTTATCTGGAACCTCCCATCTGAAAATTTGAAAATTCTTAAAAAATTCGACCAAAATCTTGATGTCTCCAATCTTTTGTTTTGTACGTTTTTTCCACGTGTCTTGACACATAATGTATCCATGCAAAGTTTGGTGAAGATCTGAGTATGTAGTTTTTGACCTTATATGGAACCTCCTATCTGAAAATTTGAAAATTCTTAAAAAATTCGTCCAAAATCTTGATGTCTCCAATCTCTTGTTTTGTACGTTTTTTCCACGTGTCTTGACATCCAATGTATCCCTGCAAAGTTTGGTGAAGATCTGAGTATGTAGTTTTTGACCTTATCTGGAACCTCCCATCTGAAAATTTGAAAATTCCTAAAAAATCCGTGCAAAATCTTGATGACCCCAATCTCTTGTTTTGTACGTTTTTTCCACGTGTCTTGACATCCAATGTATTCCTGCAATGTTTGGTGAAGATCTGAGTATGTAGTTTTTGACCTTATATGGAACCTCCTATCTGAAAATTTGAAAATTCTTAAAAAATTCGACCAAAATCTTGATGTTCCGAATCCTATGTTTTGTATGTTTTTTCCACGTGTCTTGACATCCAATGTATCCATGCAAAGTTTGGTGAAGATCTGAGTATGTAGTTTTTGACCTTATATTGAACCTCCCATCTGAAAATTTGAAAATTCTTAAAAAATTCGTCCAAAATCTTGATGACCCCAATCTCTTGTTTTGTACGTTTTTTCCACGTGTCTTGACATCCAAAGTATCCCTGCAAAGTTTGGTGAAGATCTGAGTATGTATTTTTTGACCTTATATGGAACCTCCTTTCTGAAAATTTGAGAATTCTTAAAAAATTCGTCCAAAATCTTGATGTCTCCAATCTCTTGTTTTGTACGTTTTTTCCACGTGTCTTGACATCCAATGTATCCATGCAAAGTTTGGTGAAGATCTGAGTATGTCGTTTTTGACCTTATCTGGAACCTCCCATCTGAAAATTTGAAAATTCTTAAAAAATTCGTCGAAAATCTTGATGTCTCCAATCTTTTGTTTTGTACGTTTTTTCCACGTGTCTTGACATGCAAAGTATCCCTGCAACGTTTGGTGAAGATCTGAGTATGTAGTTTTTGACCTTATCTGGAACCTCCTATCTGAAAATTTGAAAATTCTTCAAAAATTCGTCGAAAATCTTGATGTCTCCAATCTCTTGTTTTGTACGTTTTTTCCACGTGTCTTGACATCCAATGTATTCCTGCAATGTTTGGTGGAGATCTGAGTATGTAGTTTTAGACCTTATCTGGAACCTCCTATCTGAAAATTTGAAAATTCTTCAAAAATTCGTCCAAAATCTTGATGTCTCCAATCTCTTGTTTTGTACGTTTTTTCCACGTGTCTCGACCTCCAATGGATCCCTGCAAAGTTTGGTGAAGATCTGAGTATGTCGTTTTTGACCTTATCTGGAACATCCTTTCTGAAAATTTGAAAATTCTTAAAAAATTCGTCCAAAATCTTGATGTCTCCAATCTCTTGTTTTGTACGTTTTTTCCACGTGTCTTGACATCCAATGTATCCCTGCAAAGTTTGGTGAAGATCTGAGTATGTAGTTTTTGACCTTATATGGAACCTCCTATCTGAAAATTTGAAAATTCTTAAAAAATTCGTCCAAAATCTTGATGTCTCCAATCTCTTGTTTTGTACGTTTTTTCCACGTGTCTCGACCTCCAATGGATCCCTGCAAAGTTTGGTGAAGATCTGAGTATGTCGTTTTTGACCTTATCTGGAACCTCCCATCTGAAAATTTGAAAATTCTTAAAAAATTCGTCGAAAATCTTGATGTCTCCGATCTCTTGTTTTGTACGTTTTTTCCACGTGTCTTGACATGCAAAGTATTCCTGCAAAGTTTGGTGAAGATCTGAGTATGTAGTTTTTGACCTCATCTGGAACCTCCTATCTGAAAATTTGAAAATTCTTAAAAAATTCGTCCAAAATCTTGATGTCTCCAATCTCTTGTTTTGTACGTTTTTTCCACGTGTCTTGACATCCAATGTATCCCTGCAATGTTTGGTGAAGATCTGAGTATGTAGTTTTTTAACCTTATCTGGAACCTCCCATCTGAAAATTTGAAAATTCCTAAAAAATCCGTCCAAAATCTTGATGACCCCAATCTCTTGTTTTGTACTTTTTTTCCACGTGTCTTGACATCCAATGTATCCCTGCAAAGTTTGGTGAAGATCTGAGTATGTAGTTTTTGATCTTATCTGGAACCTCCTATCTGAAAATTTGAAAATTCTTAAAAAATTCGTCCAAAATCTTGATGTCTCCAATCTCTTGTTTTGTACGTTTTTTCCACGTGTCTTGACATCCAATGTATCCCTGCAAAGTTTGGTGAAGATCTGAGTATGTAGTTTTTGACCTTATCTGGAACCTCCCATCTGAAAATTTGAAAATTCTTAAAAAATTCGACCAAAATCTTGATGTCTCCAATCTTTTGTTTTGTACGTTTTTTCCACGTGTCTTGACACATAATGTATCCATGCAAAGTTTGGTGAAGATCTGAGTATGTAGTTTTTGACCTTATATGGAACCTCCTATCTGAAAATTTGAAAATTCTTAAAAAATTCGTCCAAAATCTTGATGTCTCCAATCTCTTGTTTTGTACGTTTTTTCCACGTGTCTTGACATCCAATGTATCCCTGCAAGGTTTGGTGAAGATCTGAGTATGTAGTTTTTGACCTTATCTGGAACCTCCCATCTGAAAATTTGAAAATTCCTAAAAAATCCGTGCAAAATCTTGATGACCCCAATCTCTTGTTTTGTACGTTTTTTCCACGTGTCTTGACATCCAATGTATTCCTGCAATGTTTGGTGAAGATCTGAGTATGTAGTTTTTGACCTTATATGGAACCTCCTATCTGAAAATTTGAAAATTCTTAAAAAATTCGACCAAAATCTTGATGTTCCGAATCCTATGTTTTGTATGTTTTTTCCACGTGTCTTGACATCCAATGTATCCATGCAAAGTTTGGTGAAGATCTGAGTATCTAGTTTTTGACCTTATATTGAACCTCCCATCTGAAAATTTGAAAATTCTTAAAAAATTCGTCCAAAATCTTGATGACCCCAATCTTTTGTTTTGTACGTTTTTTCCACGTGTCTTGACATCCAATGTATCCCTGCAAAGTTTGGTGAAGATCTGAGTATGTAGTTTTTGACCTTATATGGAACCTCCTTTCTGAAAATTTGAGAATTCTTAAAAAATTCGTCCAAAATCTTGATGTCTCCAATCTCTTGTTTTGTACGTTTTTTCCACGTGTCTTGACATCCAATGTATCCATGAAAAGTTTGGTGAAGATCTCAGTATGTCGTTTTTGACCTTATCTGGAACCTCCCATCTGAAAATTTGAAAATTCTTAAAAAATTCGTCGAAAATCTTGATGTCTCCAATCTTTTGTTTTGTACGTTTTTTCCACGTGTCTTGACATGCAAAGTATCCCTGCAACGTTTGGTGAAGATCTGAGTATGTAGTTTTTGACCTTATCTGGAACCTCCTATCTGAAAATTTGAAAATTCTTCAAAAATTCGTCGAAAATCTTGATGTCTCCAATCTCTTGTTTTGTACGTTTTTTCCACGTGTCTTGACATCCAATGTATTCCTGCAATGTTTGGTGGAGATCTGAGTATGTAGTTTTAGACCTTATCTGGAACCTCCTATCTGAAAATTTGAAAATTCTTCAAAAATTCGTCCAAAATCTTGATGTCTCCAATCTCTTGTTTTGTACGTTTTTTCCACGTGTCTCGACCTCCAATGGATCCCTGCAAAGTTTGGTGAAGATCTGAGTATGTCGTTTTTGACCTTATCTGGAACATCCTTTCTGAAAATTTGAAAATTCTTAAAAAATTCGTCGAAAATCTTGATGTCTCCAATCTCTTGTTTTGTACGTTTTTTCCACGTGTCTTGACATCCAATGTATCCCTGCAAAGTTTGGTGAAGATCTGAGTATGTAGTTTTTGACCTTATATGGAACCTCCTATCTGAAAATTTGAAAATTCTTAAAAAATTCGTCCAAAATCTTGATGTCTCCAATCTCTTGTTTTGTACGTTTTTTCCACGTGTCTCGACCTCCAATGGATCCCTGCAAAGTTTGGTGAAGATCTGAGTATGTCGTTTTTGACCTTATCTGGAACCTCCCATCTGAAAATTTGAAAATTCTTAAAAAATTCGTCGAAAATCTTGATGTCTCCGATCTCTTGTTTTGTACGTTTTTTCCACGTGTCTTGACATGCAAAGTATTCCTGCAAAGTTTGGTGAAGATCTGAGTATGTAGTTTTTGACCTCATCTGGAACCTCCTATCTGAAAATTTGAAAATTCTTAAAAAATTCGTCCAAAATCTTGATGTCTCCAATCTCTTGTTTTGTACGTTTTTTCCACGTGTCTTGACATCCAATGTATCCCTGCAATGTTTGGTGAAGATCTGAGTATGTAGTTTTTGACCTTATCTGGAACCTCCCATCTGAAAATTTGAAAATTCCTAAAAAATCCGTCCAAAATCTTGATGACCCCAATCTCTTGTTTTGTACTTTTTTTCCACGTGTCTCGACCTCCAATGTATCCCTGCAAAGTTTGGTGAAGATCTGAGTATGTAGTTTTTGACCTTATATGGAACCTCCTATCTGAAAATTTGAAAATTCTTAAAAAATTCGTTCAAAATCTTGATGTCACCAATCCTATGTTTTGTATGTTTTTTCCACGTGTCTTGACATCCAATGTATCCATGCAAAGTTTGGTGAAGATCTGAGTATGTCGTTTTTGACCTTATCTGGAACCTCCCATCTGAAAATTTGAAAATTCTTAAAAAATTCGTCGAAAATCTTGATGTCTCCGATCTCTTGTTTTGTACGTTTTTTCCACGTGTCTTGTCATGCAAAGTATTCCTGCAAAGTTTGGTGAAGATCTGACTATGTAGTTTTTGACCTCATCTGGAACCTCCTATCTGAAAATTTGAAAATTCTTAAAAAATTCGTCCAAAATTTTGATGTCTCCAATCTCTTGTTTTGTACGTTTTTTCCACGTGTCTTGACATCCAATGTATCCCTGCAATGTTTGGTGAAGATCTGAGTATGTAGTTTTTGACCTTATCTGGAACCTCCCATCTGAAAATTTGAAAATTCCTAAAAAATCCGTCCAAAATCTTGATGACCCCAATCTCTTGTTTTGTACGTTTTTTCCACGTGTCTTGACATCCAATGTATCCCTGCAAAGTTTGGTGAAGATCTGAGTATGTAGTTTTTGACCTTATCTGGAACCTCCTATCTGAAAATTTGAAAATTCTTAAAAAATTCGTCCAAAATCTTGATGTCTCCAATCTCTTGTTTTGTACGTTTTTTCCACGTGTCTTGATATCCAATGTATCCCTGCAAAGTTTGGTGAAGATCTGAGTATGTCGTTTTTGACCTTATCTGGAACATCCTTTCTGAAAATTTGAAAATTGTTAAAAAATTCGTCCAAAATCTTGATGTCTCCAATCTCTTTTTTGTACGTTTTTTCCACGTGTCTTGACATCCAATGTATCCCTGCAAAGTTTGGTGAAGATCTGAGTATGTAGTTTTTGACCTTATATGGAACCTCCTATCTGAAAATTTGAAAATTCTTAAAAAATTCGTCCAAAATCTTGATGTCTCCAATCTCTTGTTTTGTACGTTTTTTCCACGTGTCTTGACATCCAATGTATCCCTGCAAAGTTTGGTGAAGATCTGAGTATGTAGTTTTTGACCTTATCTGGAACCTCCCATCTGAAAATTTGAAAATTCCTAAAAAATCCGTGCAAAATCTTGATGACCCCAATCTCTTGTTTTGTACGTTTTTTCCACGTGTCTTGACATCCAATGTATCCATGCAAAGTTTGGTGAAGATCTGAGTATGTCGTTTTTGACCTTATCTGGAACCTCCCATCTGAAAATTTGAAAATTCTTAAAAAATTCGTCGAAAATCTTGATGTCTCCAATCTCTTGTTTTGTACGTTTTTTCCACGTGTCTTGACATGCAAAGTATCCCAGCAACGTTTGGTGAAGATCTGAGTATGTAGTTTTTGACCTTATCTGGAACCTCCTATCTGAAAATTTGAAAATTCTTCAAAAATTCGTCGAAAATCTTGATGTCTCCAATCTCTTGTTTTGTACGTTTTTTCCACGTGTCTTGACATCCAATGTATCCCTGCAATGTTTGGTGGAGATCTGAGTATGTAGTTTTTGACCTTATCTGGGACCTCCTATCAGAAAATTTGAAAATTCTTCAAAAATTCGTCCAAAATCTTGATGTCTCCAATCTCTTGTTTTGTACGTTTTTTCCACGTGTCTTGACATCCAATGTATCCCTGCAAAGTTTGGTGAAGATCTGAGTATGTAGTTTTTGACCTTATATGGAACCTCCTTTCTGAAAATTTGAAAATTCTCAAAAAATTCGTCCATAATCTTGATGTCTCCAATCTCTTGTTTTGTACGTTTTTTCCACGTGTCTTGACATCCAATGTATCCCTGCAAAGTTTGGTGAAGATCTGAGTATGTAGTTTTTGACCTTATCTGGAACCTCCTATCTGAAAATTTGAAAATTCTTAAAAAATTCGTCCAAAATCTTGATGTCTCCAATCTCTTGTTTTGTACGTTTTTTCCACGTGTCTTGATATCCAATGTATCCCTGCAAAGTTTGGTGAAGATCTGAGTATGTCGTTTTTGACCTTATCTGGAACATCCTTTCTGAAAATTTGAAAATTGTTAAAAAATTCGTCCAAAATCTTGATGTCTCCAATCTCTTTTTTGTACGTTTTTTCCACGTGTCTTGACATCCAATGTATCCCTGCAAAGTTTGGTGAAGATCTGAGTATGTAGTTTTTGACCTTATCTGGAACCTCCCATCTGAAAATTTGAAAATTCTTAAAAAATTCGACCAAAATCTTGATGTCTCCAATCTTTTGTTTTGTACGTTTTTTCCACGTGTCTTGACACATAATGTATCCATGCAAAGTTTGGTGAAGATCTGAGTATGTAGTTATTGACCTTATATGGAACCTCCTATCTGAAAATTTGAAAATTCTTAAAAAATTCGTCCAAAATCTTGATGTCACCAATCCTATGTTTTGTATGTTTTTTCCACGTGTCTTGACATCCAATGTATCCATGCAAAGTTTGGTGAAGATCTGAGTATGTCGTTTTTGAACTTATCTGGAACCTCCCATCTGAAAATTTGAAAATTCTTAAAAAATTCGTCGAAAATCTTGATGTCTCCGATCTCTTGTTTTGTACGTTTTTTCCACGTGTCTTGACATGCAAAGTATTCCTGCAAAGTTTGGTGAAGATCTGAGTATGTAGTTTTTGACCTCATCTGGAACCTCCTATCTGAAAATTTGAAAATTCTTAAAAAATTCGTCCAAAATTTTGATGTCTCCAATCTCTTGTTTTGTACGTTTTTTCCACGTGTCTTGACATCCAATGTATCCCTGCAATGTTTGGTGAAGATCTGAGTATGTAGTTTTTGACCTTATCTGGAACCTCCCATCTGAAAATTTGAAAATTCCTAAAAAATCCGTCCAAAATCTTGATGACCCCAATCTCTTGTTTTGTACGATTTTTCCACGTGTCTTGACATCCAATGTATCCCTGCAAAGTTTGGTGAAGATCTGAGTATGTCGTTTTTGACCTTATCTGGATCCTCCTATCTGAAAATTTGAAAATTCTTAAAAAATTCGTCCAAAATCTTGATGTCTCCAATCTCTTGTTTTGTACGTTTTTTCCACGTGTCTTGATATCCAATGTATCCCTGCAAAGTTTGGTGAAGATCTGAGTATGTAGTTTTTGACCTTATCTGGAACATCCTTTCTGAAAATTTGAAAATTCTTAAAAAATTCGTCGAAAATCTTGATGTCTCCTATCTCTTGTTTTGTACGTTTTTTCCACGTGTCTTGACATCCAATGTATCCCTGCAAAGTTTGGTGAAGATCTGAGTATATAGTTTTTGACCTTATATGGAACCTCCTTTCTGAAAATTTGAAAATTCTCAAAAAATTCGTCCATAATCTTGATGTCTCCAATCTCTTGTTTTGTACGTTTTTTCCACGTGTCTTGACATCCAATGTATCCCTGCAAAGTTTGGTGAAGATCTGAGCATGTAGTTTTTGACCTTATATGGAACCTCCTATCTGAAAATTTGAAAATTCTTAAAAAATTCGTCGAAAATCTTGATGTCACCAATCCTATGTTTTGTATGTTTTTTCCACGTGTCTTGACATCCAATGTATCCCTGCAATGTTTGGTTGAGATCTGAGTATGTAGTTTTTGACCTTATCTGGAACCTCCTATCTGAAAATTTGAAAATTCTTCAAAAATTCGTCCAAAATCTTGATGTCTCCAATCTCTTGTTTTGTACGTTTTTTCCACGTGTCTCGACCTCCAATGTATCCCTGCAAAGTTTGGTGAAGATCTGAGTATGTCGTTTTTGACCTTATCTGGAACATCCTTTCTGAAAATTTGAAAATTCTTAAAAAATTTGTCGAAAATCTTGATGTCTCCAATCTCTTGTTTTGTACGTTTTTTCCACGTGTCTTGACATCCAATGTATCCCTGCAAAGTTTGGTGAAGATCTGAGTATGTAGTTTTTGACCTTATATGGAACATCCTATCTGAAAATTTGAAAATTCTTAAAAAATTCGTCCAAAATCTTGATGTCACCAATCCTATGTTTTGTATGTTTTTTCCACGTGTCTTGACATCCAATGTATCCATGCAAAGTTTGGTGAAGATCTGAGTATGTCGTTTTTGACCTTATCTGGAACCTCCCATCTGAAAATTTGAAAATTCTTAAAAAATTCGTCGAAAATCTTGATGTCTCCGATCTCTTGTTTTGTACGTTTTTTCCACGTGTCTTGACATGCAAAGTATTCCTGCAAAGTTTGGTGAAGATCTGACTATGTAGTTTTTGACCTCATCTGGAACCTCCTATCTGAAAATTTGAAAATTCTTTAAAAATTCGTCCAAAATATTGATGTCTCCAATCTCTTGTTTTGTACGTTTTTTCCACGTGTCTTGACATCCAATGTATCCCTGCAATGTTTGGTGAAGATCTGAGTATGTAGTTTTTGACCTTATCTGGAACCTCCTTTCTGAAAATTTGAAAATTCTCAAAAAATTCGTCCATAATCTTGATGTCTCCAATCTCTTGTTTTGTACGTTTTTTCCACGTGTCTTGACATCCAATGTATCCCTGCAAAGTTTGGTGAAGATCTGAGTATGTAGTTTTTGACCTTATCTGGAACCTCCTATCTGAAAATTTGAAAATTCTTAAAAAATTCGTCCAAAATCTTGATGTCTCCAATCTCTTGTTTTGTACGTTTTTTCCACGTGTCTTGATATCCAATGTATCCCTGCAAAGTTTGGTGAAGATCTGAGTATGTCGTTTTTGACCTTATCTGGAACATCCTTTCTGAAAATTTGAAAATTGTTAAAAAATTCGTCCAAAATCTTGATGTCTCCAATCTCTTTTTTGTACGTTTTTTCCACGTGTCTTGACATCCAATGTATCCCTGCAAAGTTTGGTGAAGATCTGAGTATGTAGTTTTTGACCTTATCTGGAACCTCCCATCTGAAAATTTGAAAATTCTTAAAAAATTCGACCAAAATCTTGATGTCTCCAATCTTTTGTTTTGTACGTTTTTTCCACGTGTCTTGACACATAATGTATCCATGCAAAGTTTGGTGAAGATCTGAGTATGTAGTTATTGACCTTATATGGAACCTCCTATCTGAAAATTTGAAAATTCTTAAAAAATTCGTCCAAAATCTTGATGTCACCAATCCTATGTTTTGTATGTTTTTTCCACGTGTCTTGACATCCAATGTATCCATGCAAAGTTTGGTGAAGATCTGAGTATGTCGTTTTTGACCTTATCTGGAACCTCCCATCTGAAAATTTGAAAATTCTTAAAAAATTCGTCGAAAATCTTGATGTCTCCGATCTCTTGTTTTGTACGTTTTTTCCACGTGTCTTGACATGCAAAGTATTCCTGCAAAGTTTGGTGAAGATCTGAGTATGTAGTTTTTGACCTCATCTGGAACCTCCTATCTGAAAATTTGAAAATTCTTAAAAAATTCGTCCAAAATTTTGATGTCTCCAATCTCTTGTTTTGTACGTTTTTTCCACGTGTCTTGACATCCAATGTATCCCTGCAATGTTTGGTGAAGATCTGAGTATGTAGTTTTTGACCTTATCTGGAACCTCAAATCTGAAAATTTGAAAATTCCTAAAAAATCAGTCCAATATCTTGATGACCCCAATCTCTTGTTTTGTACGATTTTTCCACGTGTCTTGACATCCAATGTATCCCTGCAAAGTTTGGTGAAGATCTGAGTATGTCGTTTTTGACCTTATCTGGAACCTCCTATCTGAAAATTTGAAAATTCTTAAAAAATTCGTCCAAAATCTTGATGTCTCCAATCTCTTGTTTTGTACGTTTTTTCCACGTGTCTTGATATCCAATGTATCCCTGCAAAGTTTGGTGAAGATCTGAGTATGTAGTTTTTGACCTTATCTGGAACATCCTTTCTGAAAATTTGAAAATTCTTAAAAAATTCGTCGAAAATCTTGATGTCTCCTATCTCTTGTTTTGTACGTTTTTTCCACGTGTCTTGACATCCAATGTATCCCTGCAAAGTTTGGTGAAGATCTGAGTATATAGTTTTTGACCTTATATGGAACCTCCTTTCTGAAAATTTGAAAATTCTCAAAAAATTCGTCCATAATCTTGATGTCTCCAATCTCTTGTTTTGTACGTTTTTTCCACGTGTCTTGACATCCAATGTATCCCTGCAAAGTTTGGTGAAGATCTGAGCATGTAGTTTTTGACCTTATATGGAACCTCCTATCTGAAAATTTGAAAATTCTTAAAAAATTCGTCGAAAATCTTGATGTCACCAATCCTATGTTTTGTATGTTTTTTCCACGTGTCTTGACATCCAATGTATCCCTGCAATGTTTGGTTGAGATCTGAGTATGTAGTTTTTGACCTTATCTGGAACCTCCTATCTGAAAATTTGAAAATTCTTCAAAAATTCGTCCAAAATCTTGATGTCTCCAATCTCTTGTTTTGTACGTTTTTTCCACGTGTCTCGACCTCCAATGTATCCCTGCAAAGTTTGGTGAAGATCTGAGTATGTCGTTTTTGACCTTATCTGGAACATCCTTTCTGAAAATTTGAAAATTCTTAAAAAATTTGTCGAAAATCTTGATGTCTCCAATCTCTTGTTTTGTACGTTTTTTCCACGTGTCTTGACATCCAATGTATCCCTGCAAAGTTTGGTGAAGATCTGAGTATGTAGTTTTTGACCTTATATGGAACATCCTATCTGAAAATTTGAAAATTCTTAAAAAATTCGTCCAAAATCTTGATGTCACCAATCCTATGTTTTGTATGTTTTTTCCACGTGTCTTGACATCCAATGTATCCATGCAAAGTTTGGTGAAGATCTGAGTATGTCGTTTTTGACCTTATCTGGAACCTCCCATCTGAAAATTTGAAAATTCTTAAAAAATTCGTCGAAAATCTTGATGTCTCCGATCTCTTGTTTTGTACGTTTTTTCCACGTGTCTTGACATGCAAAGTATTCCTGCAAAGTTTGGTGAAGATCTGACTATGTAGTTTTTGACCTCATCTGGAACCTCCTATCTGAAAATTTGAAAATTCTTTAAAAATTCGTCCAAAATATTGATGTCTCCAATCTCTTGTTTTGTACGTTTTTTCCACGTGTCTTGACATCCAATGTATCCCTGCAATGTTTGGTGAAGATCTGAGTATGTAGTTTTTGACCTTATCTGGAACCTCCCATCTGAAAATTTGAAAATTCCTAAAAAATCCGTCCAAAATCTTGATGACCCCAATCTCTTGTTTTGTACGTTTTTTCCACGTGTCTTGACATCCAATGTATCCCTGCAAAGTTTGGTGAAGATCTGAGTATGTAGTTTTTGACCTTATCTGGAACCTCCTATCTGAAAATTTGAAAATTCTTAAAAAATTCGTCCAAAATCTTGATGTCTCCAATCTCTTGTTTTGTACGTTTTTTCCACGTGTCTTGATATCCAATGTATCCCTGCAAAGTTTGGTGAAGATCTGAGTATGTCGTTTTTGACCTTATCTGGAACATCCTATCTGAAAATTTGAAAATTGTTAAAAAATTCGTCCAAAATCTTGATGTCTCCAATCTCTTTTTTGTACGTTTTTTCCACGTGTCTTGACATCCAATGTATCCCTGCAAAGTTTGGTGAAGATCTGAGTATGTAGTTTTTGACCTTATCTGGAACCTCCCATCTGAAAATTTGAAAATTCCTAAAAAATCCGTCCAAAATCTTGATGACCCCAATCTCTTGTTTTGTACGTTTTTTCCACGTGTCTTGACATCCAATGTATCCCTGCAAAGTTTGGTGAAGATCTGAGTATGTAGTTTTTGACCTTATCTGGAACCTCCTATCTGAAAATTTGAAAATTCTTAAAAAATTCGTCCAAAATCTTGATGTCTCCAATCTCTTGTTTTGTACGTTTTTTCCACGTGTCTTGATATCCAATGTATCCCTGCAAAGTTTGGTGAAGATCTGAGTATGTCGTTTTTGACCTTATCTGGAACATCCTATCTGAAAATTTGAAAATTGTTAAAAAATTCGTCCAAAATCTTGATGTCTCCAATCTCTTTTTTGTACGTTTTTTCCACGTGTCTTGACATCCAATGTATCCCTGCAAAGTTTGGTGAAGATCTGAGTATGTAGTTTTTGACCTTATCTGGAACCTCCCATCTGAAAATTTGAAAATTCTTAAAAAATTCGACCAAAATCTTGATGTCTCCAATCTTTTGTTTTGTACGTTTTTTCCACGTGTCTTGACACATAATGTATCCATGCAAAGTTTGGTGAAGATCTGAGTATGTAGTTTTTGACCTTATATGGAACCTCCTATCTGAAAATTTGAAAATTCTTAAAAAATTCGTCCAAAATCTTGATGTCTCCAATCTCTTGTTTTGTACGTTTTTTCCACGTGTCTTGACATCCAATGTATCCCTGCAAAGTTTGGTGAAGATCTGAGTATGTAGTTTTTGACCTTATCTGGAACCTCCCATCTGAAAATTTGAAAATTCCTAAAAAATCCGTGCAAAATCTTGATGACCCCAATCTCTTGTTTTGTACGTTTTTTCCACGTGTCTTGACATCCAATGTATTCCTGCAATGTTTGGTGAAGATCTGAGTATGTAGTTTTTGACCTTATATGGAACCTCCTATCTGAAAATTTGAAAATTCTTAAAAAATTCGACCAAAATCTTGATGTTCCGAATCCTATGTTTTGTATGTTTTTTCCACGTGTCTTGACATCCAATGTATCCATGCAAAGTTTGGTGAAGATCTGAGTATGTAGTTTTTGACCTTATATTGAACCTCCCATCTGAAAATTTGAAAATTCTTAAAAAATTCGTCCAAAATCTTGATGACCCCAATCTCTTGTTTTGTACGTTTTTTCCACGTGTCTTGACATCCGAAGTATCCCTGCAAAGTTTGGTGAAGATCTGAGTATGTAGTTTTTGACCTTATATGGAACCTCCTTTCTGAAAATTTGAGAATTCTTAAAAAATTCGTCCAAAATCTTGATGTCTCCAATCTCTTGTTTTGTACGTTTTTTCCACGTGTCTTGACATCCAATGTATCCATGCAAAGTTTGGTGAAGATCTGAGTATGTCGTTTTTGACCTTATCTGGAACCTCCCATCTGAAAATTAGAAAATTCTTAAAAAATCCGTGCAAAATCTTGATGACCCCAATCTCTTGTTTTGTACGTTTTTTCCACGTGTCTTGACATCCAATGTATCCATGCAAAGTTTGGTGAAGATCTGAGTATGTCGTTTTTGACCTTATCTGGAACCTCCCATCTGAAAATTTGAAAATTCTTAAAAAATTCGTCGAAAATCTTGATGTCTCCAATCTCTTGTTTTGTACGTTTTTTCCACGTGTCTTGACATGCAAAGTATCCCTGCAACGTTTGGTGAAGATCTGAGTATGTAGTTTTTGACCTTATCTGGAACCTCCTATCTGAAAATTTGAAAATTCTTCAAAAATTCGTCCAAAATCTTGATGTCTCCAATCTCTTGTTTTGTACGTTTTTTCCACGTGTCTCGACCTCCAATGTATCCCTGCAAAGTTTGGTGAAGATCTGAGTATGTCGTTTTTGACCTTATCTGGAACATCCTTTCTGAAAATTTGAAAATTCTTAAAAAATTCGTCGAAAATCTTGATGTCTCCAATCTCTTGTTTTGTACGTTTTTTCCACGTGTCTTGACATCCAATGTATCCCTGCAAAGTTTGGTGAAGATCTGAGTATGTAGTTTTTGACGTTATATGGAACCTCCTATCTGAAAATTTGAAAATTCTTAAAAAATTCGACCAAAATCTTGATGTTCCGAATCCTATGTTTTGTATGTTTTTTCCACGTGTCTTGACATCCAATGTATCCATGCAAAGTTTGGTGAAGATCTGAGTATGTAGTTTTTGACCTTATATTGAACCTCCCATCTGAAAATTTGAAAATTCTTAAAAAATTCGTCCAAAATCTTGATGACCCCAATCTCTTGTTTTGTACGTTTTTTCCACGTGTCTTGACATCCAAAGTATCCCTGCAAAGTTTGGTGAAGATCTGAGTATGTAGTTTTTGACCTTATCTGGAACCTCCCATCTGAAAATTTGAAAATTCCTAAAAAATCCGTCCAAAATCTTGATGACCCCAATCTCTTGTTTTGTACGTTTTTTCCACGTGTCTTGACATCCAATGTATCCCTGCAAAGTTTGGTGAAGATCTGAGTATGTAGTTTTTGACCTTATCTGGAACCTCCCATCTGAAAATTTGAAAATTCCTAAAAAATCCGTCCAAAATCTTGATGACCCCAATCTCTTGTTTTGTACGTTTTTTCCACGTGTCTTGACATCCAATGTATCCCTGCAAAGTTTGGTGAAGATCTGAGTATGTAGTTTTTGACCTTATCTGGAACCTCCTATCTGAAAATTTGAAAATTCTTAAAAAATTCGTCCAAAATCTTGATGTCTCCAATCTCTTGTTTTGTACGTTTTTCCACGTGTCTTGATATCCAATGTATCCCTGCAAAGTTTGGTGAAGATCTGAGTATGTCGTTTTTGACCTTATCTGGAACATCCTATCTGAAAATTTGAAAATTGTTAAAAAATTCGTCCAAAATCTTGATGTCTCCAATCTCTTTTTTGTACGTTTTTTCCACGTGTCTTGACATCCAATGTATCCCTGCAAAGTTTGGTGAAGATCTGAGTATGTAGTTTTTGACCTTATCTGGAACCTCCCATCTGAAAATTTGAAAATTCTTAAAAAATTCGACCAAAATCTTGATGTCTCCAATCTTTTGTTTTGTACGTTTTTTCCACGTGTCTTGACACATAATGTATCCATGCAAAGTTTGGTGAAGATCTGAGTATGTAGTTTTTGACCTTATATGGAACCTCCTATCTGAAAATTTGAAAATTCTTAAAAAATTCGTCCAAAATCTTGATGTCTCCAATCTCTTGTTTTGTACGTTTTTTCCACGTGTCTTGACATCCAATGTATCCCTGCAAAGTTTGGTGAAGATCTGAGTATGTAGTTTTTGACCTTATCTGGAACCTCCCATCTGAAAATTTGAAAATTCCTAAAAAATCCGTGCAAAATCTTGATGACCCCAATCTCTTGTTTTGTACGTTTTTTCCACGTGTCTTGACATCCAATGTATTCCTGCAATGTTTGGTGAAGATCTGAGTATGTAGTTTTTGACCTTATATGGAACCTCCTATCTGAAAATTTGAAAATTCTTAAAAAATTCGACCAAAATCTTGATGTTCCGAATCCTATGTTTTGTATGTTTTTTCCACGTGTCTTGACATCCAATGTATCCATGCAAAGTTTGGTGAAGATCTGAGTATGTCGTTTTTGACCTTATCTGGAACCTCCCATCTGAAAATTTGAAAATTCTTAAAAAATTCGTCGAAAATCTTGATGTCTCCAATCTCTTGTTTTGTACGTTTTTTCCACGTGTCTTGACATGCAAAGTATCCCTGCAACGTTTGGTGAAGATCTGAGTATGTAGTTTTTGACCTTATCTGGAACCTCCTATCTGAAAATTTGAAAATTCTTCAAAAATTCGTCCAAAATCTTGATGTCTCCAATCTCTTGTTTTGTACGTTTTTTCCACGTGTCTCGACCTCCAATGTATCCCTGCAAAGTTTGGTGAAGATCTGAGTATGTCGTTTTTGACCTTATCTGGAACATCCTTTCTGAAAATTTGAAAATTCTTAAAAAATTCGTCGAAAATCTTGATGTCTCCAATCTCTTGTTTTGTACGTTTTTTCCACGTGTCTTGACATCCAATGTATCCCTGCAAAGTTTGGTGAAGATCTGAGTATGTAGTTTTTGACCTTATATGGAACCTCCTATCTGAAAATTTGAAAATTCTTAAAAAATTCGACCAAAATCTTGATGTTCCGAATCCTATGTTTTGTATGTTTTTTCCACGTGTCTTGACATCCAATGTATCCATGCAAAGTTTGGTGAAGATCTGAGTATGTAGTTTTTGACCTTATATTGAACCTCCCATCTGAAAATTTGAAAATTCTTAAAAAATTCGTCCAAAATCTTGATGACCCCAATCTCTTGTTTTGTACGTTTTTTCCACGTGTCTTGACATCCAAAGTATCCCTGCAAAGTTTGGTGAAGATCTGAGTATGTAGTTTTTGACCTTATATGGAACCTCCTTTCTGAAAATTTGAGAATTCTTAAAAAATTCGTCCAAAATCTTGATGTCTCCAATCTCTTGTTTTGTACGTTTTTTCCACGTGTCTTGATATCCAATGTATCCATGCAAAGTTTGGTGAAGATCTGAGTATGTCGTTTTTGACCTTATCTGGAACCTCCCATCTGAAAATTTGAAAATTCTTAAAAAATCCGTGCAAAATCTTGATGACCCCAATCTCTTGTTTTGTACGTTTTTTCCACGTGTCTTGACATCCAATGTATCCATGCAAAGTTTGGTGAAGATCTGAGTATGTCGTTTTTGACCTTATCTGGAACCTCCCATCTGAAAATTTGAAAATTCTTAAAAAATTCGTCGAAAATCTTGATGTCTCCAATCTCTTGTTTTGTACGTTTTTTCCACGTGTCTTGACATGCAAAGTATCCCTGCAACGTTTGGTGAAGATCTGAGTATGTAGTTTTTGACCTTATCTGGAACCTCCTATCTGAAAATTTGAAAATTCTTAAAAAATTCGTCCAAAATCTTGATGTCTCCAATCTCTTGTTTTGTACGTTTTTTCCACGTGTCTTGACATCCAATGTATCCCTGCAATGTTTGGTGAAGATCTGAGTATGTAGTTTTTGACCTTATATGGAGCCTCCTATCTGAAAATTTGAAAATTCTTAAAAAATTCGTCCAAAATCTTGATGTCTCCAATCTCTTGTTTTGTACGTTCTTTCCACGTGTCTTGACATCCAATGTATCCCTGCAATGTTTGGTGAAGATCTGAGTATGTAGTTTTTGACCTTATATGGAACCTCCTATCTGAAAATTTGAAAATTCTTAAAAGAATTTAACAAAATCTTGATGTCCCCAATCCTATGTTTTGTATGTTTTTTCCACGTGTCTTGACATACAATGTATCCCTGCAGAGTTTGGTGAAGATCTGAGTATGTAGTTTTTGACCTTATCTGGAACCTCCCATCTGAAAATTTGAAAATTCCTAAAAAATCCGTCCAAAATCTTGTTGACCCGAATCTCTTGTTTTGTACGTTTTTTCCACGTGTCTTGACATCCAATGTATCCCTGCAAAGTTTGGTGAAGATCTGAGTATGTAGTTTTTGACCTTATCTGGAACCGCATTTCTGAAAATTTGAAAATTTTTAAAAAAATCGTCCAAAATCTTGATGTCTCCAATCTCTTGTTTTGTACGTTTTTTCCACGTGTCTTGACATCCAATGTATCCCTGCAAAGTTTGGTGAAGATCTGAGTATGTAGTTTTTGACCTTATATGGAACCTCCTATCTGAAAATTTGTAAATTCTTAAAAAATTCGTCCAAAATTTTGATGTCTCCAATCTCTTGTTTTGTACGTTTTTTCCACGTGTCTCGACCTCCAATGGATCCCTGCAAAGTTTGGTGAAGATCTGAGTATGTCGTTTTTGACCTTATCTGGAACCTCCCATCTGAAAATTTGAAAATTCTTAAAAAATTCGTCGAAAATCTTGATGTCTCCGATCTCTTGTTTTGTACGTTTTTTCCACGTGTCTTGACATGCAAAGTATTCCTGCAAAGTTTGGTGAAGATCTGAGTATGTAGTTTTTGACCTCATCTGGAACCTCCTATCTGAAAATTTGAAAATTCTTAAAAAATTCGTCCAAAATCTTGATGTCTCCAATCTCTTGTTTTGTACGTTTTTTCCACGTGTCTTGACATCCAATGTATCCCTGCAAAGTTTGGTGAAGATCTGAGTATGTAGTTTTTGACCTTATCTGGAACCTCCTATCTGAAAATTTGAAAATTCTTAAAAAATTCGTCCAAAATCTTGATGTCTCCAATCTCTTGTTTTGTACGTTTTTTCCACGTGTCTTGATATCCAATGTATCCCTGCAAAGTTTGGTGAAGATCTGAGTATGTCGTTTTTGACCTTATCTGGAACATCCTTTCTGAAAATTTGAAAATTGTTAAAAAAATTGTCCAAAATCTTGATGTCTCCAATCTCTTTTTTGTACGTTTTTTCCACGTGTCTTGACATCCAATGTATCCCTGCAAAGTTTGGTGAAGATCTGAGTATGTAGTTTTTGACCTTATCTGGAACCTCCCATCTGAAAATTTGAAAATTCTTAAAAAATTCGACCAAAATCTTGATGTCTCCAATCTTTTGTTTTGTACGTTTTTTCCACGTGTCTTGACACATAATGTATCCATGCAAAGTTTTGGTGAAGATCTGAGTATGTAGTTTTTGACCTTATATGGAACCTCCTATCTGAAAATTTGAAAATTCTTAAAAAATTCGTCCAAAATCTTGATGTCTCCAATCTCTTGTTTTGTACGTTTTTTCCACGTGTCTTGACATCCAATGTATCCCTGCAAAGTTTGGTGAAGATCTGAGTATGTAGTTTTTGACCTTATCTGGAACCTCCCATCTGAAAATTTGAAAATTCCTAAAAAATCCGTGCAAAATCTTGATGACCCCAATCTCTTGTTTTGTACGTTTTTTCCACGTGTCTTGACATCCAATGTATTCCTGCAATGTTTGGTGAAGATCTGAGTATGAAGTTTTTGACCTTATATGGAACCTCCTATCTGAAAATTTGAAAATTCTTAAAAAATTCGACCAAAATCTTGATGTTCCGAATCCTATGTTTTGTATGTTTTTTCCACGTGTCTTGACATCCAATGTATCCATGCAAAGTTTGGTGAAGATCTGAGTATGTAGTTTTTGACCTTATATTGAACCTCCCATCTGAAAATTTGAAAATTCTTAAAAAATTCGTCCAAAATCTTGATGACCCCAATCTCTTGTTTTGTACGTTTTTTCCACGTGTCTTGACATCCAATGTATCCCTGCAAAGTTTGGTGAAGATCTGAGTATGTAGTTTTTGACCTTATCTGGAACCTCCTATCTGAAAATTTGAAAATTCTTAAAAAATTCGTCCAAAATCTTGATGTCTCCAATCTCTTGTTTTGTACGTTTTTTCCACGTGTCTTGATATCCAATGTATCCCTGCAAAGTTTGGTGAAGATCTGAGTATGTCGTTTTTGACCTTATCTGGAACATCCTATCTGAAAATTTGAAAATTGTTAAAAAATTCGTCCAAAATCTTGATGTCTCCAATCTCTTTTTTGTACGTTTTTTCCACGTGTCTTGACATCCAATGTATCCCTGCAAAGTTTGGTGAAGATCTGAGTATGTAGTTTTTGACCTTATCTGGAACCTCCCATCTGAAAATTTGAAAATTCTTAAAAAATTCGACCAAAATCTTGATGTCTCCAATCTTTTGTTTTGTACGTTTTTTCCACGTGTCCTGACACATAATGTATCCATGCAAAGTTTGGTGAAGATCTGAGTATGTAGTTTTTGACCTTATATGGAACCTCCTATCTGAAAATTTGAAAATTCTTAAAAAATTCGTCCAAAATCTTGATGTCTCCAATCTCTTGTTTTGTACGTGTTTTCCACGTGTCTTGACATCCAATGTATCCCTGCAAAGTTTGGTGAAGATCTGAGTATGTAGTTTTTGACCTTATCTGGAACCTCCCATCTGAAAATTTGAAAATTCCTAAAAAATCCGTGCAAAATCTTGATGACCCCAATCTCTTGTTTTGTACGTTTTTTCCACGTGTCTTGACATCCAATGTATTCCTGCAATGTTTGGTGAAGATCTGAGTATGAAGTTTTTGACCTTATATGGAACCTCCTATCTGAAAATTTGAAAATTCTTAAAAAATTCGACCAAAATCTTGATGTTCCGAATCCTATGTTTTGTATGTTTTTTCCACGTGTCTTGACATCCAATGTATCCATGCAAAGTTTGGTGAAGATCTGAGTATGTAGTTTTTGACCTTATATTGAACCTCCCATCTGAAAATTTGAAAATTCTTAAAAAATTCGTCCAAAATCTTGATGACCCCAATCTCTTGTTTTGTACGTTTTTTCCACGTGTCTTGACATCCAATGTATCCCTGCAAAGTTTGGTGAAGATCTGAGTATGTAGTTTTTGACCTTATCTGGAACCTCCTATCTGAAAATTTGAAAATTCTTAAAAAATTCGTCCAAAATCTTGATGTCTCCAATCTCTTGTTTTGTACGTTTTTTCCACGTGTCTTGATATCCAATGTATCCCTGCAAAGTTTGGTGAAGATCTGAGTATGTCGTTTTTGACCTTATCTGGAACATCCTATCTGAAAATTTGAAAATTGTTAAAAAATTCGTCCAAAATCTTGATGTCTCCAATCTCTTTTTTGTACGTTTTTTCCACGTGTCTTGACATCCAATGTATCCCTGCAAAGTTTGGTGAAGATCTGAGTATGTAGTTTTTGACCTTATCTGGAACCTCCCATCTGAAAATTTGAAAATTCTTAAAAAATTCGACCAAAATCTTGATGTCTCCAATCTTTTGTTTTGTACGTTTTTTCCACGTGTCTTGACACATAATGTATCCATGCAAAGTTTGGTGAAGATCTGAGTATGTAGTTTTTGACCTTATATGGAACCTCCTATCTGAAAATTTGAAAATTCTTAAAAAATTCGACCAAAATCTTGATGTTCCGAATCCTATGTTTTGTATGTTTTTTCCACGTGTCTTGACATCCAATGTATCCATGCAAAGTTTGGTGAAGATCTGAGTATGTAGTTTTTGACCTTATATTGAACCTCCCATCTGAAAATTTGAAAATTCTTAAAAAATTCGTCCAAAATCTTGATGACCCCAATCTCTTGTTTTGTACGTTTTTTCCACGTGTCTTGACATCCGAAGTATCCCTGCAAAGTTTGGTGAAGATCTGAGTATGTAGTTTTTGACCTTATATGGAACCTCCTTTCTGAAAATTTGAGAATTCTTAAAAAATTCGTCCAAAATCTTGATGTCTCCAATCTCTTGTTTTGTACGTTTTTTCCACGTGTCTTGACATCCAATGTATCCATGCAAAGTTTGGTGAAGATCTGAGTATGTCGTTTTTGACCTTATCTGGAACCTCCCATCTGAAAATTAGAAAATTCTTAAAAAATCCGTGCAAAATCTTGATGACCCCAATCTCTTGTTTTGTACGTTTTTTCCACGTGTCTTGACATCCAATGTATCCATGCAAAGTTTGGTGAAGATCTGAGTATGTCGTTTTTGACCTTATCTGGAACCTCCCATCTGAAAATTTGAAAATTCTTAAAAAATTCGTCGAAAATCTTGATGTCTCCAATCTCTTGTTTTGTACGTTTTTTCCACGTGTCTTGACATGCAAAGTATCCCTGCAACGTTTGGTGAAGATCTGAGTATGTAGTTTTTGACCTTATCTGGAACCTCCTATCTGAAAATTTGAAAATTCTTCAAAAATTCGTCCAAAATCTTGATGTCTCCAATCTCTTGTTTTGTACGTTTTTTCCACGTGTCTCGACCTCCAATGTATCCCTGCAAAGTTTGGTGAAGATCTGAGTATGTCGTTTTTGACCTTATCTGGAACATCCTTTCTGAAAATTTGAAAATTCTTAAAAAATTCGTCGAAAATCTTGATGTCTCCAATCTCTTGTTTTGTACGTTTTTTCCACGTGTCTTGACATCCAATGTATCCCTGCAAAGTTTGGTGAAGATCTGAGTATGTAGTTTTTGACCTTATATGGAACCTCCTATCTGAAAATTTGAAAATTCTTAAAAAATTCGACCAAAATCTTGATGTTCCGAATCCTATGTTTTGTATGTTTTTTCCACGTGTCTTGACATCCAATGTATCCATGCAAAGTTTGGTGAAGATCTGAGTATGTAGTTTTTGACCTTATATTGAACCTCCCATCTGAAAATTTGAAAATTCTTAAAAAATTCGTCCAAAATCTTGATGACCCCAATCTCTTGTTTTGTACGTTTTTTCCACGTGTCTTGACATCCAAAGTATCCCTGCAAAGTTTGGTGAAGATCTGAGTATGTAGTTTTTGACCTTATATGGAACCTCCTTTCTGAAAATTTGAGAATTCTTAAAAAATTCGTCCAAAATCTTGATGTCTCCAATCTCTTGTTTTGTACGTTTTTTCCACGTGTCTTGATATCCAATGTATCCATGCAAAGTTTGGTGAAGATCTGAGTATGTCGTTTTTGACCTTATCTGGAACCTCCCATCTGAAAATTTGAAAATTCTTAAAAAATCCGTGCAAAATCTTGATGACCCCAATCTCTTGTTTTGTACGTTTTTTCCACGTGTCTTGACATCCAATGTATCCATGCAAAGTTTGGTGAAGATCTGAGTATGTCGTTTTTGACCTTATCTGGAACCTCCCATCTGAAAATTTGAAAATTCTTAAAAAATTCGTCGAAAATCTTGATGTCTCCAATCTCTTGTTTTGTACGTTTTTTCCACGTGTCTTGACATGCAAAGTATCCCTGCAACGTTTGGTGAAGATCTGAGTATGTAGTTTTTGACCTTATCTGGAACCTCCTATCTGAAAATTTGAAAATTCTTAAAAAATTCGTCCAAAATCTTGATGTCTCCAATCTCTTGTTTTGTACGTTTTTTCCACGTGTCTTGACATCCAATGTATCCCTGCAATGTTTGGTGAAGATCTGAGTATGTAGTTTTTGACCTTATATGGAGCCTCCTATCTGAAAATTTGAAAATTCTTAAAAAATTCGTCCAAAATCTTGATGTCTCCAATCTCTTGTTTTGTACGTTCTTTCCACGTGTCTTGACATCCAATGTATCCCTGCAATGTTTGGTGAAGATCTGAGTATGTAGTTTTTGACCTTATATGGAACCTCCTATCTGAAAATTTGAAAATTCTTAAAAGAATTTAACAAAATCTTGATGTCCCCAATCCTATGTTTTGTATGTTTTTTCCACGTGTCTTGACATACAATGTATCCCTGCAGAGTTTGGTGAAGATCTGAGTATGTAGTTTTTGACCTTATCTGGAACCTCCCATCTGAAAATTTGAAAATTCCTAAAAAATCCGTCCAAAATCTTGTTGACCCGAATCTCTTGTTTTGTACGTTTTTTCCACGTGTCTTGACATCCAATGTATCCCTGCAAAGTTTGGTGAAGATCTGAGTATGTAGTTTTTGACCTTATCTGGAACCGCATTTCTGAAAATTTGAAAATTTTTAAAAAAATCGTCCAAAATCTTGATGTCTCCAATCTCTTGTTTTGTACGTTTTTTCCACGTGTCTTGACATCCAATGTATCCCTGCAAAGTTTGGTGAAGATCTGAGTATGTAGTTTTTGACCTTATATGGAACCTCCTATCTGAAAATTTGAAAATTCTTAAAAAATTCGTCCAAAATCTTGATGTCTCCAATCTCTTGTTTTGTACGTTTTTTCCACGTGTCTCGACCTCCAATGGATCCCTGCAAAGTTTGGTGAAGATCTGAGTATGTCGTTTTTGACCTTATCTGGAACCTCCCATCTGAAAATTTGAAAATTCTTAAAAAATTCGTCGAAAATCTTGATGTCTCCGATCTCTTGTTTTGTACGTTTTTTCCACGTGTCTTGACATGCAAAGTATTCCTGCAAAGTTTGGTGAAGATCTGAGTATGTAGTTTTTGACCTCATCTGGAACCTCCTATCTGAAAATTTGAAAATTCTTAAAAAATTCGTCCAAAATCTTGATGTCTCCAATCTCTTGTTTTGTACGTTTTTTCCACGTGTCTTGACATCCAATGTATCCCTGCAAAGTTTGGTGAAGATCTGAGTATGTAGTTTTTGACCTTATCTGGAACCTCCTATCTGAAAATTTGAAAATTCTTAAAAAATTCGTCCAAAATCTTGATGTCTCCAATCTCTTGTTTTGTACGTTTTTTCCACGTGTCTTGATATCCAATGTATCCCTGCAAAGTTTGGTGAAGATCTGAGTATGTCGTTTTTGACCTTATCTGGAACATCCTTTCTGAAAATTTGAAAATTGTTAAAAAAATTGTCCAAAATCTTGATGTCTCCAATCTCTTTTTTGTACGTTTTTTCCACGTGTCTTGACATCCAATGTATCCCTGCAAAGTTTGGTGAAGATCTGAGTATGTAGTTTTTGACTTTATCTGGAACCTCCCATCTGAAAATTTGAAAATTCTTAAAAAATTCGACCAAAATCTTGATGTCTCCAATCTTTTGTTTTGTACGTTTTTTCCACGTGTCTTGACACATAATGTATCCATGCAAAGTTTGGTGAAGATCTGAGTATGTAGTTTTTGACCTTATATGGAACCTCCTATCTGAAAATTTGAAAATTCTTAAAAAATTCGTCCAAAATCTTGATGTCTCCAATCTCTTGTTTTGTACGTTTTTTCCACGTGTCTTGACATCCAATGTATCCCTGCAAAGTTTGGTGAAGATCTGAGTATGTAGTTTTTGACCTTATCTGGAACCTCCCATCTGAAAATTTGAAAATTCCTAAAAAATCCGTGCAAAATCTTGATGACCCCAATCTCTTGTTTTGTACGTTTTTTCCACGTGTCTTGACATCCAAAGTATTCCTGCAATGTTTGGTGAAGATCTGAGTATGAAGTTTTTGACCTTATATGGAACCTCCTATCTGAAAATTTGAAAATTCTTAAAAAATTCGACCAAAATCTTGATGTTCCGAATCCTATGTTTTGTATGTTTTTTCCACGTGTCTTGACATCCAATGTATCCATGCAAAGTTTGGTGAAGATCTGAGTATGTAGTTTTTGATCTTATATTGAACCTCCCATCTGAAAATTTGAAAATTCTTAAAAAATTCGTCCAAAATCTTGATGACCCCAATCTCTTGTTTTGTACGTTTTTTCCACGTGTCTTGACATCCAAAGTATCCCTGCAAAGTTTGGTGAAGATCTGAGTATGTAGTTTTTGACCTTATATGGAACCTCCTTTCTGAAAATTTGAGAATTCTTAAAAAATTCGTCCAAAATCTTGATGTCTCCAATCTCTTGTTTTGTACGTTTTTTCCACGTGTCTTGACATCCAATGTATCCATGCAAAGTTTGGTGAAGATCTGAGTATGTCGTTTTTGACCTTATCTGGAACCTCCCATCTGAAAATTTGAAAATTCTTAAAAAATTCGTCGAAAATCTTGATGTCTCCAATCTTTTGTTTTGTACGTTTTTTCCACGTGTCTTGACATGCAAAGTATCCCTGCAACGTTTGGTGAAGATCTGAGTATGTAGTTTTTGACCTTATCTGGAACCTCCTATCTGAAAATTTGAAAATTCTTCAAAAATTCGTCGAAAATCTTGATGTCTCCAATCTCTTGTTTTGTACGTTTTTTCCACGTGTCTTGACATCCAATGTATTCCTGCAATGTTTGGTGGAGATCTGAGTATGTAGTTTTGGACCTTATCTGGAACCTCCTATCTGAAAATTTGAAAATTCTTCAAAAATTCGTCCAAAATCTTGATGTCTCCAATCTCTTGTTTTGTACGTTTTTTCCACGTGTCTCGACCTCCAATGGATCCCTGCAAAGTTTGGTGAAGATCTGAGTATGTCGTTTTTGACCTTATCTGGAACATCCTTTCTGAAAATTTGAAAATTCTTAAAAAATTCGTCGAAAATCTTGATGTCTCCAATCTCTTGTTTTGTACGTTTTTTCCACGTGTCTTGACATCCAATGTATCCCTGCAAAGTTTGGTGAAGATCTGAGTATGTAGTTTTTGACCTTATATGGAACCTCCTATCTGAAAATTTGAAAATTCTTAAAAAATTCGTCCAAAATCTTGATGTCTCCAATCTCTTGTTTTGTACGTTTTTTCCACGTGTCTCGACCTCCAATGGATCCCTGCAAAGTTTGGTGAAGATCTGAGTATGTCGTTTTTGACCTTATCTGGAACCTCCCATCTGAAAATTTGAAAATTCTTAAAAAATTCGTCGAAAATCTTGATGTCTCCGATCTCTTGTTTTGTACTTTTTTTCCACGTGTCTTGACATGCAAAGTATTCCTGCAAAGTTTGGTGAAGATCTGAGTATGTAGTTTTTGACCTCATCTGGAACCTCCTATCTGAAAATTTGAAAATTCTTAAAAAATTCTTCTAAAATCTTGATGTCTCCAATCTCTTGTTTTGTACGTTTTTTCCACGTGTCTTGACATCCAATGTATCCCTGCAAAGTTTGGTGAAGATCTGAGTATGTAGTTTTTGACCTTATCTGGAACCTCCTACCTGAAAATTTGAAAATTCTTAAAAAATTCGTCCAAAATCTTGATGTCTCCAATCTCTTGTTTTGTACGTTTTTTCCACGTGTCTTGATATCCAATGTATCCCTGCAAAGTTTGGTGAAGATCTGAGTATGTCGTTTTTGACCTTATCTGGAACATCCTTTCTGAAAATTTGAAAATTGTTAAAAAATTCGTCCAAAATCTTGATGTCTCCTATCTCTTGTTTTGTACGTTTTTTCCACGTGTCTTGACATCCAATGTATCCCTGCAAAGTTTGGTGAAGATCTGAGTATGTAGTTTTTGACCTTATCTGGAACCTCCCATCTGAAAATTTGAAAATTCTTAAAAAATTCGACCAAAATCTTGATGTCTCCAATCTCTTGTTTTGTACGTTTTTTCCACGTGTCTTGACACATAATGTATCCATGCAAAGTTTGGTGAAGATCTGAGTATGTAGTTTTTGACCTTATATGGAACCTCCTATCTGAAAATTTGAAAATTCTTAAAAAATTCGTCCAAAATCTTGATGTCTCCAATCTCTTGTTTTGCACGTTTTTTCCACGTGTCTTGACATCCAATGTATCCCTGCAAAGTTTGGTGAAGATCTGAGTATGTAGTTTTTGACCTTATCTGGAACCTCCCATCTGAAAATTTGAAAATTCCTAAAAAATCCGTCCAAAATCTTGATGACCACAATCTCTTGTTTTGTACGTTTTTTCCACGTGTCTTGACATTCAATGTATCCCTGCAAAGTTTGGTGAAGATCTGAGTATGTAGTTTTTGACCTTATATGGAACCTCCTTTCTGAAAATTTGAAAATTCTTAAAAAATTCGTCCAAAATCTTGAAGACCCCAATCTCTTGTTTTGTACGTTTTTTCCACGTGTCTTGACATCCAATGTATCCCTGCAAAGTTTGGTGAAGATCTGAGTATGTAGTTTTTGACCTTATATGGAACCTCCTTTCTGAAAATTTGAGAATTCTTAAAAAATTCGTCCAAAATCTTGATGTCTCCAATCTCTTGTTTTGTACGTTTTTCCACGTGTCTTGACATCCAATGTATCCATGCAAAGTTTGGTGAAGATCTGAGTATGTCGTTTTTGACCTTATCTGGAACCTCCCATCCGAAAATTTGAAAATTCTTAAAAAATTCGTCGAAAATCTTGATGTCTCCAATCTCTTGTTTTGTACGTTTTTTCCACGTGTCTTGACATGCAAAGTATCCCTGCAACGTTTGGTGAAGATCTGAGTATGTAGTTTTTGACCTTATCTGGAACCTCCTATCTGAAAATTTGAAAATTCTTCAAAAATTCGTCGAAAATCTTGATGTCTCCAATCTCTTGCTTTGTACGTTTTTTCCACGTGTCTTGACATCCAATGTATCCCTGCAATGTTTGGTGGAGATCTGAGTATGTAGTTTTTGACCTTATCTGGAACCTCCTATCTGAAAATTTGAAAATTCTTCAAAAATTCGTCCAAAATCTTGATGTCTCCAATCTCTTGTTTTGTACGTTTTTTCCACGTGTCTCGACCTCCAATGTATCCCTGCAAAGTTAGTGAAGATCTGAGTATGTCGTTTTTGACCTTATCTGGAACATCCTTTCTGAAAATTTGAAAATTCTTAAAAAATTCGTCGAAAATCTTGATGTCTCCAATCTCTTGTTTTGTACGTTTTTTCCACGTTTCTTGACATCCAATGTATCCCTGCAAAGTTTGGTGAAGATCTGAGTATGTAGTTTTTGACCTTATATGGAACCTCCTTTCTGAAAATTTGAAAATTCTCAAAAAATTCGTCCATAATCTTGATGTCTCCAATCTCTTGTTTTGTACGTTTTTTCCACGTGTCTTGACATCCAATGTATCCCTGCAAAGTTTGGTGAAGATCTGAGCATGTAGTTTTTGACCTTATATGGAACCTCCTATCTGAAAATTTGAAAATTCTTAAAAAATTCGTCGAAAATCTTGATGTCACCAATCCTATGTTTTGTATGTTTTTTCCACGTGTCTTGTCATCCAATGTATCCCTGCAATGTTTGGTTGAGATCTGAGTATGTAGTTTTTGACCTTATCTGGAACCTCCTATCTGAAAATTTGAAAATTCTTCAAAAATTCGTCCAAAATCTTGATGTCTCCAATCTCTTGTTTTGTACGTTTTTTCCACGTGTCTCGACCTCCAATGTATCCCTGCAAAGTTTGGTGAAGATCTGAGTATGTCGTTTTTGACCTTATCTGGAACATCCTTTCTGAAAATTTGAAAATTCTTAAAAAATTCGTCGAAAATCTTGATGTCTCCAATCTCTTGTTTTGTACGTTTTTTCCACGTGTCTTGACATCCAATGTATCCCTGCAAAGTTTGGTGAAGATCTGAGTATGTAGTTTTTGACCTTATATGGAACCTCCTATCTGAAAATTTGAAAATTCTTAAAAAATTCGTCCAAAATCTTGATGTCACCAATCCTATGTTTTGTATGTTTTTTCCACGTGTCTTGACATCCAATGTATCCATGCAAAGTTTGGTGAAGATCTGAGTATGTCGTTTTTGACCTTATCTGGAAACTCCCATCTGAAAATTTGAAAATTCTTAAAAAATTCGTCGAAAATCTTGATGTCTCCGATCTCTTGTTTTGTACGTTTTTTCCACGTGTCTTGACATGCAAAGTATTCCTGCAAAGTTTGGTGAAGATCTGACTATGTAGTTTTTGACCTCATCTGGAACCTCCTATCTGAAAATTTGAAAATTCTTTAAAAATTCGTCCAAAATATTGATGTCTCCAATCTCTTGTTTTGTACGTTTTTTCCACGTTTCTTGACATCCAATGTATCCCTGCAATGTTTGGTGAAGATCTGAGTATGTAGTTTTTGACCTTATCTGGAACCTCCCATCTGAAAATTTGAAAATTCCTAAAAAATCCGTCCAAAATCTTGATGACCCCAATCTCTTGTTTTGTACGTTTTTTCCACGTGTCTTGACATCCAATGTATCCCTGCAAAGTTTGGTGAAGATCTGAGTATGTAGTTTTTGACCTTATCTGGAACCTCCTATCTGAAAATTTGAAAATTCTTAAAACATTCGTCCAAAATCTTGATGTCTCCAATCTCTTGTTTTGTACGTTTTTTCCACGTGTCTTGATATCCAATGTATCCCTGCAAAGTTTGGTGAAGATCTGAGTATGTCGTTTTTGACCTTATCTGGAACATCCTTTCTGAAAATTTGAAAATTGTTAAAAAATTCGTCCAAAATCTTGATGTCTCCAATCTCTTTTTTGTACGTTTTTTCCACGTGTCTTGACATCCAATGTATCCCTGCAAAGTTTGGTGAAGATCTGAGTATGTAGTTTTTGACCTTATCTGGAACCTCCCATCTGAAAATTTGAAAATTCTTAAAAAATTCGACCAAAATCTTGATGTCTCCAATCTTTTGTTTTGTACGTTTTTTCCACGTGTCTTGACACATAATGTATCCATGCAAAGTTTGGTGAAGATCTGAGTATGTAGTTTTTGACCTTATATGGAACCTCCTATCTGAAAATTTGAAAATTCTTAAAAAATTCGTCCAAAATCTTGATGTCTCCAATCTCTTGTTTTGTACGTTTTTTCCACGTGTCTTGACATCTAATGTATCCCTGCAAAGTTTGGTGAAGATCTGAGTATGTAGTTTTTGACCTTATCTGGAACCTCCCATCTGAAAATTTGAAAATTCCTAAAAAATCCGTGCAAAATCTTGATGACCCCAATCTCTTGTTTTGTACGTTTTTTCCACGTGTCTTGACATCCAATGTATTCCTGCAATGTTTGGTGAAGATCTGAGTATGTAGTTTTTGACCTTATATGGAACCTCCTATCTGAAAATTTGAAAATTCTTAAAAAATTCGACCAAAATCTTGATGTTCCGAATCCTATGTTTTGTATGTTTTTTCCAATTGTCTTGACATCCAATGTATCCATGCAAAGTTTGGTGAAGATCTGAGTATGTAGTTTTTGACCTTATATTGAACCTCCCATCTGAAAATTTGAAAATTCTTAAAAAATTCGTCCAAAATCTTGATGACCCCAATCTCTTGTTTTGTACGTTTTTTCCACGTGTCTTGACATCCAAAGTATCCCTGCAAAGTTTGGTGAAGATCTGAGTATGTAGTTTTTGACCTTATATGGAACCTCCTTTCTGAAAATTTGAGAATTCTTAAAAAATTCGTCCAAAATCTTGATGTCTCCAATCTCTTGTTTTGTACGTTTTTTCCACGTGTCTTGACATCCAATGTATCCATGCAAAGTTTGGTGAAGATCTGAGTATGTCGTTTTTGACCTTATCTGGAACCTCCCATCTGAAAATTTGAAAATTCTTAAAAAATCCGTGCAAAATCTTGATGACCCCAATCTCTTGTTTTGTACGTTTTTTCCACGTGTCTTGACATCCAATGTATCCATGCAAAGTTTGGTGAAGATCTGAGTATGTCGTTTTTGACCTTATCTGGAACCTCCCATCTGAAAATTTGAAAATTCTTAAAAAATTCGTCGAAAATCTTGATGTCTCCAATCTCTTGTTTTGTACGTTTTTTCCACGTGTCTTGACATGCAAAGTATCCCTGCAACGTTTGGTGAAGATCTGAGTATGTAGTTTTTGACCTTATCTGGAACCTCCTATCTGAAAATTTGAAAATTCTTCAAAAATTCGTCGAAAATCTTGATGTCTCCAATCTCTTGTTTTGTACGTTTTTTCCACGTGTCTTGACATCCAATGTATCCCTGCAATGTTTGGTGAAGATCTGAGTATGTAGTTTTTGACCTTATCTGGGACCTCCTATCAGAAAATTTGAAAATTCTTCAAAAATTCTTCCAAAATCTTGATGTCTCCAATCTCTTGTTTTGTACGTTTTTTCCACGTGTCTCGACCTCCAATGTATCCCTGCAAAGTTTGGTGAAGATCTGAGTATGTCGTTTTTGACCTTATCTGGAACATCCTTTCTGAAAATTTGAAAATTCTTAAAAAATTCGTCGAAAATCTTGATGTCTCCAATCTCTTGTTTTGTACGTTTTTTCCACGTGTCTTGACATCCAATGTATCCCTGCAAAGTTTGGTGAAGATCTGAGTATGTAGTTTTTGACCTTATATGGAACCTCCTTTCTGAAAATTTGAAAATTCTCAAAAAATTCGTCCATAATCTTGATGTCTCCAATCTCTTGTTTTGTACGTTTTTTCCACGTGTCTTGACATCCAATGTATCCCTGCAAAGTTTGGTGAAGATCTGAGTATGTAGTTTTTGACCTTATATGGAACCTCCTATCTGAAAATTTGAAAATTCTTAAAAAATTCGTCCAAAATCTTGATGTCACCAATCCTATGTTTTGTATGTTTTTTCCACGTGTCTTGACATCCAATGTATCCATGCAAAGTTTGGTGAAGATCTGAGTATGTCGTTTTTGACCTTATCTGGAACCTCCCATCTGAAAATTTGAAAATTCTTAAAAAATTCGTCGAAAATCTTGATGTCTCCGATCTCTTGTTTTGTACGTTTTTTCCACGTGTCTTGACATGCAAAGTATTCCTGCAAAGTTTGGTGAAGATCTGAGTATGTAGTTTTTGACCTCATCTGGAACCTCCTATCTGAAAATTTGAAAATTCTTAAAAAAATCGTCCAAAATTTTGATGTCTCCAATCTCTTGTTTTGTACGTTTTTTCCACGTGTCTTGATATCCAATGTATCCCTGCAATGTTTGGTGAAGATCTGAGTATGTAGTTTTTGACCTTATCTGGAACCTCCCATCTGAAAATTTGAAAATTCCTAAAAAATCCGTCCAAAATCTTGATGACCCCAATCTCTTGTTTTGTACGTTTTTTCCACGTGTCTTGACATCCAATGTATCCCTGCAAAGTTTGGTGAAGATCTGAGTATGTAGTTTTGGACCTTATCTGGAACCTCCTATCTGAAAATTTGAAAATTCTTAAAAAATTCGTCCAAAATCTTGATGTCTCCAATCTCTTGTTTTGTACGTTTTTTCCACGTGTCTTGATATCCAATGTATCCCTGCAAAGTTTGGTGAAGATCTGAGTATGTCGTTTTTGACATTATCTGGAACATCCTTTCTGAAAATTTGAAAATTGTTAAAAAATTCGTCCAAAATCTTGATGTCTCCAATCTCTTTTTTGTACGTTTTTTCCACGTGTCTTGACATCCAATGTATCCCTGCATAGTTTGGTGAAGATCTGAGTATGTAGTTTTTGACCTTATCTGGAACCTCCCATCTGAAAATTTGAAAATTCTTAAAAAATTCGACCAAAATCTTGATGTCTCCAATCTTTTGTTTTGTACGTTTTTTCCACGTGTCTTGACACATAATGTATCCATGCAAAGTTTGGTGAAGATCTGAGTATGTAGTTTTTGACCTTATATGGAACCTCCCATCTGAAAATTTGAAAATTCTTAAAAAATTCGTCCAAAATATTGATGTCTCCAATCTCTTGTTTTGTACGTTTTTTCCACGTGTCTTGACATCCAATGTATCCCTGCAAAGTTTGGTGAAGATCTGAGTATGTAGTTTTTGACCTTATCTGGAACCTCCCATCTGAAAATTTGAAAATTCCTAAAAAATCCGTGCAAAATCTTGATGACCCCAATCTCTTGTTTTGTACGTTTTTTCCACGTGTCTTGACATCCAATGTATTCCTGCAATGTTTGGTGAAGATCTGAGTATGTAGTTTTTGACCTTATATGGAACCTCCTATCTGAAAATTTGAAAATTCTTAAAAAATTCGACCAAAATCTTGATGTTCCGAATCCTATGTTTTGTATGTTTTTTCCACGTGTCTTGACATCCAATGTATCCATGCAAAGTTTGGTGAAGATCTGAGTATGTCGTTTTTGACCTTATCTGGAACCTCCCATCTGAAAATTTGAAAATTCTTAAAAAATTCGTCGAAAATCTTGATGTCTCCAATCTCTTGTTTTGTACGTTTTTTCCACGTGTCTTGATATCCAATGTATCCCTGCAATGTTTGGTGAAGATCTGAGTATGTAGTTTTTGACCTTATCTGGAACCTCCCATCTGAAAATTTGAAAATTCCTAAAAAATCCGTCCAAAATCTTGATGACCCCAATCTCTTGTTTTGTACGTTTTTTCCACGTGTCTTGACATCCAATGTATCCCTGCAAAGTTTGGTGAAGATCTGAGTATGTAGTTTTTGACCTTATCTGGAACCTCCTATCTGAAAATTTGAAAATTCTTAAAAAATTCGTCCAAAATCTTGATGTCTCCAATCTCTTGTTTTGTACGTTTTTTCCACGTGTCTTGATATCCAATGTATCCCTGCAAAGTTTGGTGAAGATCTGAGTATGTCGTTTTTGACATTATCTGGAACATCCTTTCTGAAAATTTGAAAATTGTTAAAAAATTCGTCCAAAATCTTGATGTCTCCAATCTCTTTTTTGTACGTTTTTTCCACGTGTCTTGACATCCAATGTATCCCTGCATAGTTTGGTGAAGATCTGAGTATGTAGTTTTTGACCTTATCTGGAACCTCCCATCTGAAAATTTGAAAATTCTTAAAAAATTCGACCAAAATCTTGATGTCTCCAATCTTTTGTTTTGTACGTTTTTTCCACGTGTCTTGACACATAATGTATCCATGCAAAGTTTGGTGAAGATCTGAGTATGTAGTTTTTGACCTTATATGGAACCTCCCATCTGAAAATTTGAAAATTCTTAAAAAATTCGTCCAAAATCTTGATGTCTCCAATCTCTTGTTTTGTACGTTTTTTCCACGTGTCTTGACATCCAATGTATCCCTGCAAAGTTTGGTGAAGATCTGAGTATGTAGTTTTTGACCTTATCTGGAACCTCCCATCTGAAAATTTGAAAATTCCTAAAAAATCCGTGCAAAATCTTGATGACCCCAATCTCTTGTTTTGTACGTTTTTTCCACGTGTCTTGACATCCAATGTATTCCTGCAATGTTTGGTGAAGATCTGAGTATGTAGTTTTTGACCTTATATGGAACCTCCTATCTGAAAATTTGAAAATTCTTAAAAAATTCGACCAAAATCTTGATGTTCCGAATCCTATGTTTTGTATGTTTTTTCCACGTGTCTTGACATCCAATGTATCCATGCAAAGTTTGGTGAAGATCTGAGTATGAAGTTTTTGACCTTATATTGAACCTCCCATCTGAAAATTTGAAAATTCTTAAAAAATTCGTCCAAAATCTTGATGACCCCAATCTCTTGTTTTGTACGTTTTTTCCACGTGTCTTGACATCCAAAGTATCCCTGCAAAGTTTGGTGAAGATCTGAGTATGTAGTTTTTGACCTTATATGGAACCTCCTTTCTGAAAATTTGAGAATTCTTAAAAAATTCGTCCAAAATCTTGATGTCTCCAATCTCTTGTTTTGTACGTTTTTTCCACGTGTCTTGACATCCAATGTATCCATACAAAGTTTGGTGAAGATCTGAGTATGTCGTTTTTGACCTTATCTGGAACCTCCCATCTGAAAATTTGAAAATTCTTAAAAAATTCGTCGAAAATCTTGATGTCTCCAATCTTTTGTTTTGTACGTTTTTTCCACGTGTCTTGACATGCAAAGTATCCCTGCAACGTTTGGTGAAGATCTGAGTATGTAGTTTTTGACCTTATCTGGAACTTCCTATCTGAAAATTTGAAAATTCTTCAAAAATTCGTCGAAAATCTTGACAAAACAAAATCTCTTGTTTTGTACGTTTTTTCCACGTGTCTTGACATCCAATGTATTCCTGCAATGTTTGGTGGAGATCTGAGTATGTAGTTTTAGACCTTATCTGGAACCTCCTATCTGAAAATTTGAAAATTCTTCAAAAATTCGTCCAAAATCTTGATGTCTCCAATCTCTTGTTTTGTACGTTTTTTCCACGTGTCTTGACATCCAATGTATCCCTGCAATGTTTGGTGAAGATCTGAGTATGTAGTTTTTGACCTTATCTGGAACCTCCCATCTGAAAATTTGAAAATTCCTAAAAAATCCGTCCAAAATCTTGATGACCACAATCTCTTGTTTTGTACGTTTTTTCCACGTGTCTTGACATCCAATGTATCCCTGCAAAGTTTGGTGAAGATCTGAGTATGTAGTTTTTGACCTTATCTGGAACCTCCTATCTGAAAATTTGAAAATTCTTAAAAAATTCGTCCAAAATCTTGATGTCTCCAATCTCTTGTTTTGTACGTTTTTTCCACGTGTCTTGATATCCAATGTATCCCTGCAAAGTTTGGTGAAGATCTGAGTATGTCGTTTTTGACATTATCTGGAACATCCTTTCTGAAAATTTGAAAATTGTTAAAAAATTCGTCCAAAATCTTGATGTCTCCAATCTCTTTTTTGTACGTTTTTTCCACGTGTCTTGACATCCAATGTATCCCTGCAAAGTTTGGTGAAGATCTGAGTATGTAGTTTTTGACCTTATCTGGAACCTCCCATCTGAAAATTTGAAAATTCTTAAAAAATTCGACCAAAATCTTGATGTCTCCAATCTTTTGTTTTGTACGTTTTTTCCACGTGTCTTGACACATAATGTATCCATGCAAAGTTTGGTGAAGATCTGAGTATGTAGTTTTTGACCTTATATGGAACCTCCTATCTGAAAATTTGAAAATTCTTAAAAAATTCGTCCAAAATCTTGATGTCTCCAATCTCTTGTTTTGTACGTTTTTTCCACGTGTCTTGACATCCAATGTATCCCTGCAAAGTTTGGTGAAGATCTGAGTATGTAGTTTTTGACCTTATCTGGAACCTCCCATCTGAAAATTTGAAAATTCCTAAAAAATCCGTGCAAAATCTTGATGACCCCAATCTCTTGTTTTGTACGTTTTTTCCACGTGTCTTGACATCCAATGTATTCCTGCAATGTTTGGTGAAGATCTGAGTATGTAGTTTTTGACCTTATATGGAACCTCCTATCTGAAAATTTGAAAATTCTTAAAAAATTCGACCAAAATCTTGATGTTCCGAATCCTATGTTTTGTATGTTTTTTCCACGTGTCTTGACATCCAATGTATCCATGCAAAGTTTGGTGAAGATCTGAGTATGTAGTTTTTGACCTTATATTGAACCTCCCATCTGAAAATTTGAAAATTCTTAAAAAATTCGTCCAAAATCTTGATGACCCCAATCTCTTGTTTTGTACGTTTTTTCCACGTGTCTTGACATCCAAAGTATCCCTGCAAAGTTTGGTGAAGATCTGAGTATGTAGTTTTTGACCTTATATGGAACCTCCTTTCTGAAAATTTGAGAATTCTTAAAAAATTCGTCCAAAATCTTGATGTCTCCAATCTCTTGTTTTGTACGTTTTTTCCACGTGTCTTGACATCCAATGTATCCATGCAAAGTTTGGTGAAGATCTGAGTATGTCGTTTTTGACCTTATCTGGAACCTCCCATCTGAAAATTTGAAAATTCTTAAAAAATTCGTCGAAAATCTTGATGTCTCCAATCTTTTGATTTGTACGTTTTTTCCACGTGTCTTGACATGCAAAGTATCCCTGCAACGTTTGGTGAAGATCTGAGTATGTAGTTTTTGACCTTATCTGGAACCTCCTATCTGAAAATTTGAAAATTCTTCAAAAATTCGTCGAAAATCTTGATGTTTCCAATCTCTTGTTTTGTACGTTTTTTCCACGTGTCTTGACATCCAATGTATTCCTGCAATGTTTGGTGGAGATCTGAGTATGTAGTTTTAGACCTTATCTGGAACCTCCTATCGGAAAATTTGAAAATTCTTCAAAAATTCGTCCAAAATCTTGATGTCTCCAATCTCTTGTTTTGTACGTTTTTTCCACGTGTCTCGACCTCCAATGGATCCCTGCAAAGTTTGGTGAAGATCTGAGTATGTCGTTTTTGACCTTATCTGGAACATCCTTTCTGAAAATTTGAAAATTCTTAAAAAATTCGTCGAAAATCTTGATGTCTCCAATCTCTTGTTTTGTACGTTTTTTCCACGTGTCTTGACATCCAATGTATCCCTGCAAAGTTTGGTGAAGATCTGAGTATGTAGTTTTTGACCTTATATGGAACCTCCTATCTGAAAATTTGAAAATTCTTAAAAAATTCGTCCAAAATCTTGATGTCTCCAATCTCTTGTTTTGTACGTTTTTTCCACGTGTCTCGACCTCCAATGGATCCCTGCAAAGTTTGGTGAAGATCTGAGTATGTCGTTTTTGACCTTATCTGGAACCTCCCATCTGAAAATTTGAAAATTCTTAAAAAATTCGTCGAAAATCTTGATGTCTCCGATCTCTTGTTTTGTACGTTTTTTCCACGTGTCTTGACATGCAAAGTATTCCTGCAAAGTTTGGTGAAGATCTGAGTATGTAGTTTTTGACCTCATCTGGAACCTCCCATCTGAAAATTTGAAAATTCCTAAAAAATCCGTCCAAAATCTTGATGACCCCAATCTCTTGTTTTGTACGTTTTTTCCACGTGTCTTGACATCCAATGTATCCCTGCAAAGTTTGGTGAAGATCTGAGTATGTAGTTTTTGATCTTATCTGGAACCTCCTATCTGAAAATTTGAAAATTCTTGAAAAATTCGTCCAAAATCTTGATGTCTCCAATCTCTTGTTTTGTACGTTTTTTCCACGTGTCTTGATATCCAATGTATCCCTGCAAAGTTTGGTGAAGATCTGAGTATGTCGTTTTTGACCTTATCTGGAACATCCTTTCTGAAAATTTGAAAATTGTTAAAAAATTCGTCCAAAATCTTGATGTCTCCTATCTCTTGTTTTGTACGTTTTTTCCACGTGTCTTGACGTCCAATGTATCCCTGCAAAGTTTGGTGAAGATCTGAGTATGTAGTTTTTGACCTTATCTGGAAACTCCCATCTGAAAATTTGAAAATTCTTAAAAAAATTCGACCAATATCTTGATGTCTCCAATCTCTTGTTTTGTACGTTTTTTCCACGTGTCTTGACACATAATGTATCCATGCAAAGTTTGGTGAAGATCTGAGTATGTAGTTTTTGACCGTATATGGAACCTCCTATCTGAAAATTTAAAAATTCTTAAAAAATTCGTCCAAAATCTTGATGTCTCCAATCTCTTGTTTTGTACGTTTTTTCCACGTGTCTTGACATCCAATGTATCCCTGCAAAGTTTGGTGAAGATCTGAGTATGTAGTTTTTGACCTTATCTGGAACCTCCCATCTGAAAATTTGAAAATTCCTAAAAAATCCGTCCAAAATCTTGATGACCCCAATCTCTTGTTTTGTACGTTTTTTCCACGTGTCTTGACATTCAATGTATCCCTGCAAAGTTTGGTGAAGATCTGAGTATGTAGTTTTTGACCTTATATGGAACCTCCTTTCTGAAAATTTGAAAATTCTTAAAAAATTCGTCCAAAATCTTGATGACCCCAATCTCTTGTTTTGTACGTTTTTTCCACGTGTCTTGACATCCAATGTATCCCTGCAAAGTTTGGTGAAGATCTGAGTTTGTAGTTTTTGACCTTATATGGAACCTCCTTTCTGAAAATTTGAAAATTCTTAAAAAATTCGTCCAAAATCTTGATGTCTCCAATCTCTTGTTTTGTACGTTTTTTCCACGTGTCTTGACATCCAATGTATCCATGCAAAGTTTGGTGAAGATCTGAGTATGTAGTTTTTGACCTTATCTGGAACCTCCCATCTGAAAATTTGAAAATTCCTAAAAAATCCGTGCAAAATCTTGATGACCCCAATCTCTTGTTTTGTACGTTTTTTCCACGTGTCTTGACATCCAATGTATTCCTGCAATGTTTGGTGAAGATCTGAGTATGTAGTTTTTGACCTTATATGGAACCTCCTATCTGAAAATTTGAAAATTCTTAAAAAATTCGACCAAAATCTTGATGTTCCGAATCCTATGTTTTGTATGTTTTTTCCACGTGTCTTGACATCCAATGTATCCATGCAAAGTTTGGTGAAGATCTGAGTATGTCGTTTTTGACCTTATCTGGAACCTCCCATCTGAAAATTTGAAAATTCTTAAAAAATTCGTCGAAAATCTTGATGTCTCCAATCTCTTGTTTTGTACGTTTTTTCCACGTGTCTTGATATCCAATGTATCCCTGCAATGTTTGGTGAAGATCTGAGTATGTAGTTTTTGACCTTATCTGGAACCTCCCATCTGAAAATTTGAAAATTCCTAAAAAATCCGTCCAAAATCTTGATGACCCCAATCTCTTGTTTTGTACGTTTTTTCCACGTGTCTTGACATCCAATGTATCCCTGCAAAGTTTGGTGAAGATCTGAGTATGTAGTTTTTGACCTTATCTGGAACCTCCTATCTGAAAATTTGAAAATTCTTAAAAAATTCGTCCAAAATCTTGATGTCTCCAATCTCTTGTTTTGTACGTTTTTTCCACGTGTCTTGATATCCAATGTATCCCTGCAAAGTTTGGTGAAGATCTGAGTATGTCGTTTTTGACATTATCTGGAACATCCTTTCTGAAAATTTGAAAATTGTTAAAAAATTCGTCCAAAATCTTGATGTCTCCAATCTCTTTTTTGTACGTTTTTTCCACGTGTCTTGACATCCAATGTATCCCTGCATAGTTTGGTGAAGATCTGAGTATGTAGTTTTTGACCTTATCTGGAACCTCCCATCTGAAAATTTGAAAATTCTTAAAAAATTCGACCAAAATCTTGATGTCTCCAATCTTTTGTTTTGTACGTTTTTTCCACGTGTCTTGACACATAATGTATCCATGCAAAGTTTGGTGAAGATCTGAGTATGTAGTTTTTGACCTTATATGGAACCTCCCATCTGAAAATTTGAAAATTCTTAAAAAATTCGTCCAAAATCTTGATGTCTCCAATCTCTTGTTTTGTACGTTTTTTCCACGTGTCTTGACATCCAATGTATCCCTGCAAAGTTTGGTGAAGATCTGAGTATGTAGTTTTTGACCTTATCTGGAACCTCCCATCTGAAAATTTGAAAATTCCTAAAAAATCCGTGCAAAATCTTGATGACCCCAATCTCTTGTTTTGTACGTTTTTTCCACGTGTCTTGACATCCAATGTATTCCTGCAATGTTTGGTGAAGATCTGAGTATGTAGTTTTTGACCTTATATGGAACCTCCTATCTGAAAATTTGAAAATTCTTAAAAAATTCGACCAAAATCTTGATGTTCCGAATCCTATGTTTTGTATGTTTTTTCCACGTGTCTTGACATCCAATGTATCCATGCAAAGTTTGGTGAAGATCTGAGTATGAAGTTTTTGACCTTATATTGAACCTCCCATCTGAAAATTTGAAAATTCTTAAAAAATTCGTCCAAAATCTTGATGACCCCAATCTCTTGTTTTGTACGTTTTTTCCACGTGTCTTGACATCCAAAGTATCCCTGCAAAGTTTGGTGAAGATCTGAGTATGTAGTTTTTGACCTTATATGGAACCTCCTTTCTGAAAATTTGAGAATTCTTAAAAAATTCGTCCAAAATCTTGATGTCTCCAATCTCTTGTTTTGTACGTTTTTTCCACGTGTCTTGACATCCAATGTATCCATACAAAGTTTGGTGAAGATCTGAGTATGTCGTTTTTGACCTTATCTGGAACCTCCCATCTGAAAATTTGAAAATTCTTAAAAAATTCGTCGAAAATCTTGATGTCTCCAATCTTTTGTTTTGTACGTTTTTTCCACGTGTCTTGACATGCAAAGTATCCCTGCAACGTTTGGTGAAGATCTGAGTATGTAGTTTTTGACCTTATCTGGAACTTCCTATCTGAAAATTTGAAAATTCTTCAAAAATTCGTCGAAAATCTTGACAAAACAAAATCTCTTGTTTTGTACGTTTTTTCCACGTGTCTTGACATCCAATGTATTCCTGCAATGTTTGGTGGAGATCTGAGTATGTAGTTTTAGACCTTATCTGGAACCTCCTATCTGAAAATTTGAAAATTCTTCAAAAATTCGTCCAAAATCTTGATGTCTCCAATCTCTTGTTTTGTACGTTTTTTCCACGTGTCTTGACATCCAATGTATCCCTGCAATGTTTGGTGAAGATCTGAGTATGTAGTTTTTGACCTTATCTGGAACCTCCCATCTGAAAATTTGAAAATTCCTAAAAAATCCGTCCAAAATCTTGATGACCACAATCTCTTGTTTTGTACGTTTTTTCCACGTGTCTTGACATCCAATGTATCCCTGCAAAGTTTGGTGAAGATCTGAGTATGTAGTTTTTGACCTTATCTGGAACCTCCTATCTGAAAATTTGAAAATTCTTAAAAAATTCGTCCAAAATCTTGATGTCTCCAATCTCTTGTTTTGTACGTTTTTTCCACGTGTCTTGATATCCAATGTATCCCTGCAAAGTTTGGTGAAGATCTGAGTATGTCGTTTTTGACATTATCTGGAACATCCTTTCTGAAAATTTGAAAATTGTTAAAAAATTCGTCCAAAATCTTGATGTCTCCAATCTCTTTTTTGTACGTTTTTTCCACGTGTCTTGACATCCAATGTATCCCTGCAAAGTTTGGTGAAGATCTGAGTATGTAGTTTTTGACCTTATCTGGAACCTCCCATCTGAAAATTTGAAAATTCTTAAAAAATTCGACCAAAATCTTGATGTCTCCAATCTTTTGTTTTGTACGTTTTTTCCACGTGTCTTGACACATAATGTATCCATGCAAAGTTTGGTGAAGATCTGAGTATGTAGTTTTTGACCTTATATGGAACCTCCTATCTGAAAATTTGAAAATTCTTAAAAAATTCGTCCAAAATCTTGATGTCTCCAATCTCTTGTTTTGTACGTTTTTTCCACGTGTCTTGACATCCAATGTATCCCTGCAAAGTTTGGTGAAGATCTGAGTATGTAGTTTTTGACCTTATCTGGAACCTCCCATCTGAAAATTTGAAAATTCCTAAAAAATCCGTGCAAAATCTTGATGACCCCAATCTCTTGTTTTGTACGTTTTTTCCACGTGTCTTGACATCCAATGTATTCCTGCAATGTTTGGTGAAGATCTGAGTATGTAGTTTTTGACCTTATATGGAACCTCCTATCTGAAAATTTGAAAATTCTTAAAAAATTCGACCAAAATCTTGATGTTCCGAATCCTATGTTTTGTATGTTTTTTCCACGTGTCTTGACATCCAATGTATCCATGCAAAGTTTGGTGAAGATCTGAGTATGTAGTTTTTGACCTTATATTGAACCTCCCATCTGAAAATTTGAAAATTCTTAAAAAATTCGTCCAAAATCTTGATGACCCCAATCTCTTGTTTTGTACGTTTTTTCCACGTGTCTTGACATCCAAAGTATCCCTGCAAAGTTTGGTGAAGATCTGAGTATGTAGTTTTTGACCTTATATGGAACCTCCTTTCTGAAAATTTGAGAATTCTTAAAAAATTCGTCCAAAATCTTGATGTCTCCAATCTCTTGTTTTGTACGTTTTTTCCACGTGTCTTGACATCCAATGTATCCATGCAAAGTTTGGTGAAGATCTGAGTATGTCGTTTTTGACCTTATCTGGAACCTCCCATCTGAAAATTTGAAAATTCTTAAAAAATTCGTCGAAAATCTTGATGTCTCCAATCTTTTGATTTGTACGTTTTTTCCACGTGTCTTGACATGCAAAGTATCCCTGCAACGTTTGGTGAAGATCTGAGTATGTAGTTTTTGACCTTATCTGGAACCTCCTATCTGAAAATTTGAAAATTCTTCAAAAATTCGTCGAAAATCTTGATGTTTCCAATCTCTTGTTTTGTACGTTTTTTCCACGTGTCTTGACATCCAATGTATTCCTGCAATGTTTGGTGGAGATCTGAGTATGTAGTTTTAGACCTTATCTGGAACCTCCTATCGGAAAATTTGAAAATTCTTCAAAAATTCGTCCAAAATCTTGATGTCTCCAATCTCTTGTTTTGTACGTTTTTTCCACGTGTCTCGACCTCCAATGGATCCCTGCAAAGTTTGGTGAAGATCTGAGTATGTCGTTTTTGACCTTATCTGGAACATCCTTTCTGAAAATTTGAAAATTCTTAAAAAATTCGTCGAAAATCTTGATGTCTCCAATCTCTTGTTTTGTACGTTTTTTCCACGTGTCTTGACATCCAATGTATCCCTGCAAAGTTTGGTGAAGATCTGAGTATGTAGTTTTTGACCTTATATGGAACCTCCTATCTGAAAATTTGAAAATTCTTAAAAAATTCGTCCAAAATCTTGATGTCTCCAATCTCTTGTTTTGTACGTTTTTTCCACGTGTCTCGACCTCCAATGGATCCCTGCAAAGTTTGGTGAAGATCTGAGTATGTCGTTTTTGACCTTATCTGGAACCTCCCATCTGAAAATTTGAAAATTCTTAAAAAATTCGTCGAAAATCTTGATGTCTCCGATCTCTTGTTTTGTACGTTTTTTCCACGTGTCTTGACATGCAAAGTATTCCTGCAAAGTTTGGTGAAGATCTGAGTATGTAGTTTTTGACCTCATCTGGAACCTCCCATCTGAAAATTTGAAAATTCCTAAAAAATCCGTCCAAAATCTTGATGACCCCAATCTCTTGTTTTGTACGTTTTTTCCACGTGTCTTGACATCCAATGTATCCCTGCAAAGTTTGGTGAAGATCTGAGTATGTAGTTTTTGATCTTATCTGGAACCTCCTATCTGAAAATTTGAAAATTCTTGAAAAATTCGTCCAAAATCTTGATGTCTCCAATCTCTTGTTTTGTACGTTTTTTCCACGTGTCTTGATATCCAATGTATCCCTGCAAAGTTTGGTGAAGATCTGAGTATGTCGTTTTTGACCTTATCTGGAACATCCTTTCTGAAAATTTGAAAATTGTTAAAAAATTCGTCCAAAATCTTGATGTCTCCTATCTCTTGTTTTGTACGTTTTTTCCACGTGTCTTGACGTCCAATGTATCCCTGCAAAGTTTGGTGAAGATCTGAGTATGTAGTTTTTGACCTTATCTGGAAACTCCCATCTGAAAATTTGAAAATTCTTAAAAAATTCGACCAATATCTTGATGTCTCCAATCTCTTGTTTTGTACGTTTTTTCCACGTGTCTTGACACATAATGTATCCATGCAAAGTTTGGTGAAGATCTGAGTATGTAGTTTTTGACCGTATATGGAACCTCCTATCTGAAAATTTAAAAATTCTTAAAAAATTCGTCCAAAATCTTGATGTCTCCAATCTCTTGTTTTGTACGTTTTTTCCACGTGTCTTGACATCCAATGTATCCCTGCAAAGTTTGGTGAAGATCTGAGTATGTAGTTTTTGACCTTATCTGGAACCTCCCATCTGAAAATTTGAAAATTCCTAAAAAATCCGTCCAAAATCTTGATGACCCCAATCTCTTGTTTTGTACGTTTTTTCCACGTGTCTTGACATTCAATGTATCCCTGCAAAGTTTGGTGAAGATCTGAGTATGTAGTTTTTGACCTTATATGGAACCTCCTTTCTGAAAATTTGAAAATTCTTAAAAAATTCGTCCAAAATCTTGATGACCCCAATCTCTTGTTTTGTACGTTTTTTCCACGTGTCTTGACATCCAATGTATCCCTGCAAAGTTTGGTGAAGATCTGAGTTTGTAGTTTTTGACCTTATATGGAACCTCCTTTCTGAAAATTTGAAAATTCTTAAAAAATTCGTCCAAAATCTTGATGTCTCCAATCTCTTGTTTTGTACGTTTTTTCCACGTGTCTTGACATCCAATGTATCCATGCAAAGTTTGGTGAAGATCTGAGTATGTCGTTTTTGACCTTATCTGGAACCTCCCATCTGAAAATTTGAAAATTCTTAAAAAATTCGTCGAAAATCTTGATGTCTCCAATCTCTTGTTTTGTACGTTTTTTCCACGTGTCTTGACATGCAAAGTATCCCTGCAACGTTTGGTGAAGATCTGAGTATGTAGTTTTTGACCTTATCTGGAACCTCCTATCTGAAAATTTGAAAATTCTTCAAAAATTCGTCGAAAATCTTGATGTCTCCAATCTCTTGTTTTGTACGTTTTTTCCACGTGTCTTGACCTCCAATGTATCCCTGCAAAGTTTGGTGAAGATCTGAGTATGTCGTTTTTGACCTTATCTGGAACATCCTTTCTGAAAATTTGAAAATTCTTAAAAAATTCGTCCAAAATCTTGATGTCTCCAATCTCTTGTTTTGTACGTTTTTTCCACGTGTCTCGACCTCCAATGTATCCCTGCAAAGTTTGGTGAAGATCTGAGTATGTCGTTTTTGACCTTATCTGGAACATCCTTTCTGAAAATTTGAAAATTCTTAAAAAATTCTTCGAAAATCTTGATGTCTCCAATCTCTTGTTTTGTACGTTTTTTCCACGTGTCTTGACATCCAATGTATCCCTGCAAAGTTTGGTGAAGATCTGAGTATGTAGTTTTTGACCTTATATGGAACCTCCCATCTGAAAATTTGAAAATTCCTAAAAAATCCGTCCAAAATCTTGATGTCTCCAATCTCTTGTTTTGTACGTTTTTCCACGTGTCTTGACATCCAATGTATCCCTGCAATGTTTGGTGGAGATCTGAGTATGTAGTTTTTGACCTTATCTGGGACCTCCTATCAGAAAATTTGAAAATTCTTCAAAAATTCGTCCAAAATCTTGATGTCTCCAATCTCTTGTTTTGTACGTTTTTTCCACGTGTCTCGACCTCCAATGTATCCCTGCAAAGTTTGGTGAAGATCTGAGTATGTCGTTTTTGACCTTATCTGGAACATCCTTTCTGAAAATTTGAAAATTCTTAAAAAATTCTTCGAAAATCTTGATGTCTCCAATCTCTTGTTTTGTACGTTTTTTCCACGTGTCTTGACATCCAATGTATCCCTGCAAAGTTTGGTGAAGATCTGAGTATGTAGTTTTTGACCTTATATGGAACCTCCCATCTGAAAATTTGAAAATTCCTAAAAAATCCGTCCAAAATCTTGATGACCCCAATCTCTTGTTTTGTACTTTTTTTCCACGTGTCTTGACATCCAATGTATCCCTGCAAAGTTTGGTGAAGATCTGAGTATGTAGTTTTTGATCTTATCTGGAACCTCCTATCTGAAAATTTGAAAATTCTTAAAAAATTCGTCCAAAATCTTGATGTCTCCAATCTCTTGTTTTGTACGTTTTTTCCACGTGTCTTGATATCCAATGTATCCCTGCAAAGTTTGGTGAAGATCTGAGTATGTCGTTTTTGACCTTATCTGGAACATCCTTTCTGAAAATTTGAAAATTGTTAAAAAATTCGTCCAAAATCTTGATGTCTCCAATCTCTTTTTTGTACGTTTTTTCCACGTGTCTTGACATCCAATGTATCCCTGCAAAGTTTGGTGAAGATCTGAGTATGTAGTTTTTGACCTTATCTGGAACCTCCCATCTGAAAATTTGAAAATTCTTAAAAAATTCGACCAAAATCTTGATGTCTCCAATCTCTTGTTTTGTACGTTTTTCCACGTGTCTTGACATCCAATGTATCCCTGCAATGTTTGGTGGAGATCTGAGTATGTAGTTTTTGACCTTATCTGGGACCTCCTATCAGAAAATTTGAAAATTCTTCAAAAATTCGTCCAAAATCTTGATGTCTCCAATCTCTTGTTTTGTACGTTTTTTCCACGTGTCTCGACCTCCAATGTATCCCTGCAAAGTTTGGTGAAGATCTGAGTATGTCGTTTTTGACCTTATCTGGAACATCCTTTCTGAAAATTTGAAAATTCTTAAAAAATTCTTCGAAAATCTTGATGTCTCCAATCTCTTGTTTTGTACGTTTTTTCCACGTGTCTTGACATCCAATGTATCCCTGCAAAGTTTGGTGAAGATCTGAGTATGTAGTTTTTGACCTTATATGGAACCTCCCATCTGAAAATTTGAAAATTCTTAAAAAATTCGTCCAAAATCTTGATGTCTCCAATCTCTTGTTTTGTACGTTTTTTCCACGTGTCTTGACATCCAATGTATCCCTGCAAAGTTTGGTGAAGATCTGAGTATGTAGTTTTTGACCTTATCTGGAACCTCCCATCTGAAAATTTGAAAATTCCTAAAAAATCCGTGCAAAATCTTGATGACCCCAATCTCTTGTTTTGTACGTTTTTTCCACGTGTCTTGACATCCAATGTATTCCTGCAATGTTTGGTGAAGATCTGAGTATGTAGTTTTTGACCTTATATGGAACCTCCTATCTGAAAATTTGAAAATTCTTAAAAAATTCGACCAAAATCTTGATGTTCCGACTCCTATGTTTTGTATGTTTTTTCCACGTGTCTTGACATCCAATGTATCCATGCAAAGTTTGGTGAAGATCTGAGTATGTAGTTTTTGACCTTATATTGAACCTCCCATCTGAAAATTTGAAAATTCTTAAAAAATTCGTCCAAAATCTTGATGACCCCAATCTCTTGTTTTGTACGTTTTTTCCACGTGTCTTGACATCCAAAGTATCCCTGCAAAGTTTGGTGAAGATCTGAGTATGTAGTTTTTGACCTTATATGGAACCTCCTTTCTGAAAATTTGAGAATTCTTAAAAAATTCGTCCAAAATCTTGATGTCTCCAATCTCTTGTTTTGTACGTTTTTTCCACGTGTCTTGACATCCAATGTATCCATGCAAAGTTTGGTGAAGATCTGAGTATGTCGTTTTTGACCTTATCTGGAACCTCCCATCTGAAAATTTGAAAATTCTTAAAAAATTCGTCGAAAATCTTGATGTCTCCAATCTTTTGTTTTGTACGTTTTTTCCACGTGTCTTGACATGCAAAGTATCCCTGCAACGTTTGGTGAAGATCTGAGTATGTAGTTTTTGACCTTATCTGGAACCTCCTATCTGAAAATTTGAAAATTCTTCAAAAATTCGTCGAAAATCTTGATGTCTCCAATCTCTTGTTTTGTACGTTTTTTCCACGTGTCTTGACATCCAATGTATTCCTGCAATGTTTGGTGGAGATCTGAGTATGTAGTTTTAGACCTTATCTGGAACCTCCTATCTGAAAATTTGAAAATTCTTCAAAAATTCGTCCAAAATCTTGATGTCTCCAATCTCTTGTTTTGTACGTTTTTTCCACGTGTCTCGACCTCCAATGGATCCCTGCAAAGTTTGGTGAAGATCTGAGTATGTCGTTTTTGACCTTATCTCGAACATCCTTTCTGAAAATTTGAAAATTCTTAAAAAATTCGTCGAAAATCTTGATGTCTCCAATCTCTTGTTTTGTACGTTTTTTCCACGTGTCTTGACATCCAATGTATCCCTGCAAAGTTTGGTGAAGATCTGAGTATGTAGTTTTTGACCTTATATGGAACCTCCTATCTGAAAATTTGAAAATTCTTAAAAAATTCGTCCAAAATCTTGATGTCTCCAATCTCTTGTTTTGTACGTTTTTTCCACGTGTCTCGACCTCCAATGGATCCCTGCAAAGTTTGGTGAAGATCTGAGTATGTCGTTTTTGACCTTATCTGGAACCTCCCATCTGAAAATTTGAAAATTCTTAAAAAATTCGTCGAAAATCTTGATGTCTCCGATCTCTTGTTTTGTACGTTTTTTCCACGTGTCTTGACATGCAAAGTATTCCTGCAAAGTTTGGTGAAGATCTGAGTATGTAGTTTTTGACCTCATCTGGAACCTCCTATCTGAAAATTTGAAAATTCTTAAAAAATTCGTCCAAAATCTTGATGTCTCCAATCTCTTGTTTTGTACGTTTTTTCCACGTGTCTTGACATCCAATGTATCCCTGCAATGTTTGGTGAAGATCTGAGTATGTAGTTTTTGACCTTATCTGGAACCTCCCATCTGAAAATTTGAAAATTCCTAAAAATCCGTCCAAAATCTTGATGACCCCAATCTCTTGTTTTGTACTTTTTTTCCACGTGTCTCGACGTCCAATGTATCCCTGCAAAGTTTGGTGAAGATCTGAGTATGTAGTTTTTGACCTTATATGCAACCTCCTATCTGAAAATTTGAAAATTCTTAAAAAATTCGTCCAAAATCTTGATGTCACCAATCCTATGTTTTGTATGTTTTTTCCACGTGTCTTGACATCCAATGTATCCATGCAAAGTTTGGTGAAGATCTGAGTATGTCGTTTTTGACCTTATCTGGAACCTCCCATCTGAAAATTTGAAAATTCTTAAAAAATTCGTCGAAAATCTTGATGTCTCCGATCTCTTGTTTTGTACGTTTTTTCCACGTGTCTTGACATGCAAAGTATTCCTGCAAAGTTTGGTGAAGATCTGAGTATGTAGTTTTTGACCTCATCTGGAACCTCCTATCTGAAAATTTGAAAATTCTTAAAAAATTCGTCCAAAATTTTGATGTCTCCAATCTCTTGTTTTGTACGTTTTTTCCACGTGTCTTGACATCCAATGTATCCCTGCAATGTTTGGTGAAGATCTGAGTATGTAGTTTTTGACCTTATCTGGAACCTCCCATCTGAAAATTTGAAAATTCCTAAAAAATCCGTCCAAAATCTTGATGACCCCAATCTCTTGTTTTGTACGTTTTTTCCACGTGTCTTGACATCCAATGTATCCCTGCAAAGTTTGGTGAAGATCTGAGTATGTAGTTTTTGACCTTATCTGGAACCTCCTATCTGAAAATTTGAAAATTCTTAAAAAATTCGTCCAAAATCTTGATGTCTCCAATCTCTTGTTTTGTACGTTTTTTCCACGTGTCTTGATATCCAATGTATCCCTGCAAAGTTTGGTGAAGATCTGAGTATGTCGTTTTTGACCTTATCTGGAACATCCTTTCTGAAAATTTGAAAATTGTTAAAAAATTCGTCCAAAATCTTGATGTCTCCAATCTCTTTTTTGTACGTTTTTTCCACGTGTCTTGACATCCAATGTATCCCTGCAAAGTTTGGTGAAGATCTGAGTATGTAGTTTTTGACCTTATCTGGAACCTCCCATCTGAAAATTTGAAAATTCTTAAAAAATTCGACCAAAATCTTGATGTCTCCAATCTTTTGTTTTGTACGTTTTTTCCACGTGTCTTGACACATAATGTATCCATGCAAAGTTTGGTGAAGATCTGAGTATGTAGTTTTTGACCTTATATGGAACCTCCTATCTGAAAATTTGAAAATTCTTAAAAAATTCGTCCAAAATCTTGATGTCTCCAATCTCTTGTTTTGTACGTTTTTTCCACGTGTCTTGACATCCAATGTATCCCTGCAAAGTTTGGTGAAGATCTGAGTATGTAGTTTTTGACCTTATCTGGAACCTCCCATCTGAAAATTTGAAAATTCCTAAAAAATCCGTGCAAAATCTTGATGACCCCAATCTCTTGTTTTGTACGTTTTTTCCACGTGTCTTGACATCCAATGTATTCCTGCAATGTTTGGTGAAGATCTGAGTATGTAGTTTTTGACCTTATATGGAACCTCCTATCTGAAAATTTGAAAATTCTTAAAAAATTCGACCAAAATCTTGATGTTCCGAATCCTATGTTTTGTATGTTTTTTCCACGTGTCTTGACACATAATGTATCCATGCAAAGTTTGGTGAAGATCTGAGTATGTAGTTTTTGACCTTATATGGAACCTCCTTTCTGAAAATTTGAGAATTCTTAAAAAATTCGTCCAAAATCTTGATGTCTCCAATCTCTTGTTTTGTACGTTTTTTCCACGTGTCTTGACATCCAATGTATCCATGCAAAGTTTGGTGAAGATCTGAGTATGTCGTTTTTGACCTTATCTGGAACCTCCCATCTGAAAATTTGAAAATTCTTAAAAAATTCGTCGAAAATCTTGATGTCTCCAATCTTTTGTTTTGTACGTTTTTTCCACGTGTCTTGACATGCAAAGTATCCCTGCAACGTTTGGTGAAGATCTGAGTATGTAGTTTTTGACCTTATCTGGAACCTCCTATCTGAAAATTTGAAAATTCTTCAAAAATTCGTCGAAAATCTTGATGTCTCCAATCTCTTGTTTTGTACGTTTTTTCCACGTGTCTTGACATCCAATGTATCCATGCAAAGTTTGGTGAAGATCTGAGTATGTAGTTTTAGACCTTATCTGGAACCTCCTATCTGAAAATTTGAAAATTCTTCAAAAATTCGTCCAAAATCTTGATGTCTCCAATCTCTTGTTTTGTACGTTTTTTCCACGTGTCTCGACCGCCAATGGATCCCTGCAAAGTTTGGTGAAGATCTGAGTATGTCGTTTTTGACCTTATCTGGAACATCCTTTCTGAAAATTTGAAAATTCTTAAAAAATTCGTCGAAAATCTTGATGTCTCCAATCTCTTGTTTTGTACGTTTTTTCCACGTGTCTTGACATCCAATGTATCCCTGCAAAGTTTGGTGAAGATCTGAGTATGTAGTTTTTGACCTTATATGGAACCTCCTATCTGAAAATTTGAAAATTCTTAAAAAATTCGTCCAAAATCTTGATGTCTCCAATCTTTTGTTTTGTACGTTTTTTCCACGTGTCTCGACCTCCAATGGATCCCTGCAAAGTTTGGTGAAGATCTGAGTATGTCGTTTTTGACCTTATCTGGAACCTCCCATCTGAAAATTTGAAAATTCTTAAAAAATTCGTCGAAAATCTTGATGTCTCCGATCTCTTGTTTTGTACGTTTTTTCCACGTGTCTTGACATCCAAAGTATTCCTGCAAAGTTTGGTGAAGATCTGAGTATGTAGTTTTTGACCTCATCTGGAACCTCCTATCTGAAAATTTGAAAATTCTTAAAAAATTCGTCCAAAATCTTGATGTCTCCAATCTCTTGTTTCGTACGTTTTTTCCACGTGTCTTGACATCCAATGTATCCCTGCAATGTTTGGTGAAGATCTGAGTATGTAGTTTTTGACCTTATCTGGAACCTCCCATCTGAAAATTTGAAAATTCCTAAAAAATCCGTCCAAAATCTTGATGACCCCAATCTCTTGTTTTGTACTTTTTTTCCACGTGTCTCGACCTCCAATGTATCCCTGCAAAGTTTGGTGAAGATCTGAGTATGTAGTTTTTGACCTTATATCGAACCTCCTATCTGAAAATTTGAAAATTCTTAAAAAATTCGTCCAAAATCTTGATGTCACCAATCCTATGTTTTGTATGTTTTTTCCACGTGTCTTGACATCCAATGTATCCATGCAAAGTTTGGTGAAGATCTGAGTATGTCGTTTTTGACCTTATCTGGAACCTCCCATCTGAAAATTTGAAAATTCTTAAAAAATTCGTCGAAAATCTTGATGTCTCCGATCTCTTGTTTTGTACGTTTTTTCCACGTGTCTTGACATGCAAAGTATTCCTGCAAAGTTTGGTGAAGATCTGACTATGTAGTTTTTGACCTCATCTGGAACCTCCTATCTGAAAATTTGAAAATTCTTAAAAAATTCGTCCAAAAATTTGATGTCTCCAATCTCTTGTTTTGTACGTTTTTTCCACGTGTCTTGACATCCAATGTATCCCTGCAATGTTTGGTGAAGATCTGAGTATGTAGTTTTTGACCTTATCTGGAACCTCCCATCTGAAAATTTGAAAATTCCTAAAAAATCCGTCCAAAATCTTGATGACCCCAATCTCTTGTTTTGTACGTTTTTTCCACGTGTCTTGACATCCAATGTATCCCTGCAAAGTTTGGTGAAGATCTGAGTATGTAGTTTTTGACCTTATCTGGAACCTCCTATCTGAAAATTTGAAAATTCTTAAAAAATTCGTCCAAAATCTTGATGTCTCCAATCTCTTGTTTTGTACGTTTTTTCCACGTGTCTTGATATCCAATGTATCCCTGCAAAGTTTGGTGAAGATCTGAGTATGTCGTTTTTGACCTTATCTGGAACATCCTTTCTGAAAATTTGAAAATTGTTAAAAAATTCGTCCAAAATCTTGATGTCTCCAATCTCTTTTTTGTACGTTTTTTCCACGTGTCTTGACATCCAATGTATCCCTGCAAAGTTTGGTGAAGATCTGAGTATGTAGTTTTTGACCTTATCTGGAACCTCCCATCTGAAAATTTGAAAATTCTTAAAAAATTCGACCAAAATCTTGATGTCTCCAATCTTTTGTTTTGTACGTTTTTTCCACGTGTCTTGACACATAATGTATCCATGCAAAGTTTGGTGAAGATCTGAGTATGTAGTTTTTGACCTTATATGGAACCTCCTATCTGAAAATTTGAAAATTCTTAAAAAATTCGTCCAAAATCTTGATGTCTCCAATCTCTTGTTTTGTACGTTTTTTCCACGTGTCTTGACATCCAATGTATCCCTGCAAAGTTTGGTGAAGATCTGAGTATGTAGTTTTTGACCTTATCTGGAACCTCCCATCTGAAAATTTGAAAATTCCTAAAAAATCCGTGCAAAATCTTGATGACCCCAATCTCTTGTTTTGTACGTTTTTTCCACGTGTCTTGACATCCAATGTATCCATGCAAAGTTTGGTGAAGATCTGAGTATGTCGTTTTTGACCTTATCTGGAACCTCCCATCTGAAAATTTGAAAATTCTTAAAAAATTCGTCGAAAATCTTGATGTCTCCAATCTCTTGTTTTGTACATTTTTTCCACGTGTCTTGACATGCAAAGTATCCCTGCAACGTTTGGTGAAGATCTGAGTATGTAGTTTTTGACCTTATCTGGAACCTCCTATCTGAAAATTTGAAAATTCTTCAAAAATTCGTCGAAAATCTTGATGTCTCCAATCTCTTGTTTTGTACGTTTTTTCCACGTGTCTTGACATCCAATGTATCCCTGCAATGTTTGGTGGAGATCTGAATATGTAGTTTTTGACCTTATCTGGGACCTCCTATCAGAAAATTTGAAAATTCTTCAAAAATTCGTCCATAATCTTGATGTCTCCAATCTCTTGTTTTGTACGTTTTTTCCACGTGTCTTGACATCCAATGTATCCCTGCAAAGTTTGGTGAAGATCTGAGTATGTAGTTTTTGACCTTATATGGAACCTCCTATCTGAAAATTTGAAAATTCTTAAAAAATTCGTCCAAAATCTTGATGTCACCAATCCTATGTTTTGTATGTTTTTTCCACGTGTCTTGACATCCAATGTATCCATGCAAAGTTTGGTGAAGATCTGAGTATGTCGTTTTTGACCTTATCTGGAACCTCCCATCTGAAAATTTGAAAATTCTTAAAAAATTCGTCGAAAATCTTGATGTCTCCGATCTCTTGTTTTGTACGTTTTTTCCACGTGTCTTGACATCCAATGTATCCCTGCAATGTTTGGTGAAGATCTGAGTATGTAGTTTTTGACCTTATCTGGAACCTCCCATCTGAAAATTTGAAAATTCCTAAAAAATCCGTCCAAAATCTTGATGACCCCAATCTCTTGTTTTGTACGTTTTTTCCACGTGTCTTGACATCCAATGTATCCCTGCAAAGTTTGGTGAAGATCTGAGTATGTAGTTTTTGACCTTATCTGGAACCTCCTATCTGAAAATTTGAAAATTCTTAAAAAATTCGTCCAAAATCTTGATGTCTCCAATCTCTTGTTTTGTACGTTTTTTCCACGTGTCTTGATATCCAATGTATCCCTGCAAAGTTTGGTGAAGATCTGAGTATGTCGTTTTTGACCTTATCTGGAACATCCTTTCTGAAAATTTGAAAATTGTTAAAAAATTCGTCCAAAATCTTGATGTCTCCAATCTCTTTTTTGTACGTTTTTTCCACGTGTCTTGACATCCAATGTATCCCTGCAAAGTTTGGTGAAGATCTGAGTATGTAGTTTTTGACCTTATCTGGAACCTCCCATCTGAAAATTTGAAAATTCTTAAAAAATTCGACCAAAATCTTGATGTCTCCAATCTTTTGTTTTGTACGTTTTTTCCACGTGTCTTGACACATAATGTATCCATGCAAAGTTTGGTGAAGATCTGAGTATGTAGTTATTGACCTTATATGGAACCTCCTATCTGAAAATTTGAAAATTCTTAAAAAATTCGTCCAAAATCTTGATGTCACCAATCCTATGTTTTGTATGTTTTTTCCACGTGTCTTGACATCCAATGTATCCATGCAAAGTTTGGTGAAGATCTGAGTATGTCGTTTTTGACCTTATCTGGAACCTCCCATCTGAAAATTTGAAAATTCTTAAAAAATTCGTCGAAAATCTTGATGTCTCCGATCTCTTGTTTTGTACGTTTTTTCCACGTGTCTTGACATGCAAAGTATTCCTGCAAAGTTTGGTGAAGATCTGAGTATGTAGTTTTTGACCTCATCTGGAACCTCCTATCTGAAAATTTGAAAATTCTTAAAAAATTCGTCCAAAATTTTGATGTCTCCAATCTCTTGTTTTGTACGTTTTTTCCACGTGTCTTGACATCCAATGTATCCCTGCAATGTTTGGTGAAGATCTGAGTATGTAGTTTTTGACCTTATCTGGAACCTCCCATCTGAAAATTTGAAAATTCCTAAAAAATCCGTCCAAAATCTTGATGACCCCAATCTCTTGTTTTGTACGTTTTTTCCACGTGTCTTGACATCCAATGTATCCCTGCAAAGTTTGGTGAAGATCTGAGTATGTAGTTTTTGACCTTATCTGGAACCTCCCATCTGAAAATTTGAAAATTCTTAAAAAATTCGTCGAAAATCTTGATGTCTCCGATCTCTTGTTTTGTACGTTTTTTCCACGTGTCTTGACATCCAAAGTATTCCTGCAAAGTTTGGTGAAGATCTGAGTATGTAGTTTTTGACCTCATCTGGAACCTCCTATCTGAAAATTTGAAAATTCTTAAAAAATTCGTCCAAAATCTTGATGTCTCCAATCTCTTGTTTCGTACGTTTTTTCCACGTGTCTTGACATCCAATGTATCCCTGCAATGTTTGGTGAAGATCTGAGTATGTAGTTTTTGACCTTATCTGGAACCTCCCATCTGAAAATTTGAAAATTCCTAAAAAATCCGTCCAAAATCTTGATGACCCCAATCTCTTGTTTTGTACTTTTTTTCCACGTGTCTCGACCTCCAATGTATCCCTGCAAAGTTTGGTGAAGATCTGAGTATGTAGTTTTTGACCTTATATCGAACCTCCTATCTGAAAATTTGAAAATTCTTAAAAAATTCGTCCAAAATCTTGATGTCACCAATCCTATGTTTTGTATGTTTTTTCCACGTGTCTTGACATCCAATGTATCCATGCAAAGTTTGGTGAAGATCTGAGTATGTCGTTTTTGACCTTATCTGGAACCTCCCATCTGAAAATTTGAAAATTCTTAAAAAATTCGTCGAAAATCTTGATGTCTCCGATCTCTTGTTTTGTACGTTTTTTCCACGTGTCTTGACATGCAAAGTATTCCTGCAAAGTTTGGTGAAGATCTGACTATGTAGTTTTTGACCTCATCTGGAACCTCCTATCTGAAAATTTGAAAATTCTTAAAAAATTCGTCCAAAAATTTGATGTCTCCAATCTCTTGTTTTGTACGTTTTTTCCACGTGTCTTGACATCCAATGTATCCCTGCAATGTTTGGTGAAGATCTGAGTATGTAGTTTTTGACCTTATCTGGAACCTCCCATCTGAAAATTTGAAAATTCCTAAAAAATCCGTCCAAAATCTTGATGACCCCAATCTCTTGTTTTGTACGTTTTTTCCACGTGTCTTGACATCCAATGTATCCCTGCAAAGTTTGGTGAAGATCTGAGTATGTAGTTTTTGACCTTATCTGGAACCTCCTATCTGAAAATTTGAAAATTCTTAAAAAATTCGTCCAAAATCTTGATGTCTCCAATCTCTTGTTTTGTACGTTTTTTCCACGTGTCTTGATATCCAATGTATCCCTGCAAAGTTTGGTGAAGATCTGAGTATGTCGTTTTTGACCTTATCTGGAACATCCTTTCTGAAAATTTGAAAATTGTTAAAAAATTCGTCCAAAATCTTGATGTCTCCAATCTCTTTTTTGTACGTTTTTTCCACGTGTCTTGACATCCAATGTATCCCTGCAAAGTTTGGTGAAGATCTGAGTATGTAGTTTTTGACCTTATCTGGAACCTCCCATCTGAAAATTTGAAAATTCTTAAAAAATTCGACCAAAATCTTGATGTCTCCAATCTTTTGTTTTGTACGTTTTTTCCACGTGTCTTGACACATAATGTATCCATGCAAAGTTTGGTGAAGATCTGAGTATGTAGTTTTTGACCTTATATGGAACCTCCTATCTGAAAATTTGAAAATTCTTAAAAAATTCGTCCAAAATCTTGATGTCTCCAATCTCTTGTTTTGTACGTTTTTTCCACGTGTCTTGACATCCAATGTATCCCTGCAAAGTTTGGTGAAGATCTGAGTATGTAGTTTTTGACCTTATCTGGAACCTCCCATCTGAAAATTTGAAAATTCCTAAAAAATCCGTGCAAAATCTTGATGACCCCAATCTCTTGTTTTGTACGTTTTTTCCACGTGTCTTGACATCCAATGTATCCATGCAAAGTTTGGTGAAGATCTGAGTATGTCGTTTTTGACCTTATCTGGAACCTCCCATCTGAAAATTTGAAAATTCTTAAAAAATTCGTCGAAAATCTTGATGTCTCCAATCTCTTGTTTTGTACATTTTTTCCACGTGTCTTGACATGCAAAGTATCCCTGCAACGTTTGGTGAAGATCTGAGTATGTAGTTTTTGACCTTATCTGGAACCTCCTATCTGAAAATTTGAAAATTCTTCAAAAATTCGTCGAAAATCTTGATGTCTCCAATCTCTTGTTTTGTACGTTTTTTCCACGTGTCTTGACATCCAATGTATCCCTGCAATGTTTGGTGGAGATCTGAATATGTAGTTTTTGACCTTATCTGGGACCTCCTATCAGAAAATTTGAAAATTCTTCAAAAATTCGTCCATAATCTTGATGTCTCCAATCTCTTGTTTTGTACGTTTTTTCCACGTGTCTTGACATCCAATGTATCCCTGCAAAGTTTGGTGAAGATCTGAGTATGTAGTTTTTGACCTTATATGGAACCTCCTATCTGAAAATTTGAAAATTCTTAAAAAATTCGTCCAAAATCTTGATGTCACCAATCCTATGTTTTGTATGTTTTTTCCACGTGTCTTGACATCCAATGTATCCATGCAAAGTTTGGTGAAGATCTGAGTATGTCGTTTTTGACCTTATCTGGAACCTCCCATCTGAAAATTTGAAAATTCTTAAAAAATTCGTCGAAAATCTTGATGTCTCCGATCTCTTGTTTTGTACGTTTTTTCCACGTGTCTTGACATCCAATGTATCCCTGCAATGTTTGGTGAAGATCTGAGTATGTAGTTTTTGACCTTATCTGGAACCTCCCATCTGAAAATTTGAAAATTCCTAAAAAATCCGTCCAAAATCTTGATGACCCCAATCTCTTGTTTTGTACGTTTTTTCCACGTGTCTTGACATCCAATGTATCCCTGCAAAGTTTGGTGAAGATCTGAGTATGTAGTTTTTGACCTTATCTGGAACCTCCTATCTGAAAATTTGAAAATTCTTAAAAAATTCGTCCAAAATCTTGATGTCTCCAATCTCTTGTTTTGTACGTTTTTTCCACGTGTCTTGATATCCAATGTATCCCTGCAAAGTTTGGTGAAGATCTGAGTATGTCGTTTTTGACCTTATCTGGAACATCCTTTCTGAAAATTTGAAAATTGTTAAAAAATTCGTCCAAAATCTTGATGTCTCCAATCTCTTTTTTGTACGTTTTTTCCACGTGTCTTGACATCCAATGTATCCCTGCAAAGTTTGGTGAAGATCTGAGTATGTAGTTTTTGACCTTATCTGGAACCTCCCATCTGAAAATTTGAAAATTCTTAAAAAATTCGACCAAAATCTTGATGTCTCCAATCTTTTGTTTTGTACGTTTTTTCCACGTGTCTTGACACATAATGTATCCATGCAAAGTTTGGTGAAGATCTGAGTATGTAGTTATTGACCTTATATGGAACCTCCTATCTGAAAATTTGAAAATTCTTAAAAAATTCGTCCAAAATCTTGATGTCACCAATCCTATGTTTTGTATGTTTTTTCCACGTGTCTTGACATCCAATGTATCCATGCAAAGTTTGGTGAAGATCTGAGTATGTCGTTTTTGACCTTATCTGGAACCTCCCATCTGAAAATTTGAAAATTCTTAAAAAATTCGTCGAAAATCTTGATGTCTCCGATCTCTTGTTTTGTACGTTTTTTCCACGTGTCTTGACATGCAAAGTATTCCTGCAAAGTTTGGTGAAGATCTGAGTATGTAGTTTTTGACCTCATCTGGAACCTCCTATCTGAAAATTTGAAAATTCTTAAAAAATTCGTCCAAAATTTTGATGTCTCCAATCTCTTGTTTTGTACGTTTTTTCCACGTGTCTTGACATCCAATGTATCCCTGCAATGTTTGGTGAAGATCTGAGTATGTAGTTTTTGACCTTATCTGGAACCTCCCATCTGAAAATTTGAAAATTCCTAAAAAATCCGTCCAAAATCTTGATGACCCCAATCTCTTGTTTTGTACGTTTTTTCCACGTGTCTTGACATCCAATGTATCCCTGCAAAGTTTGGTGAAGATCTGAGTATGTAGTTTTTGACCTTATCTGGAACCTCCTATCTGAAAATTTGAAAATTCTTAAAAAATTCGTCCAAAATCTTGATGTCTCCAATCTCTTGTTTTGTACGTTTTTTCCACGTGTCTTGATATCCAATGTATCCCTGCAAAGTTTGGTGAAGATCTGAGTATGTCGTTTTTGACCTTATCTGGAACATCCTTTCTGAAAATTTGAAAATTGTTAAAAAATTCGTCCAAAATCTTGATGTCTCCAATCTCTTTTTTGTACGTTTTTTCCACGTGTCTTGACATCCAATGTATCCCTGCAAAGTTTGGTGAAGATCTGAGTATGTAGTTTTTGACCTTATCTGGAACCTCCCATCTGAAAATTTGAAAATTCTTAAAAAATTCGACCAAAATCTTGATGTCTCCAATCTTTTGTTTTGTACGTTTTTTCCACGTGTCTTGACACATAATGTATCCATGCAAAGTTTGGTGAAGATCTGAGTATGTAGTTTTTGACCTTATATGGAACCTCCTATCTGAAAATTTGAAAATTCTTAAAAAATTCGTCCAAAATCTTGATGTCTCCAATCTCTTGTTTTGTACGTTTTTTCCACGTGTCTTGACATCCAATGTATCCCTGCAAAGTTTGGTGAAGATCTGAGTATGTAGTTTTTGACCTTATCTGGAACCTCCCATCTGAAAATTTGAAAATTCCTAAAAAATCCGTGCAAAATCTTGATGACCCCAATCTCTTGTTTTGTACGTTTTTTCCACGTGTCTTGACATCCAATGTATTCCTGCAATGTTTGGTGAAGATCTGAGTATGTAGTTTTTGACCTTATATGGAACCTCCTATCTGAAAATTTGAAAATTCTTAAAAAATTCGACCAAAATCTTGATGTTCCGAATCCTATGTTTTGTATGTTTTTTCCACGTGTCTTGACACATAATGTATCCATGCAAAGTTTGGTGAAGATCTGAGTATGTAGTTTTTGACCTTATATGGAACCTCCTTTCTGAAAATTTGAGAATTCTTAAAAAATTCGTCCAAAATCTTGATGTCTCCAATCTCTTGTTTTGTACGTTTTTTCCACGTGTCTTGACATCCAATGTATCCATGCAAAGTTTGGTGAAGATCTGAGTATGTCGTTTTTGACCTTATCTGGAACCTCCCATCTGAAAATTTGAAAATTCTTAAAAAATTCGTCGAAAATCTTGATGTCTCCAATCTTTTGTTTTGTACGTTTTTTCCACGTGTCTTGACATGCAAAGTATCCCTGCAACGTTTGGTGAAGATCTGAGTATGTAGTTTTTGACCTTATCTGGAACCTCCTATCTGAAAATTTGAAAATTCTTCAAAAATTCGTCGAAAATCTTGATGTCTCCAATCTCTTGTTTTGTACGTTTTTTCCACGTGTCTTGACATCCAATGTATTCCTGCAATGTTTGGTGGAGATCTGAGTATGTAGTTTTAGACCTTATCTGGAACCTCCTATCTGAAAATTTGAAAATTCTTCAAAAATTCGTCCAAAATCTTGATGTCTCCAATCTCTTGTTTTGTACGTTTTTTCCACGTGTCTCGACCTCCAATGGATCCCTGCAAAGTTTGGTGAAGATCTGAGTATGTCGTTTTTGACCTTATCTGGAACATCCTTTCTGAAAATTTGAAAATTCTTAAAAAATTCGTCGAAAATCTTGATGTCTCCAATCTCTTGTTTTGTACGTTTTTTCCACGTGTCTTGACATCCAATGTATCCCTGCAAAGTTTGGTGAAGATCTGAGTATGTAGTTTTTGACCTTATATGGAACCTCCTATCTGAAAATTTGAAAATTCTTAAAAAATTCGTCCAAAATCTTGATGTCTCCAATCTCTTGTTTTGTACGTTTTTTCCACGTGTCTCGACCTCCAATGGATCCCTGCAAAGTTTGGTGATGATCTGAGTATGTCGTTTTTGACCTTATCTGGAACCTCCCATCTGAAAATTTGAAAATTCTTAAAAAATTCGTCGAAAATCTTGATGTCTCCGATCTCTTGTTTTGTACGTTTTTTCCACGTGTCTTGACATGCAAAGTATTCCTGCAAAGTTTGGTGAAGATCTGAGTATGTAGTTTTTGACCTCATCTGGAACCTCCTATCTGAAAATTTGAAAATTCTTAAAAAATTCGTCCAAAATCTTGATGTCTCCAATCTCTTGTTTTGTACGTTTTTTCCACGTGTCTTGACATCCAATGTATCCCTGCAATGTTTGGTGAAGATCTGAGTATGTAGTTTTTGACCTTATCTGGAACCTCCCATCTGAAAATTTGAAAATTCCTAAAAAATCCGTCCAAAATCTTGATGACCCCAATCTCTTGTTTTGTACTTTTTTTCCACGTGTCTCGACCTCCAATGTATCCCTGCAAAGTTTGGTGAAGATCTGAGTATGTAGTTTTTGACCTTATATCGAACCTCCTATCTGAAAATTTGAAAATTCTTAAAAAATTCGTCCAAAATCTTGATGTCACCAATCCTATGTTTTGTATGTTTTTTCCACGTGTCTTGACATCCAATGTATCCATGCAAAGTTTGGTGAAGATCTGAGTATGTCGTTTTTGACCTTATCTGGAACCTCCCATCTGAAAATTTGAAAATTCTTAAAAAATTCGTCGAAAATCTTGATGTCTCCGATCTCTTGTTTTGTACGTTTTTTCCACGTGTCTTGACATGCAAAGTATTCCTGCAAAGTTTGGTGAAGATCTGACTATGTAGTTTTTGACCTCATCTGGAACCTCCTATCTGAAAATTTGAAAATTCTTAAAAAATTCGTCCAAAATTTTGATGTCTCCAATCTCTTGTTTTGTACGTTTTTTCCACGTGTCTTGACATCCAATGTATCCCAGCAATGTTTGGTGAAGATCTGAGTATGTAGTTTTTGACCTTATCTGGAACCTCCCATCTGAAAATTTGAAAATTCCTAAAAAATCCGTCCAAAATCTTGATGACCCCAATCTCTTGTTTTGTACGTTTTTTCCACGTGTCTTGACATCCAATGTATCCCTGCAAAGTTTGGTGAAGATCTGAGTATGTAGTTTTTGACCTTATCTGGAACCTCCTATCTGAAAATTTGAAAATTCTTAAAAAATTCGTCCAAAATCTTGATGTCTCCAATCTCTTGTTTTGTACGTTTTTTCCACGTGTCTTGATATCCAATGTATCCCTGCAAAGTTTGGTGAAGATCTGAGTATGTCGTTTTTGACCTTATCTGGAACATCCTTTCTGAATATTTGAAAATTGTTAAAAAATTCGTCCAAAATCTTGATGTCTCCAATCTCTTTTTTGTACGTTTTTTCCACGTGTCTTGACATCCAATGTATCCCTGCAAAGTTTGGTGAAGATCTGAGTATGTAGTTTTTGACCTTATCTGGAACCTCCCATCTGAAAATTTGAAAATTCTTAAAAAATTCGACCAAAATCTTGATGTCTCCAATCTTTTGTTTTGTACGTTTTTTCCACGTGTCTTGACACATAATGTATCCATGCAAAGTTTGGTGAAGATCTGAGTATGTAGTTTTTGACCTTATATGGAACCTCCTATCTGAAAATTTGAAAATTCTTAAAAAATTCGTCCAAAATCTTGATGTCTCCAATCTCTTGTTTTGTACGTTTTTTCCACGTGTCTTGACATCCAATGTATCCCTGCAAAGTTTGGTGAAGATCTGAGTATGTAGTTTTTGACCTTATCTGGAACCTCCAATCTGAAAATTTGAAAATTCCTAAAAAATCCGTGCAAAATCTTGATGACCCCAATCTCTTGTTTTGTACGTTTTTTCCACGTGTCTTGACATCCAATGTATCCATGCAAAGTTTGGTGAAGATCTGAGTATGTCGTTTTTGACCTTATCTGGAACCTCCCATCTGAAAATTTGAAAATTCTTAAAAAATTCGTCGAAAATCTTGATGTCTCCAATCTCTTGTTTTGTACATTTTTTCCACGTGTCTTGACATGCAAAGTATCCCTGCAACGTTTGGTGAAGATCTGAGTATGTAGTTTTTGACCTTATCTGGAACCTCCTATCTGAAAATTTGAAAATTCTTCAAAAATTCGTCGAAAATCTTGATGTCTCCAATCTCTTGTTTTGTACGTTTTTTCCACGTGTCTTGACATCCAATGTATCCCTGCAATGTTTGGTGGAGATCTGAATATGTAGTTTTTGACCTTATCTGGGACCTCCTATCAGAAAATTTGAAAATTCTTCAAAAATTCGTCCAAAATCTTGATGTCTCCAATCTCTTGTTTTGTACGTTTTTTCCACGTGTCTCGACCTCCAATGTATCCCTGCAAAGTTTGGTGAAGATCTGAGTATGTCGTTTTTGACCTTATCTGGAACATCCTTTCTGAAAATTTGAAAATTCTTAAAAAATTCGTCGAAAATCTTGATGTCTCCAATCTCTTGTTTTGTACGTTTTTTCCACGTGTCTTGACATCCAATGTATCCCTGCAAAGTTTGGTGAAGATCTGAGTATGTAGTTTTTGACCTTATATGGAACCTCCTTCTTGAAAATTTGAAAATTCTCAAAAAATTCGTCCATAATCTTGATGTCTCCAATCTCTTGTTTTGTACGTTTTTTCCACGTGTCTTGACATCCAATGTATCCCTGCAAAGTTTGGTGAAGATCTGAGTATGTAGTTTTTGACCTTATATGGAACCTCCTATCTGAAAATTTGAAAATTCTTAAAAAATTCGTCCAAAATCTTGATGTCACCAATCCTATGTTTTGTATGTTTTTTCCACGTGTCTTGACATCCAATGTATCCATGCAAAGTTTGGTGAAGATCTGAGTATGTCGTTTTTGACCTTATCTGGAACCTCCCATCTGAAAATTTGAAAATTCTTAAAAAATTCGTCGAAAATCTTGATGTCTCCGATCTCTTGTTTTGTACGTTTTTTCCACGTGTCTTGACATCCAATGTATCCCTGCAATGTTTGGTGAAGATCTGAGTATGTAGTTTTTGACCTTATCTGGAACCTCCCATCTGAAAATTTGAAAATTCCTAAAAAATCCGTCCAAAATCTTGATGACCCCAATCTCTTGTTTTGTACGTTTTTTCCACGTGTCTTGACATCCAATGTATCCCTGCAAAGTTTGGTGAAGATCTGAGTATGTAGTTTTTGACCTTATCTGGAACCTCCTATCTGAAAATTTGAAAATTCTTAAAAAATTCGTCCAAAATCTTGATGTCTCCAATCTCTTGTTTTGTACGTTTTTTCCACGTGTCTT